>NC_040903.2:143818147-144137949 GCF_004126475.2 Phyllostomus discolor | reverse complement strand
CCTGTTGTGTGTTCTGGTCTGATGTTTGGCTTGTCCTGTTTTGGATTCCATATATACAAAGCATAGTGCCATTTTGTGCCCTTTTAAGTAGTAGTGACTAAGGGCTTCTGTCCTACCCATCCTCCCTATGTGAGGGGGAGTTTTATGGCCATGCTCACTCTCCTAAAGAAGTCAACATTGGTGCTGTTGGAAGCCCCTCGCCTTGGTTATATGTGTTTTGAGCTTTTATGAGACACCAAGAGAGGAACAGAAATGACCAGTAGCCCCAGCCAGGGCTATGAGCTCTCCCTGGTGTTCATGGGCTTAAGAGTGGCTGTAATAGTCCTGAAAGGTTCAGGGCCTGAGTGTCTGGCAGAGAGATTTATGCAAAGGGTTGTCCCAGGGTGTGAATACAGGAGGAGGTACTAATGTACTCACCTTTGGGAGAGGAACCCAGCTCACCATCCAGCCCTGTAAGTGCCTCTACCAGGGGAGATGGGGACCTAAATGCAGTCCCCATGGGGACATTTCTAAACCCTTCCGGTGAGCCTTTGGTACCACTGCTGTCACCAGCACTGTCCTAAACACACAGTAGGTTTTGAATAGTATAGATGAGGGAGATGATACAGTCTGTGCTTTAGAGGACTCCTGGGTGCTTATGTGACTGTTTTTTACTACAAGGCCATTATTGGGAATTCTGGACTCCAGCAGCAAAGGATACCCCTAGAACTGGGGCACAAACATGCAGACCACTTTGTCTGCAGCACCTTTGCAATGACAGTGGCTTTCATAGGAATGGTGGGAATGGCTGGGTAGATAGAGTCCTGATTATTTCTCCTTTTCTGTCCTCATGCCCTCTTCTCTGCCTGATTTAAGGACTCTAAGTTAGAACTGTTATTAATCATTTGACTTCCTAACCCCGTCACTCATCAAGTCTGACAAGAGAGATCCATTAACATTAACATAAAACCGAGAAAGGGAAACAACAAAGTGCTCAATTCCCAATGTCTACAGAGTTGAACTTGACAACTCCACGGCTTTAATGAACTAGCCAGCACCTTATGATCAGTCAAGGTCAAAGAGGATCACCAACAGGTAGTGTTAGCCAAGCTAGTATCTGGCCAGAGCCCTGCTGCCCTTGTAGGGGTTATTACTGCAGCGTCTGGGCAATGGAAATGGACCCCTGGGGGCTCACCTAGCTCCCCATCTGGGAAGAGGTCATGAGGAGAGAGCTCTGAGTAAAGGAGTGGAGACCAGATGGAAATTCAAGCATCAGGTTTCTGTTAGGGAGCATCTCACTGTGTAACCACTGGTGGTGCCAGGAACCTCGTCTTTGGGACTGGAACAAGACTTCAGGTCACCTCTGGTGGGTACTAGGAACCATGATGTAGCTTAAGCATGTGCTTATCCTGGCTGGATGTTGTCCTTCCTTCCTTACAGTGGGAGGTGACCTCGCTGAGGGCACCTCAGGGCCTTCGGTCAGAACTTGTGCTACTTTTGTTTCTGTGACTGAAGCTTTCCTTTCCACCGGTGCAAACAGACTTCTCCCTGCTTCAGCTGCTTCTTCAGTTGTCATTGCTCTGTGTTTCCTTTGGAACAGTGGGTTTGGGAATTAATTTATCATCAGGACTTTGTCACTCTGGGCAGCAGAATTAAAATCACTGTCATAGAAAGAGTCCTGCTTATTCTGATAACTTTTCAAGGCTGATATGTGTAAGTGGGAGGAAATGGGCTGCAGTGACCTAACCTTGTAGAGTGACTCTCAGGAAAACTTGCTTAACACCCCACGTGCAGCTTCCGAGAGGAGTCATTTGTTGGGCCCTTGGCAGAGTAAAAGCAGAACCTTGACCTTCTGGAAACATAATCAAATGCCACGCCTCTCCCCAAAAGCACAGCCATGTTTCACTATTTTCCAAGTACAAAACAACTGCATGACATTTTCATGAAATTATATAGATGAGTACTTTGGCTGTTTTGAACCCATAATTAAGATGCAAATTATAGAAGTTCTGGAGCGTGCCACCAGGCAGTACCTCATACATGTGGTGTCTGAAGACAGTGTGTTTGGGCATGATTTGTTTGTGGGGTGGGTTTATACACATTTCGGGAGCCTGTTTGAAAGCTGACTATGTGTCTCACAGTGCCATTCAGGGCCTAGACTGGCTGCACACCGTGCACTGAGAAGTGCCCACTTTTACAGCCTTAATGCATGATCAAATGACCTCATCTCTGTCGAAAGAGGAGAACGGGACTGTTGGGTTTTGTGGTATCAGTTGGTGCTTCTCCTTCTTGTGTCTGTCCTGCTGGGAGCCTGCCCTGCAAAGTGTCCCAAGGAGGTTTTTGTTAGAGGGCGTATTGCTGTGGCAATAACAACAATGACTTACGCTTTGGAGCAGGGACCAGACTGACAGTACAACCAAGTAAGTGAGGGGAGTGGGGGCATCTCAAAAGCTGACCTGAGTGAGTGGCAGTGCCGTTCTGTGTCGTTTTAGTGGAATTAAGACAGTGCCACTCCCAAGACGATCAATATGCCTAGTGTCTTTGTGCCAGAGCTGGTGAATATCTGTTAGTTGATGAATTCTGGCAATCCTAAGAATTAGATCACGAAGGAGTAGTAATTTTCACTGGCTTCGTCACTGGCTCTGGATATATAAAACTCCTAATGCTAATATGCAAAACCCATATTCTGCAATAAGACAGAGCTCAAAGACCTAACAACTCAAAAATCAGTTTTTTTCTCAGTAAGAACCCCTCCTCTCCACAAGGTATACAATCAGCAATTTTGTTGTGTTTTGGGGTGTTTGTTTTCTGTTGGATTTGTGTTGCTGTTGTTGTTGTTGTCATCATTCTTTTTAAGAACTGTACCTCTGAAAGCGGCATGGTGCCTGGCCCCTGATGCTGACCCTGTGCCAGGTAGCATGTCTCTGCCTGATCTTGCAGGCATCCCACGTGTCTCAGGCGTGAGCAAGCCATCAGAACCCAGTGTTCTGGCAGCAAACTGGTGGTTGAAGATCAAGCTCAGCTCTATCTACACAACCAGCTGCTGTTATTTTTAGAGAAACATCCTGACTTGAGCAAGTAGCTGGGAGCTGAGGCTGCAAGGTGGTGAGACTTCCACTAGAGGGAAAGGTGATCTCACTTGCTCAGTCTCTCCCTCAGTCTTCCCACCCACTGATTATTGTAAGGCCCCATATGACTGTGTGAATTTTGGAGGAAGCCAAGGAAAGCTCACCTTTGGAAAGGGCACAACACTCTCTGTTAAACCAAGTAAGTGCTGGGGTCTCAAAGACTAAATCAGTGAGTGCAACTAAAGTACAAACTGAGTGAATGAGAAAAAATTTACCACTTTCTCAGTGGTGTCTTTTCGCCCTTCAACTAGGAGCCCACAAAATTGCTCCTGGTCATGCTTCTGGCTGTCCTCAGCCCAGTCAGGCACTTCGCTCTGCTGGACATAGGAAAACACATCATGTAACATGGTCCCTTCTCAGAAATTACTGCCTACCTCATAGTGGTGAGTGGGTGACCTTCTCAGCAATGGTCACATGGAAGAGGGCTCCGGACGACCCCGGTCTGTGTGACTGCTGTGTGATTGGTTTTTGGACAGTGGATGTAACAGAGGCTCAGATGAGGAGGAGAGGCAGAGTGGCAACTGCAAGGGGGTTTTTGTTTAGGGAAAACGCACTGTGGAACTCAAATACTGGGTACAAACTCAGCTTCGGCAAAGGCACCATGCTGTTGGTCACACCCGGTGAGTTCTTGTGGTTAACAAATTATTGTTTCCGAAAAGAAATCCAATGGGACCTGTTGAAACACAGCTGAAGTTTATTGATTCATTTAGCATGCAGTTGTTAACTGTGTCGGATGTGTGAGCAAGATATGAATACATGTTTCCCTCGAGGCTAGATTTTGGTTATCAGGTCTATGGGCAGTTTGATAAATTGTATTAATACTGCAATCAGTATTTCTCAAAGGTCCACAAAGCACCTCGAGGCTTTGGGAAAGAGACAGAGATAAGAGAAAGCTTTATGATGGAGACAGAAACAAACCAATGAAAAGGAGTGCTATCCAAGCAGCAGCGAGCGTGTAGCCAAGAAAGCGTCTTTAACAGACAAGTGACGAGGATCCAGTTAAGTTTATTCCCACGTCATCTGGTAAAGCTGAAAACCCTAGCAAGTGGACTGACAACTCGGGTGAGGGGAGTGCAGAGGGAGCTACAAGCTTCTCATGACTTTCCTTTTCTGGGAAAATAGCAGAATAATAAAATTTTATCTGGAGACAGGACACAACCCCATTCTTCACACCAGGGATAAAGTAGTTCCCCACATGGACTTCACCCCTTTACCTCGGCTTGCTGAGTCGACCCTGTAGAAGGAGCAGAAAATACCAGTGCCTTGGAAGCCTCCCCACCTCCACTGAATTATCTGCGATAAAGCAGAATGTGTTACCTGTGCTGTGAAGCTGTCAGGGAAAGGGTAATAGAGATGAATTATGGAAAGCAATGCTGAAAATTTACAGGCTATATCCACACTTGCAGAGTTCAGTGGTTTTGGTTTTTGCTTTTTTCCCCTGTTAGAATTATAGAAACTGGGGTGTTTTCCGTACAGGCACACCGCTTACAGAAATGCCTGCCACCTCACGCTTCAGTGGTATTTCATCTGCAGTCCTCTGTGCCTGAACCAGATGTGACAATAACATAATGAGCAGGTTTGTTAAGAGATTATACAATTAAATGAGTGGCCCAGCTTAAAGTGGCTTACACTTTAGTCTGACCCACTGTCCATTGCTCACCTCCTCTTTGATTCTGCCTCTTTTTGTAGCATCTAGAATGGCTTGATCTTTGAAGGTGGATTTCATTTTTGTTAATAACCAAAAAACCTTTCAGGGTCATGACATAAATAAAGACTCAAGCTAGTTAATGGTACTATTTTGGTTTCAAAATGAGGTGTGAGTATAGTAATAGCCTTGGTGTGTTTGTGTGGCTCATAATGTGACTCTTAAATAGTCCTAAAGGGAGTACTTTGAAGATTCAATAATCATTTAGATGTTTAAATCCTATATGTTCATTAAGACAGACTCTCTTTACTTAAAAACACTTAAGAAAAACATAGCATGAGATTGAGGAAGTTGGGCAAACTCAGACCCAATCAAGCAGAGAAGACTTTCTATAGGAACTGAGATATTATCCCAAATAAGTTCCTTTTAGAAAAACATGAGGTTAAGACCTTCCAACAGGAAAAGTGCATGTTCTATCCTACCAATTGACAGCAAAGCTATTCCAGGAAATGGTGACCTTCGATTGGTTTATGTAGAGCCACATAACACTGTGACTTCCTCAGGAAATTACAAATATGTCTTTGGATCAGGAACCAGGCTGCAGGTTTTAACAAGTGAGTATTACAGGCAAGATGGACTTTATTTTAAAAGTTGTTAGTGTTTGAAGGGCAAGGAATGGTAAAATAAGGGGAGTACTTGTTATGACCTACGGAAGCAAAAATGACCGCTCTCTGAAGTGGCAAGTCTGGGGCCCTGTCCTCTGGACAGGAGGGATGAAGGAGACCTCTGAGGATGGACTCACCACCAATTTCATAAGAAATGCATTATCATTAAAAAAATATTTATTAGCTAAAGACCTTGGAAGACTCTTCTAAACATGGGAATTCTGTATCCTTTACTATTTTAAAACTGTAATCTCATTCCACATTTTGTACTCGCTTTCCTACCCCTCTTCATTTGTCTCTCCCCTGTCAGATTTCATCTGGGCATTCGTATTTTGAGAAACCATCTTGTTGTTTCCTAGCCTGTCACGTCAGGCTCTCTAAAATATGGATCCTTTCTGTTCTCCAAATTTATTTCCAGCAATTCCTTTTCACAAATGCTCTGCTCCAGGCAAGCTGGACGCATTCTTCCCCTGAATGCCTCCCCGTGCCCACGCCCGTATCTTATCTCCGTAAATCAGACACCATGGACGCGCCACTGAAAACAGACTTGCGTACATGAAACAAATTGTTTCTTAGCCAGGAGGCCAAGCACAGGTGTCACCAGACTTAATTTTGAAGGGAGAATTTGAGAAATTATACACCCTTTAAAAATTAACAAGGCTTGGCTATGAGGCAAATGGCGAAGTAGGAAGAAAGGAAGGAGACCTCTGTAATGGGTATGGGACAGAGGGATCTGCCCACAGGAAGATAATCTCTAAAAGAGGAACCACTCTAACTAAATCCGAGGGGCACATTTACGAGCTGCCACATTGCCAGCATGTTCCTTGTTTTCTCTCTGGAGTGGCCCATTCCTAATTGTTGCTCATTAAGCCCTGGTCCTCCAGGCAGCTGGGAAGCAGTGGGGAGAGAGGAAGACCATGCAGTACACTCAGCAGTGGTGTCAGGGAGTTTCCTCCCCAGATTTTTCTTTGGGCTAGCTCAAAACTGAGAGACACCACAGGATTCCCTAGACAGGACAGGGAAAGCTACCTGTCAGAGAATGATTTCCAGCTAGTCCTTGAGTTGTGCTGTCTCCGAGGAAGCGGGCAGTGAGAATGGAAAAGTCTCTACTAGGACAAAGGCAGAAAGTGGTGAAAGTATTTTTCCTGGTGACTGTGTAAGCAGGGAATGGAAAGGTCTGGATTTGGAGTCAGGAGTTCCCCCTAGGGCAGACCAGTGCCTGCAACATCCTGTAGTTCCAAGAATGAGAAAAGACGGGAATCCTCTTAGATGTCCCAGAAGCTGGATCTCGGTCAGCGGTGTCTGGCTCCAGCATCCTCAGTGGGTAAGCCAACATTCTGACCTCTCTTGCCAGGTGGAAGTGGGCAGCTGCCCTCAATCTCTCCCACTGTGATGACAGGACCTCTGGCTGTTCAGGCTTTGGTGCCTGGGCACAAGTTATTCCTACTCTGTCCAAATAAGTCGGACAAATATAAAATCTTCAGAACCCCTGGAGAATTATTATCTAAAACACCAGAGGATATGCTAGGATTTTGGCAGCCAGTATTCTGGGCTTACATAGGAAAACTCCTTCTTTAGAATATTCAGGAATAATATCCCCATTTATCCAATTTAGGAACAGTCCTGAATCCAAGCTGGTGTTAGGATTCTGTGCCAGGTTATTACTGTGACAATTACTTAATATTCTCTCTGCTCACTGCATCGTTCCTTCCAGAAAATCTTTAGGGAAAACTTAGTTCGGTTGCTAGAAGGTTTTTGCTGAGCTGAAGATCACTGTGTGAATAATAATGCAGGCAACAAGCTCACATTTGGAGAGGGGGAACAAGGTTAATGGTCAAACCCTGTAAGTATCTTTGCTGAATTCATAATGAATGCTCTAATTTCTAAAGGTGACCATAGCACTGAGTTTCATTTGGGGGCTGTTTTCTCCACCCAGTTTTATTTTTTGTTAATTCTAATCATTAATCCTAATGATTACACAGTGTTTATGTATGCCATATGTACATGTGGAAATGGGCACATATATAATTGGCACAGGAACAAATGAATTGGAGTAAAACAGATACTCGTCCTTTCTTTCTTAACTCCTGGAGTCAGAAAGCCTAGATGTGTTGAACGTGAGGAGTGGGAGAGCCCATCTTTGGGGCTTTGTCAGGATGGAGCCCCTCCTTGCTGGCCTGGTGAGGGGGCAGGTCCGTCTGGAGGTGGAAGGATGAATTATTTAACCTCAGAAGGACCTTTCCATCCCGGCCGTGCTGTGAATTGACCACGGTGTGTCTTTGGCCAGGCTCCCAGCTGGAGGAGCACGCCTCTGGATTTGGGGATTGAAAGGGATTTCCTGGTGCACATTGGCCTGGTCGGTTTCCGTAAAGCTTTCTATGACTGTGTAATACTGGCAACAACCGTAAGCTGATCTGGGGATTGGGGACAAGTCTGGCAGTAAAACCAAGTGAGTCTTCAAATTAATTCTCAAACCTGTCTATGTTGTTTGCTCAGAAACTGTCTCCTTTTTAAGCCCAAATGTTTCGGATGTGCAGTTATGGGTAGTGGTTTTCTCCTGTTCACCTAGGCTGAACACTTGCTTATTCTTCAATCAAAATAACTAGATGGAGGGGTCCCCAAGTGCAGGGTAGCAAGGCAGTTGGAGTATAAGACTATTTTCTCACAGAGCAAACCGGCAGCCCCATTCCCAGGGAGCACTGAAAGTTAGAGAAGCTGGGAACATGCATCACATGTCATGGGTTCCTTAGTCCACATGCACCAACCTCACCATGGACCCCTGGTAAACACTGTTCCCCCGCTCCCCGGCCAAAGATAAGTCAAGTGCTGCTGGGAACCCCAGGACATAGATGCATCCCAATGACCTCCCTAGAGAACATCTCCCCAGCATGGATTATACAGAATGACTCAAACTTGCCATATAGTTCCTATATCTCTCAGTCCTCGTTGGTTTACAGCTTTATGGTGGATTTGCTACAAGTAACAGGAAAGGAGTGGGTTTCATCCTAATTCTGGCCTCCCCTGAGAATTTCTTCCCTCAAAGAGTCTTCAGAAGCATCTTAGAGACCACCTACCCTTTTCCAAGTTGTGCTCTGTGCTACCAGACTGTCCCCAGCAGTGTGTGCTGTGGCTTTGGCTGCAGACAGCTCCCAGGGCAGCCCTGGAGCTCCAGGCTTGGCAGAGCTCGGGGAGAGGAAGGGAAGCTGTGCGGGGACGTCAGGGGGCTTCGGGACAGACATCCCTGATGTAGGCATTAATTAATTTCTAAATGAGCTTCATGTGTTCTCCCGATAAGACTCTCCAGGGAGAAGGTCGCCCTTACCTTTGCAGCTCTAAATGTAAGACACGTGTCGCGAGAAAAAAATGGGAAATGTCAACCGCGGTGCCAAAATGCTGAGAGTGGGTATAAATATTAAACCAGTTCTAATGTTAAGTTTATGGAATGTAAGCCTTTCAGGAGAACCAGCTCAGGGTACATTTATTAGGGTCACTGTGCTAACTGTTTTTTCAGCATCACTGGTGCATACATGTTAAAGGAGAACCCATAATAGAACGAGGAAGCCTACTGAAAGGGATAACATAATGGTTAAGAACATAAATTTTGGCATCTAACTGCCTGGGAAAATCCTAATTGTGCTACTTGCTGGATGTGTGGCACTGAGCAGGTGACCTGATCTCTTCATGCCTATTTTTCTCATCTGTAAAATGGGGACGACAATAGTACCTAGCTCACTGAATTGTCGTGAGGTTAAAAGAGCCTGTACCTACACAGGGCCTTGCATAGTGGTCAGCACGTAGTAAGCCATCCATAAATATCAGTTATTGTAAGTAGATCAGGTTGCTGGAGGGCAGGTTGGGAGGTGGTCTGTTGAAGTTTTTGTAAAGTGCAGGGTTAGAGTGTAGCTCTGGCATCGCTGGAAAACTCACCTTTGGGCAGGGGACAACATTACACGTGAAACCAGGTCGGTTTGGCTATTCCTAAATAAGCCACAATTGCCATTTATGTCCTTTTTTGGTAAATCTCTGTCTTTTCAACTTCTAACCAAAGACTGTTATTTTTAAGTTTTGTTTTCTTCTTATAAAAGCTAGTAGAATGTGTCTTTTCTAGCCGATTTGGTTTCAGCTAGTGGCAAGGAGAGGGGCAAGACTTGAAGTGAAGCAGGTCTGGAAGCTCTAGGCTAGGACTCCAGGCTAAGAGAGAATATCAGTTTGGTTGACTTGGGAGAAATAAAAACTTCAAAAGTGAGAGGTCCACAGAAAATGAGGGTGATTTCAGATGATAAGATACTAGAGTGAAAACCACCCCTGTAGCCCCGAGAATTCTTTAAGAACTGTTGTTCAAGCATGAGAATGGAAGCTTTTGTTTAAGGAAGAAAATGGAGAAGAGAAGACAGAGGCTGTTAGTGATTTGGGTTTTGGTTTTTTGTTGTTGTTGTTGTTGTTGTTGTTGTTAAGAAACATGGAAGACAGCCTTTTCCCTGGGACAGTTTTTAAAAGCCTATCCCCAAGTGAGAGTCAAAACGCACACAGCACACCCCAGTGCGCTCTGAGGGGAAGAAAATGCAGCACAGCAGTGTTTTTATACTGGGCAGAAGCACTGTGCCAACCTCTGGGGCAGAGAAGCTTGTCTTCGGGACTGGAACAAGACTCACCGTTATTCCCTGTAAGTCCTTTGCCACTTGAGAAAAAAGTCCTTAATCTGTAATAGCCTGCTCTCACATCCCAGACATTTAATAAGAATTTCTAAATGAGTTTCCATGCGTTAACCTGATAAGGCTCTCCAGGGAGAAGGTCACCCTCACCTCCCGGCTCTAAGCATAAGACCTGGGTAGTAAGAAAAGAATGGGAAATGTCAGTTACGGTGCCAAAATGAAGGGTGGCTACAAACATTGGACCAGTTTTAATGTGAAGTTTAAAAAATGTAACCCTATCCGAAGAACCGTATCAGGCACGTTTATTAGTTTGTGTCTACACAGCCCGGTTACCCAGTTAATTTGATTAATGCCTGTAGCTGATCCAGATATTTAGGCACTTCCTCGAGAAACCTTCTTTGTGCTCTAAATTGCCTGACTTGACTGTCACATTACCTAAATAATTGCCCGATCTGTTTTATTTTGTGCTGTATAGGCTCAGCCTAATAAAAACAAATGCTGTTGTGTTTTTCCCAGACTGTCTCCTCCCCACACAGAAAGTTTTCCTTCTATTCAACATCTCTTCACACAAAGAAAAGATATCCAGCAAGCCATTTGACTTATAGCTGCTATTTTGCATTTATATGACTCCTTTCCTTGGGAGAGATTAAGACACTTCACAGGACTTATTAGCTCAACAGATTGACAGCCTAATTAGGAAAAGAGAAACAGATTCTGAGTATCTTTTTGTGGCTGCTGCTCCTGCCCCTTTGTGGAGCACTTGGTTGGATGACTGTGGGAGGCAGAAGTGAGACAGGCGGTGCTCTCCATGTGCAGTGTGGCCTTCTCGGCTGCGTGTGAGAAGTCGGTCCGGGAGGTTAGGCGGCACTACACAGGTCAGGGCCACTGACAGAGCCAAGAATGTTTCTTTTCCCCCGAACTCGTGTGTTCTCACAAAGCAGAGCCAGATGAACTTTGACATTAGCTCCTTACTTTTGTTCTCAGACTCTTCCACTCCAGGTCTGTATCCTTCTATCTTTAACTTCTCTCTTCTTTCTCTCTGCTTTGATTCCTGACAACTGTGCCCACCCCAGCACCAACCCCACCACAGGCTGCTGCCTGCCTCTTTAGCCTGTCGGTTGTATTTCTGAGGAGTTCCTTAGCTCCCTGAGTGGTCCCCAAATGGCTCAGGCACCTGAGGGAATCCTGTCTGAGGGGGGCCCTGGCAGAGCCCCCGCTGAGTGGCAGCGGCTGCCACGGGGCACTGAATGCCTACACGGAGACCAGAGCTGGGCCCTGGATGAGGAAGGGCCTCTAGAGAAAGGCTTGCCACAGAATAAGGAATGCCACGGCTTCATGATGCACATGTCTGAACCCTCTCCCACCTGGGAAACTGTAGCTTCCACCTGGGGCCTCAAATCGTGTGGCTACAAAGAGGAGGCAGGGTTTTTGTAGCCGAGTCAACCACTGTGCCCAGACAGGCTTTGCAGGTGCGCTGCAGTTCAGGTCCGGCACTCGAGTGATTGTTACACCAAGTAAGTGTGTCTTTTCTCCTTTCTGTGCACTACTATGTCCGTAAACCACACTGAAAGTTCGTCCCCACCTCGCCGCTCCCCCATTTCCTAGTTGGGCACTGATGGGACACAGTTTCTGGATCTGACCACCCTGCCAGTTTGGCCATTGAGATGGTCAGATTCACGTTTAAAAATAACTTCGACTGGTTTCATTTACGGCTGCCGACAGCAAAGGGAAATTAGTATGTCCTGGGCACCTAACCTGTGCCCACTGGCTGCTGTGGGAGGACAGGCATTTCTTCCTACCCCCGGCAGTGAGACCTCAGAACTCCGCTGACCTTTTCCACGCCTGTCTCTTCTGGCAGATTAAGTGATTGCATCCGCTAGCCTTCTGGTGGAAAAACATATGAGCCAGATATATTCTCCTTCAGTTTTTACTAAAAAAAAAAAAAATTTTGTGTTGGTTACTTTGACAGTAAACGTCGTCAGCTAACACAGTTCCTCCAGTCCGTGCTCATCGCAGCCCCGCCGCAACAGGCACGCTGCCCCGCGTTGTATAAAATGCGCTTCTCCTGCCCTGCCGCTTCCACATCCCCAGCACTCTGTGACGAGGCCAACAGCGTCGCACATTGTCAAGCATGTTTTATTTCACAGACAGAAACCCCAAAGCACAGACAAGTGCTATAGTTTAAATCAGTCAAACAAACAAAAGAGCAGAACTGGGATTAGAGCTCTGAAATTCCCTGTATTCTTCTAGTTAATTCTCTTGTGCCGTCATCTTTGCGAACTGAAAACAATCAGCACAGGCCACGGGCATTTGCGGGGGATGAAATTTAGCAAAAACGATCTTGTTGCATCAGTGTTTTAAGTGTATCCCCAAGTCGTCTTTGGTGTCGGTAGTTATTTGATGCCAGTGACGGGTAGGAGAGCAGAAGGGGCTGACGTGGAGGCAGAGTGCCCTATGGGACTTGGGGTTTTTGTAGGTCATCGTATCACTGTGTCTCTAACACTGACAAGCTCACCTTTGGGTCTGGCACCAGATTACAAGTCTTTCCAAGTAAGTGATAGAAACCAAAAAGTGATTTTGAAGAGGTGTTTTCTATAAGCAGCCAACTCGCCTGGTGCGTCCTCACGGCGCCGCAGGCCACCCTCCCCAGCACTGCGCCTGGTGGGGGCCTCCCTTGCCTCTGGCTGCCTGGGTCCAAGTTCCTCAGGATGTCATTTTTCAGATAGAACTGTCTGTAAACCAAATCGATTTAATCTGTGTGTGAACGCCATGGTTCTGACTAGAATCTTATCAGCAATGAAAATAAGACTAGAGAATTAGATGTGTTATTACTGCAGACAAATGATCTGTTTCTCTCTTTTGCATTTTTATATAAAAATATCAGGAAAGGTGAAGCAAATTCAACTTCTCCAGTTTGAAAACTGTTTATAAATTTTGCTTGCCTTACATGCAGAGAGACTTAGATTGACTCTGGATGTTTAGTCATTCAATTTCATCACCTGTGTCTGGAATCTCTAATGGGCAGGAGAATCGAGTGTAATTAAATGAACAAATAATCTTCAATAGTCAATATTTCTACATTGTTTCATGTGCTTTGCTCTGGACTTTTTATCTGGGATTTATCACTAATAGGCTCCCTGGAAGGACAGTGAAGGTTTTTGTTAAGGTTTTTCTGTCTGTGTGGATAGCAACAATCGCTTGATCTGGGGCTCAGGGACCAAGCTAATTATAAAGCCAGGTAAGTCTCAGAGATGTGACTGCAAGGGGAAGGAGACACAGGTTGAATAATACATGAAGCATAGCATGCAAATTATATTTTTAAGAACAATTCAGCCTGCTGGAAACAATGTACTTGACCCAAATGGAGTTTTCACTCCCAGTGAGAGGCAGTGTCAGCTACCAACTCTCTTGTTTGATGTAGTTGCTTCCAAAGTGAATAGTGCTTAACTAGTCCTGTAAGAGAGCAGAGAAGGCTTGTTAGGGAGTGTCCCATCCCCTCTGACACGGTTGGAACTCTTTTCTAAGGATGGAACCAACCTTGTTCATTGTTCATTGCAAGAACAAATTCACAGAAAGGGAAAGGTCCACAGTCAGAGGCCAGCAGGGGAAATAGTGTGCCTGCTGCGTCCCCCACATCCTGGCCTCCGGCTGCCGTCTCGCATGGAGAGCAGATGCCTGTGAAGCTCTTAGTCGCTTGCTGGTGTAACACCCAGGGTCTGGGCCTTAGCACAGACCCCACAAGGACATAACTGAAAAGGCAGTGTCAGAGCACATCCAGGGAATATGGAGCCTGAAGGGATCCCTGGCAAGTCAGCCTTTGCTGTGGTGGGACTGAGGTGTTCTTAGCCTGGAAGGACCAAGCCCCTCCTCAGCCCATCCTGCCTTGCCTTTTCCTGAGGGTTATTGTAAGGCTCTGAAGGGCTGTGCGAATTATGGGAGTACTGCAAACAAGCTCACCTTTGGGACTGGCACCCTGCTTTCTGTCCAGCCAAGTACGTGAGTAGTGGGTATTCTGTGTCCATGACAAGTGGGAAGTGACAGCCACTCTGGGGGAAAGGGTGGCCGAAGGCTGACTTGGCTCCTGCCATCATCCCTTTTCTACCATAGTACAGCAGGCTCTCTAAAGCCCATTCTCCCAGATGGCACCCCGCAGTCAGACAAGAGGAAATGTTGTGAATATAGAGATAAATCCCAAGGAGAAAAGATACTGTGGGAAACTTGTTCTCCTCTAAATACTGTAGGTTTTCTGTTCTGTGAACCCTATTTCCAGGCCATTTCTCAGCTCTGGTCCTACCTTTACTTGTAGAGATACAACCTCTACTAATGTGTTTGTACAGTTGTATGTCAGCTGGTCCAAGTACCTTCATCTATAAGCAATATTTTCTTTTTCTTCCCCAAAAGACTCCAGAGCTGCACTTGGGGAGATTGCTAGGAAGACAGGCAAAACTAACCTGAGGGTTGGGGGAGAGGGCGTGGGAGGAAGGCAAAGATCAGACTTACAGAAAGTCAGCTCAGTGTTAAAACTGTGACCCATGTAACAGCTTCCCTGTATTGCCTACACTTGCTCCCCCCTTTGTTTTCCCTAGAATGGTTCATTCTGGATGCCCCAGGCTAAGTGGAAAGAAATAAAACCAACTTTAAACCTTCCTCTTCAAATCTGAAGAATCAATAAGTGACAGCCGTGTTAGGGATGAGTTCAAGTGTGCTTCTCTCCACACTTAAAATCTTATCACTTACTACTTTTGACCAAGACCTGGTACCACTGTCTCGGATGCTCACCCGTCTCTCTCCTCTTCGATACTCAGTGTGTATTAAAACTCAGGCAATGTTCAGCTTTGTGATAGAGGAGCTCTTGTATTCTCCTATCCTTGCCTTTAAGGTACAGCCTTTCTTATAACAGAAAATGTCCTCCTCCTCTATTTATTTCAGAACTAGACTTTGGGGTTGTGGCAGTTGATGTGTTATAACTCCCTTCCCTTGTCTGTCTGAAACATCATGTAGTCCTAGTGGAACTTCTTTGGGGAAATGTAGGACTGTTTGCCTTTTACTACTCTTCCCTGGTGAAATCTTTTCTCAGGCTGCACATTGACTCTATTACACACTGAGAAAGCTTTGAAATCACTTGACCAGTGAGTAGGGGACAGGGCCGTGGAGTCTGGGTTTGGGTGGAGCCTGGATGTGAGTTCAGTTGGCTCCACAGCTAGAACACCTCCCTGTAGATACAGGAGTGCATCATCCCTTCAGACAGACCAAGAGCTGTTTATAAAGTATTCGATTCAGCCTTGGCAGATTCAAGCCTAGAAATGCAAAAGGGTTTTAAAAGCTCCTAAGTTTGGTCTTTTTAAATAAAAATGATTTGCTTTATGTAGCAGAACCAATTCTTTGCTTTCTATCATAAAAGGCCATTTTCTAGAGACACAGAAATTTTAAAACCATAGACAGTCCAAATGCCCCCTCACTATGGTATCTTGTGTTTGGTGGGGTTTTGCTAGGGGTTTCAGTAAAGGCAGGAAATGCTGTGGGAATAATAACGCCAGATTTGTCTTTGGAGCTGGAACCCAGCTGGTGGTAAAGCCCAGTAAGTGACCATGTTCTTTTTATATTTGACCCAACAAATAAATCTGTGAAATTAGTGAGATTTAATTTCATATGTAGACAATTGCACCTTTTGAAAAAATGACTTTTGCAAATGCATGAAACATTTGTGATTGTTCAGACTAGAACAATAATGATAATTAATGCAAATTGAGACCATACCAAATGCCCTTAATACGATAGCTCCACTTTCCTTCTTCCAAAGAGACACAGGGGCCATGAGCTACTTACAACCACAGCATCTCTTCAGCCACGCTCTGCAGTGGTTTTGTGCTTACTGTGATTTTGCCCATAGATCTTGTCTCTTATTCCATTAAAAAATGAGAATGTATCTCATTTTAAACACCACTTATAGGTAGAAGGTATTTTCTTTGTCTTACATGCCTACACATGTATTGTATTAAAGACCTAATAGGAAAACCAAACATTGTCTCATTTTGACAAATGTCCCCAACTAGGCCCATACTTGTCAAATTTCCCTAAAAACAAGTATGTTATTCAAATGCAATGGGGTAAAAAAATCAATTCATAAATCAACTGATGATTCCAGATGACTTTATAAACACCTGAAAAGAAATTCAAAATGAAATAAAATGGTGGTCATGATGACAAGATTTTTGCTTAATGACCAGTTCCTCCCTTGGGAATAGAAACATTTTAAACATATAGGGGAAGAGGAAAGTAAGAAATTCAGGATCTTGGCATTCCTGAGGGTGCACCTAGGGTGTCAGTTCCTCCACAGTTCCATTCTGGGGACAACAAAGCCCATCAAAATGTCAGTCAAAAAATAATATTAACAGTCAGGTGTTGTCGAGTCGTTTTAGATCTAGTAAGCATGACCAACCCACACTGATCTTTTTCAATGGCTGCAGTAAAGAGCATTGGTGGCAGTGGAGGGAGGTAGATAATAAGAAGGAGACAGTTGGGCTTGGTTCTTCATGAGTCAAACAAGGACCCACCAGGACTAGCGGTAATGGCATCAGCTTTTCATCACTTGGGGGTGAATGCTCATCTTCTCAGGCTGTGAAAGGAGAACATTTCCCAAAGGACTGAAATCCCTCTGGGCCAGATGAATGATTCCCACTACCCACAGCTAGGCAGGGCTATAATGAGTATAGCAAATGTGTGCTTGGCCTATGGTGGGGTATCTTCAGGGTTTGGTGATAGGGCCACTGTAGGACAGAGTTGAGGTGAGGTGAGGGCTCTGTAATGCAGTTCTATATCAGCTGGGAATTCACATGTATGTCTCATGTGGCTCCTTCCTGCCCCATCTTTTTGGGAGGCTCTGAAGAGTGGATTTCTAGTACAGTCATCAGCCCAGTCATTTTTTGCCTGAAGTAGCAGCATGCTGTGTGGTATCACAAAGGAGTTTATAGAATTATTGCTTTTATAATTCACTTGCAAATTCAGTGTCAAATGAGGTCATCCAACTTCCTTTCTGCACATTGGCAATAAGCAGCACAAAATTCAAGCAAAACAACCAGGAGACACAGAGAAAGATGGCTGAAGAGATAATGAAGCCCATTTCTTACACTAGAGGAAACAATGTGGGAATTTGTTAAGTCCTCAGAAGGTGAAATATCCATCAAGGGATGTGTCACTTTCCTAAAAAGAGTCATTAGGCGTTTCTGTTATGGCCCCAATCACAGTGTGAACAAAACTTAAACCAAATCATCTTTGGAAAAGGGACACAGCTTCATGTTCTCCCCAGTAAGTGCTGTTCATGTGATTTTCTGATATGGACTCCCACTGAGTTAAAAGCGGTTTTGGTTTAGGTGGGAAAGTGTCTTAGGCTCTAAGACACATGAGTAGCCTCTAGCCCTGGGCCCTTCTGCTCTCACAGAAGCCCAGTCCTCCGCCCTGCCACAGCTGGGCCAGGGACCAAGTGCTTTTCCCGTAGAGCTGGGAAAGTTGCCGTCAGTGTTCTGCTGTTTAAATATCAATTATCTTTTTGTTGTTTATTTATCATAAAAAGTAAAAATTGTGAAACTTTGTCCAGAGTTCATCTTCAAGCCTCCCCCCAGGTTTGTCCGCAGTGGATTTGTTTGGACACATTGTTAAACCCAGTGTGATTTCTGGCTCCAACCAAAGTGGTTTTGGAAATGGCCCCAGCCTACCTATGACCCCTCTCCTTCCACTCTTTACAAAAGACCCTCTTTTCTCTGTTTTGCCTCTTCTGAAATTCCTGGCACTGATACCCAGGCCTTCTCATTTCCCTTGTTCCAGGGATGGGTGGGAGATAACTCTTATAACTTTTTAAAGAGCTAGCTACTTTAATGCCAGAGGCAACAAAGATGATATGTTGGCCAAGAGCAACATCTCATGTTGAGCCTTCTCACTCTGCCATTTTCCAAATCCTTTTTCCTCATTTAGGAAAAGTAGCCACTCCTTTATATTTCCAGTGCAGCAAAGAGTTCATTATGAGGCCAGAGACAGAGGTTTCCTTTGGAATATTTTTCATAGGCTAACAATAACTTGTAAGTTTGCAGGCGATTAGAAATGTGTTCTTGAGCCACAGCTCTGTGTATGAAAGCTCTTATCCGTAAAGTAGCAGTCAAAGCCAGAGGCATCTTAATCATACCACACTTTGTAGAGAATCAGGAAGAAGGAGGCAAAGACATGCTAAGGGAAAACAAAAACTGTGGTTAAATAGGGAGATTTCTGGGTGATGCTATCAGGAAAAAAGATTAAGAGAAACATCCAGGAAAAATGCTGGGGCCAGGCATTCAGAGTATTTGTTATGGAGACAATCACTGTGGGAACACAGGAACAAGGCAGTTGGTCTTTGGAAAGGGCACAAGACTCTCTGTGACTGCAAGTAAGTGTCTCTGGCCATCTCTAGTTTTGATCAGCAATGACTTCTTCCCTTGAATGTTTTTTAAGTGTACCTAGGAATGCTTCTGCCCTCAAGAAAGGTCTTTTAGGAGCTAGGAAGTTAGTGTTGAGTAGGAAGGTGAACCTATCTCTCTAGCATAATTCAAAAGCCAACCAGACTCTCATGGGCAAGTACATGAACCCCACCCTGGCCTCAGCAACTCCAGCTTGCTCTGTCCACACACCCTGGCCCAGTTCCCTCCTCTGACCCCAGGAAACCAAAACCCTAGGATGGAGAACCTGAGACTGCTTAGCCTGGAGAGCACAGGAAGGCTTGTCTGAGATCCAGGAGCCATTTTTAAGTATATCGTGCATTTCTATTTAATGCTGTTATTTTCATTTGTCTAAGTTATGCATAAAAATTTCTCCTTGTAAAAACAATTCAAATGACAGATAAATCCAATATGCACCTTGACCCCCCTTCCTTCAGTATCAGTTTCCTCCCCAAAGGTAACCACTGGGACTGGCTAGGTGTGTTGTGTTGTGTTTCTCTCTGGAGTATGTTGACATGAAATCTCCTGTCTTCAAGAACGGAAGCTTGGACATAAAGACCTCAGACTGCAGTTTGCAGATTTCAGTTAGATGCAAGGGACAGTTGCTTTAATGCAAAGGCTATTGGCAAAGGAGAGCCACCTTTCAGGAGCTCTTAAAGACTAGATAGGTATTTGGTCAGAGAGCACTTGTCTGAAGACAGTTTGACAGACTAGATGACCTCTGAAATCCAGCTGGTTCTCTGTGGGTCTCCATGGCAAGCCTCTGTACCTGCTCTTCTCATTTGCCTGTCATCTGGTTGTTGTTACAGTCTGAGGTTTTTGTCAGCACTGCTCCTATGCTGTGAGTGGTTTGATTTTCTCAGCATCTGTGGGGTTTTTGCAAAGAAGGGAAATTGTGTGCGTACTCTGGAGTTGGGAGAAACCAACTCAGTTTTGGAAAGGGCACCAAGCTCGTGGTCACACCAAGTAAGTTCTTCTTTCTGGTTACTTATTCTTTCCAAGAAGCCGGTCTTCCATCATGTAAAAGCTGTCAAAACACAGGTGGTGTTTTCTTTGCTTGGTTTGTGTTGGGTAGTTCGTGATACCAGTTGGAAAACAAGGTTATTAATGCACATGTTCTCTGGGGCATTGGATTTGGCTTTTAATATCCATGTAGTCTCTCCCTGAGAAAATATGTGAGCCTCCATGAGGAGGAAGTTCCAGGGAAAGTACAGGCGGAAATGGCAGGAATTGGATGAAAACAGACAAAGGGCCTGCAAGAATAACAAACAAGATGGGATCCCAGGAGGCCACGCAGTAGCCACTTTGAGTGAATTTCCCAGGAGCTGCCCCTGCCAGGGCCCATTCTTTCCAGGAAAATTACAGCAAAGAGCATCAGGCTGGAAGTTGTTAATTATTAGTATTCACCCCATGTTCTAACCTAATTACAAGGAGATTGTTTTGGCCACAGGCAGTCATTTCAGGTTTTGTTTTCCTGCTTTCCTCCTCCACCACCACCTGTCTTCCTAAAAGCCCCAGTCAAGGTTATTGCAATAGCCCTGAACACTGTGTAACACCAACACAGGCAAATTAACCTTTGGGCATGGGACCACGCTCACTGTGAAACCAAGTAAGTTGTGTTCTTCTTTGGCTGGGCCTTTAGGGGCAATTGATCAAATCATCAGTTTGAAAAATACTTTAATCCTGTTCATGTGCTTGGGCTCTTTATTAATGTTCTTTCCTCCAAACAAAGAGGGTTGGTTCTCTCCTCTCCCTTAAAATGGGATGTGCACACACACGCTCTGGATCACTGTGAGGGGCCCTCAGCAGCATCTACAACATTTCTAGAAAAATAGAGATATAAACAATAATTGAGCCGATGAAAATGTCAGGAAGGCCTCCAGAGGGGACCCAGTGCCCCACCCCCCAGACCTGCCTTTCCTATGCTCTCCCTGGCCGTAGGAGATACACCTTGCCTCCACCTGAGGGTATAGGGCAGAAAATCCCTCAGCCTCTCTCTGTAATTCCACAATTTAGCAATCTTTGCTGCCAGAAAGAACCTGTTTACATCTAACTTTGACCACCCCCACCCCCACTGCAATTTAAATCTCTTAAAAGAGCCACCAGAACTTTGAGTATCTAGTATAAGAACACAGTTTCTGCTCCAGAACATGGGACTCAGCACTGAGTCTCCTGCAGCTTCTATGAGGTGGCGGGAGTCCTTCTGGACATTCTGAAGTCAGTGACTGTGGATTATGCCACAGAGCATGAGCTTTGGAGACAGAGGAACCTAAGATCAAATCCCGGCTCCGCTGCTTTACCAACTGTGTGACCTTGGGCAAATTTTTTAACCTCTCTGGGCCTCAGTTTCCCCATCCATAAAATGAGGGTAACAATATACCTACCTTGTTGAGTTTGTGTAAGGACCAAATAAAATAATACAGCTAAAGTATTTTGCAGAATTTCCAAAACACAGAAAGAGCTCGTTAAACCCTAGCTATTAATAACGATGATAAACATCATCACCAACATGCAGTAGAGCTCTGTCTCACCCCTCGGGCTCTTCTGTCAAGGCTCTGCCGTGCATCAGGAGAAGAGCTGGCATGCGGGGAGGGTGGAGAACGTCAGCCTATTCTATGAAATTCTTCACCTGGGATTTGGAAGTGTCTAAGTGGAGATAAAAAGAGTCCTGGCTAATTTAAAGCACAAAGTCATCCCAGTGCCAGGGGCAGGGGAGAGTTTCTGCAGAGAGCTCCTGAGGCTGCACACAAACCCCTGGAGCAGGGACTCAGCTCACAATGCTGCCCTTCGAGTGCTGACGAAACTGAAACCCTGCACCACCCCATCGCCAAGCGGACCCCAGTGTGACATCCTCCAAAGTGCCCCAAGCCCCTTCCCAAGACATGTGGAAGGACAGGAACAGAGAGAGGACAGAGGATTCACAGGGAAGAGTAACTTATCCCAAAATTGTCCTCCTGCTCCTCGGGTAGTGAAGCTCATGAGCAATGTAGCACCTGAAAATAGTCCCTGAATAAAACTCTCAGACCCAGCGATGCAGGGTCAGGAAGGTCCACAGTGGAACACTGAGCCAGTTGATAATAAAGAAAAAAGACTGAGGGGTAAGGTGAGCATTGAGTCTCATACCTAAATCTGGGAAGCAAGCATTAAACAAAGGCTGTGGGAGCTATGTTCTCCAGCTCCAGCAGGATTCAGACCACAGAACAAGGCTAATACTGCAAGACGAAGGGAGTGAAGTTAGTGGTATAACCTTCCTTACAGGTTTTGAACAGTGAAAATGAGCTGTCAGGAGTAGTTGCCAGAGCCCTTTCTCAAGAGGAATTTTGAGAGGAGATAGACCCCCTCCACTCAGAGGTGATTGAAGTGTGGACCTGCCTGGAGGCAGGAGGAGAAATGAAAGAACCTCTTTTAAAGCCTTTTCCCAGCCCCCAGAGCCTGTCTCTCGGTTAAGTTTTGGAATCTTTGCTTGGTGTGTCCAAACTCCCTTTGTTCTCAGGACTGGACAGAGCAAATGGGCTGGCTTTTTCATCCTACAGCCAAAAACACGGGTCTGGATCCTGGGTGGTGTGTGGTGTTGAGGTGGTGCTGGGCTGAGCCCTAAGGGGTTTTTGCAGAGCCCAGAGGCACTGTGGGAAAGACTATGGCAAGGGTTTGGCCTTCGGTACTGGAACCAGGTTGTCTGTGCTGCCCTGTGAGTACATTTAAGTGGGAGAGGAAATGAACTCTATGCTCAGCGTGGGAGTGAGCCAGAGGGGACTGAGACCTGGGTCCATTGTGACCTTCGGAGCCCGGATGGAGCAAGAGGTAGAGAGGGAGTGACCACAGAAGCCAAGGACAATAAGGAGTGGGAGGGATCGTTTATTCGGGGAGGAAAATCACAGGCCTGTGCAAATAACACTGGAGGAAATATTGGAGGTTTCCCTTCTCAGGAGGGCTTTGTGTGGGGAAGGCTGAGTTGGCAGGTTTTTGATGCTGAGATAATCACTGTGGGAAGGACAAGGCTTCTCCTTTATCTTCGGGAAGGGGACAAGGCTGCTTGTCATGCCAAGTAAGTGGCATATAATTTGAAACTGTGCACTGAATACGGTTATCTCCAAAATGCAGGGGCCTTTTCCACAGGGGCCTCCCTTAGGTCAGAAGGACATTAAGGAGGTTGAGCAGACTAAGACCCAGTGCCTGGTCATCTTCCTCATCCTTGAAGGAGCTCTGAGGGGTGTGGAGGGAAAGAAAGCCACCAGGTTCCCACCCGTAGCCCAGCCTTGGGGTCCATCCACTCTCTCAAACTTCCAGTACATAAAACCATCTGAAGGCAAGTCTGCCTCAGAAGGAGATTCATTCATTATCCCCACCTCATAGACTTATACACTGAGGCTTGTAGAGGCCTGTGGCTGACTGAGTTCCAAGAGGAACAGAACTCAGGAATCCCAAAAACAGTTCTCCAGCAGACTGGTGAATTCAAAGCACCAGGTTAGGTAAATGAGAGTGTAGCAGTGCTCATCAACTGAGATCTCAGGAGCAGGCTGGACACTAGGTAAACTCCTAGAGTGGTGGGTTTCTGTCACAGTGGGGTGGGGGCGGCTTCCTGGACCCCAGCGGTGCCACCCTCCAGCCCTGCCACCCAGGAGGTATAGCCCTTGGCACACATCATCCTTGACATTTTGAAAGAAGAGAAATTAGAAGAGAAGAGACAGGAAAGCTTATATCTCATATCGTGCAGTTACCTCATTTTGTAGCAAGATTGTTTCCCCACGAGCAGTTTGTCTTCATTTAGCAGCTGTCTTCTCTGGGGAAGCCATTTTGTAGAGGCGTTTGTCACGGTGTGACAACCGGTGGCTGGGGGAAATTGAGTTTTGGAGCAGGGACCCGGGTTGTGGTCACCCCAGGTAAGCCTGATTCCCTGGAGCCTCACTGCCCTTCATTCTAGCCCCCGTGTGCCAGGTGTTTCTAGCCGAGACCATGAGAAACACATTCGAAAGGAAGCCATTTCCCTGAGCAGCAATACCCGGAGCCATTAAGCAAAAAACGAGAGATCGGTTTGGTGTTAAATAGAAACATTTTCCCTGTGTAAGTACCTTAGGCCCTCCATAAGGAAAAAAGGTTACAATAATAAGCATAGCCATGATTCATGCATGCTGTGGTGTGGGAGAGATCTGCTGTGGAGTTCGGGGCGGAGGATTAGAAATGTGTGCGGGGAGATTGGATGTGTTCTTGACAAGGTGTGTAACACAGTGTGAATTATAACCAGGGAGGGAAGCTCATCTTCGGACAGGGAACCGAGTTATCTGTGAAGCCCAGTAAGTATAAAGTGTATCCCTGGATTAAGCGGTGTCTGTGGATTAAGGGCTGATTTAGGCCCAACTATTCACTATATAAAGAATGTTTAGAAAGGGTGAAGGCTCATCAGATAAAAGGGGGACAAGAGTCTCCCTGGCTAGGAACTGTCTTGGTGCACAATGGGCCATGTAGGGGAGTCTCTGGGAATCGCTCCCAGAATATACGGGGTGGGGCTAAAAGTCGATGGCTGGTTCCTGGGGGTATTGGCAAGGATTTACAGCCCCGGCTTTGTACAGTAATCAGTGGACAAGGCTTCTAATTCCATAACAAGCCCCTAAGGCACCACTCTCTTTGGCTAAGATTATATCCATTTATAAAAGGAACCTTGTAAATAATGATTATTAACCAAAATAACTGTGATCAGCCTTTCCCAAAGCCTGAAAATCACTTTTTAAAAAAAAAGTGTATAAGTACTGTGGGACACATTCTGTTTCTGAGATTTTTAGGCCACAAGTTTGTACAGCGTAGCCTCACGGAGTGGAGAGGGCTCTTTGAGTCATCCTTTCGGACCGTCTCCATCTGTGAGGAAACCGAGACTAAGAGGCTCAGAGCTAGCCAAAGGCTGAGTTGGACTGGAACTTAGTCTCCAGGTTGCGGTCCTGTCTCTGTCACTTGTCCTGGCCTGAAGTTTGAGGAGTCTACGGGACTCGTCTGACAAGTATTTCGTGCATCTACTCTATGCCAGAGCCCGACCAGGGACCCTTCGGGGAGCAAGTGCAGCGTGTCAAAGCCCTCAGGGAACTCACATTCTGGAAGTGGGTCCCATCTGACCCCTTGGACATGACGGTCCCTATCCTGATTCCTCTTGGGCATGACCCGTTCATATCACCCTCACTACCTTAGGAAATAGTAGAATTGATTTTTGCTGTAATTTAAAAGTCTTCTCGTAGCTAAATCAACATAGAAACAGAAACTACTTTAGTCATAAGAAAGGAAATGACCCAAAAGTGAAATGGAACTGGAAATTTCCCTGATAATCTGATCATTATAAAATTATTTTAGCAACATCGAACTAATGGTCAGACTAACTGGGTAACGCCAGCCCTGCACTTTATTCAGACCCAGATGTGAGTCTAAGGAGGACTCCAGGACTCGTGTGGTTTCCTGGTGCAGTGGCCCAGCAATGGCCAGAGAGGAAGAGAAATATTCTCTGTCCTGGGCTTTGTGAGACACGAAAAGATATGAACACTGGTTTGACCTCTAAAATCAGAGAGCACTTACTCTACACATGCATTGAAAGCATATGTTTGAAGCTTAGGACTCTGTAGCAGAGAGTAGGAAACAAAAATTCCCCAAAAGAAAGTGGGAATATAATGACAAAGAAGGATTTACTGAGGAGGCAGGCAATTGGGTTACCCCAGATCAAATCTAGAGTAACAACAATACAGGCTTAATTCACAAAGTGCCTGCCAAGTCTTTCCTCTGTGTTCTGCTAATAGGGCCCGTTTGATCTGGTTTTTGTTGTTGGGCATATCACAGTGTTTCTTCTGGTTCAAACTGGCAACTGACCTTTGGATCTGGGACCCAACTGACTGTTGTACCTGGTAGGCCACCACAGTGAGATACTCTTTGCACTGATGTATTTAGTCTATAAATGTATACCCTACTTATCCGTAACTTAATGGGTCTTGGGCTTGAGGGTGGAAGAGAGACATAAACAATGCACACTTACAAGGGCAATCTAGGAAGATAATTATTTATCAAAGATTAAAGCAAAAAAGAAGCCTTATTGCTAAGTTTGGAATACCAGGTGATAAGAAGGGATGGGGAAGGCTCGTATCTTAACCTATAAGAATTGCCAAAAATAGGAACAGATTCTGTAAAGGAAGCCTCTGTTTCACATAGTATTTTCACTAGAACCAGACAAAATGCTACAAGATGGTTTTATGAGGAAACCAAGTCTGGTTCACCAGCTCCATTTATGTCTAGCCTGTTCTAGTTTATTTTTGCCTAAGTCAATCAACACAAAAGTACCTATTTAAGATATTTAAATGATGTTGTGTTTCTATAGCTCTCTGGTGCCCTTCCACCAAAGCATTCCTGTAATACACTGCTTATCACTTCTACAAGTAAGAACAAGTAAGCCCCTCGCCCTCTAAAACTGCATAAGCACTATAATTACTTGGTTTAGACTGAAGTCACCTCTATTTTATTTCTCATAGCTGTGTTCATTTGTTGAGATTTGTTTAAATCCAAACTGTGTGGGTGTCTAACTGCTGGCACTGAGGTTTCCTTTCTCTCGAAACTGTCAGCAAAATATTTTGCTCATAAATAATGTTTCATCTAGACTTGCAAATGACAGTCAACACAGCAGCCTTTCCTCCCCCTTGCTAAAGGAAATATGCAGGCAGAAAGAAAAAAAACATACAGTTTCGTTGTGGGGGCTGGGGTGTCGATGTGGATGGTCAAGTACATTTTGTTATATAATGTAGGTACTTTGACAAGTAAGATATCGTGATCTTGTTAGATGGTGCAGACAGCATACAGCTAGCTAGTTGGTGTGGTTCAGTATGTTATTAAGAGAGACTCAGGTCAAGTTGCTAAATACAACACAGACCCAGGTGCAGTCTCATGGAGAGAAGCTTCCAGATAGCCAGATAGCCCTGGAGCTGAAAGCAGAATAAGGACTTTTCTTACAAACCAGTCCACCTGAGGGGACTTTTTATTTATAATTAGAAAAAGGTAAAGAGCATTTACTCACAGCGTCCTTGTCTCAAATATTGTGTGTATGGAGCACAGAAGACACAAGAATGAACCCAAGCAGAAAACTAAAGAAAAGAAATCGATAAAACCACTGAAGAAAGTCAGTTGCCCTTTTCATGCCTGTCTCTAGTAATGAATGTACCTTCTTGGCTCATTCCTCACTTTGGTTCTTAAGTTTTCTAAGAAAATAGCAAGAAACCTGGTGGGGGTGGGGGGTGTTAGTCTTCGCCTGTTTCGGTTAGTTATCTCTGGGTCAGACCCCTCCCTTTCAGGAAGTCCAAGGAGACTTTTTGTAATGACAGTAGACATGGTGTACACCGCCAACAGGTTTTACTTTGGATCTGGGACCAAACTGAGGGTAAAGCCAAGTAAGTTATAATTGTCTACAGGAAAAAGTCACCAACATGTTATGCTAAATTCCTCCTAGTAATCTGTATTTGTTTTGAGCTATTTTGTGTTTTTGGTCCCCACCACAACATTTTATCATTCCTTGTTCATTTGTCTCTTAAACAGATATAATACCTTGTAAAGAAGTCTATGATTCAGTAAACATTCTGAAACTGCCAACCATTCACTTGGGATGTGATCCTATGTAAGGGCAATCCCCAAGTTTTAACTTTTGCTACTTTACTAGTTGACAAAAGAGTATTTGGACATAATTTAAAGTACCTATGATGATGTTCAGGATTTCAGAGAGGAGATATGACAAATTTAAATTATACATGTTTTTAAAAGATGGAAAGAATTAGGTAACCTTGATAATCTAATAACTAACATTTATTGAACACTTGCTATGTATGAATGCCTGTCATACTTTAATTCACTTAACCTTCTTAACGATCCTCTGGAGTAGATATCATCCCCACTTTGACCGATGAAGAAACCGTGTTGGGTAGCTAAGGGCTCAAAGCACAGAGTGGGAGAGCTAGGCCTCGGGGCAGCCTGCCTGGGCCCTCGCCCACTCAACCCAGTGCTCACGAGGTTTGTGTAGGAAGGCCTAGCACTGTGGGTCTAATAACTACCAGCTCATCTTTGGAGCAGGGACCACAGTGACTGTAAGAGCAAGTAAGTAAAAGGGAAAAAAGTCAGTAGCATTTTAAAGCAAAATGGTGGATAAAATTATGAGCAATTTCTCCTGGGAAGCACCATGGCCAGTACCTAAATTCCAAAAAACTTTCCCAATTTGCATTAGGATCATAACCTTTCTACCTCACGTGTCTCCCTCGCCGCCTCTTGTAGCCCAGGTACGCTCTCCTCCTCAGGTATGCCTTCACAGTGATAAATTTGTTGGGGGTGCAGGCTTCACAGTCAGATAAAAACCAAGCTAACTATCTGAAATTATCTCAGATCCCTACAAATAGTGAGAGAGGGTGTCACTGGACTGTACTAGGATGAGATGTAACTCTTTTCAAATACTTAAAGCACTGCCTTGTAGACGAGGAAGGGGTTAGTACAGAAGGCAACGTTAAAACTGTGGGTGAAAGGAGACGTGCCTCAGTCTCCTGTGGAACCTTTTTGAACACGTAGAACTGACTGCTGTGGGAAGGCTGCTCTGTGGAGGGCAGAGCTCTCCTTCCTTGGAGATCTTCACAGTGGGTCCTCAAGGCTAATCACTGGATGTTAGAGAAAGGATGTCTATGCCATTTTATATATTGAACTGAATTATCTCTAGGCTCACTTTTAACTCTAAGTGCTAAGATCCCATGACTCAAGCTTAGAGGATAAAAAGGTGAGCTCAGATCTCTTTCTTCTATTTTTATTATTTTGATAGCCCAAGAAATAGGTCATCAAATTATTCATGAGCTAAAGCCTACTTGAGATTTTTATGCCTAGAAGATGGTGGGGTATGATTTCCCAGTGCAATATATGGGAAAAAATAATAAAAGGGGATATCAGGAAGAAAAAGAAGAAGGAAGAGAGAAGGGGGATGCCTGGAGGGAGCACCAGAGGTTGAATGAGGAAAATGAGGTGATTTTGCAGAAGACGGATCTAGTCTGTCAAAGTTTTCACAAGTTCAGCTTAGGGAAGGGAGCCAAATGTAATGTCAATCCAAGTAAGTGAGCAGCCTTTTATGCTGAGAAATGGGGCTGGGAAAGCAAAGTTCCTTCCAATTTAAACACTTTCAAAGGGGCCGGTAATTGCTTTCTGGTGGGAGGGGCCCCTGAAGGTAGGAAGACTATTGTTACGGCAGAGCAATTGTCCCCTGGGAGATAGCCTCTGAGGACTGGCTGTCCAGCTGTGACTGCCAGCTGCACAAGAAAAAGACTTAAAGCCACTTAAGGAGGATGGAGGTGAATTTTCAGCCTTATCCCCAGGGCAAGGAAGAGGGTGACAGAGAACAGTAGGACCAGGTTTACATAAAGGGTGACTGCGCTGTTTGGACAGAGGTTCAAGCCTGAGAAAGCTGTACTATGGAAGAGGAACTCAGCTAACTGTGTGGCCTGGTGAGTGGGCTGTTTTTACTCCAGGGAAATGTAATTATAAAGAAATCAGAATGGGAGATGAATAAACTCCCTTAGTCTTAAAATTAAGGGAATATGTGTATTGTTCCACCTCTCCTGAAAGGCCTTCTTTCCTAAGTAGCCTGAGATGGCAAAATGGAAGGAAGGTCAAGACAACCTAAGGTCCCTTTTAAGAGCCTGATGATCTGAGAAGAGACTGTGTTCATCTCACCAAAAGCAAAGGACAGTCCTACTAGAGCATGTGAGGCATCCTGAAGTACCCACTCTGGTCTATAGCCAACACTTGAGGAAGGATATGGCCCTCCACCCAAAATGGGTATACCAAATTAGAGGACAGATTTACAAGGTTTCTTCTCCTTGAGTCCTGTGATTTTGGGCCATCTCCCTATCAGACGCCCCGTTAACTATTACAGTTCTTTCTTGTCAAGAATGATCGCTGCATCATACTCTGTAAGCTTTCCCCAAGGAGCCTCCTTACCTGCCTTTCTTAGTATTAGTCCCATCAATGGATGGGCTCTGGAATAGCTGGAGGGAGTCTGCGACTGATATTGCACCAAGAAAAGTACAGCTGATCCACAGTGCACAGCACCTGGGAGGGCCTGACTGAACCCAGGACTAAAGGTCCCTTCCTTTCTTTGGGGCCTTCCCTGGCACTATCATGAGTATAGAGACACTAACAGGGTACATGCTATGTATGTATGTATGTCTTCATTCAGCATTTCCACTCTGGATACATGAACAGCTTGACCTTGAAGGTTCCTTGAGCTTACAAGGTTTCCAGTTCTCAGTTTCCTTTGTGGGTTAAAAATGGTCAATGGACCCCTGAGTGAAGTTATGGTTGAGAGCTATTATCCTCACTCAGGGATTTAGGTCCAAACAGCCAAAGCAGAGAAGTAAGCAAATATATGAGAGCATTTAAATTAAATGTGTCCACTTACAAGCATTTCAGCTCTATAAAGTATGTACAGTGCTAGGAGACAGGATTATCCTAAATATTATCCCTCCACTTTACCAAGGCCATAGGACATGTCCTTTGTCAGGTAACTACAGAGTGTGATCTCCTTGGTTCCTGTGTTTTTTGCTGGGCCTCAAATCACTGTGGTTAGCACTGCAGGGACCAAGCTAACTTTTGGAGGAGGAACCACGGTATTAGTCAAACCAAGTGAGTACTGGGGCTTAAGCTACTGTTCTGTTTCCAACATTGAAGCAGGAGCCTGGTCATCAGTTTTAAAATGAGTATACTGTATTGGCCAAAATTAATCTGTCTCATGCTTGCCTTTAAAATGTTCAGTGTTGTTCTTATGCATAAGCACACATGTCTGTACAAATTCAGTGTGGATAAAGGATATTGCTATCCGGATATTTCTTAGGGTCTGTCGTCTTAAGGGAAGAAAAAGAATTAAGGTCATTTCCTTATTTCTTCACATCTCTTACCCGATTCTCTCTCTTCAGAGTAGTTAAGTAATTTGAACATGCAGGTCACAAACAGCAGGGCCAAAAAGAGTCAACATTTTCTAAGAGGCAGCAGCCTCTATAACCATCATTCTGATTTATCTCCTCTGGCCCTTATTTTTCCCAATTAATGCAACTGAAATATTGGTAACTCTTATCTCCTGGCTCACAGAAAGCATGTGAGCATTAAAAAGACATTGTTCTGAAAAAGAGGAGCTGGAGGTTTGTTTGGGTTTGTTGTATGTTTGGGGGTGGGGGTTAGGGGAGAAGTGATTGTTTTTGTTTTGATGATACTGTTGTTTGTTTTCATTGGGGAAGGAAATAAGGAAGAGAAGGATACTTGAAAGGCAAGGTGACATGATCATTACATTAGCATGTACAAAAATAAATCATTAAGGTTAGGAGCCAAAGGGCTCTGTAGATCTGGATCGGCCATGGCAATGAGAAGACCATACAAGATTTCTATGCCTCAGTTTACCTATAACATGGAGATTTTAATTCCAGCTCTATGGGATTTTGTGAGGCACAAATAAGATAATATGCATGAAATCTCTTTGAAAAGTTTAGGTTGTCAGATGATTCATAATTTTTGAAAAGTTAGATTGTATGAAAATTTCATTGGAGGGGTCAACTTGAACTTGAGCAACCTTAATGAACTTCAGCTGTGGCATAGAAAGGGTTAAATTTGGAAATAAAGTGAAACTTTCTAATTATGAAAAAATAGAATATGAGGATTGGTGACTGACCAAGACTGTCCTTGGAGATTATAAAAAAAACCTGAGATTTCTTAGGAGGAAAACTTGTGAGGTTAGGAGCTTATAGTAAATGGTTTCTGAGGTTTCCTACCATTCCAAAGGGTATGTGGGTTTAAGACCTTTCTTGAGTTTACTTAAATATGTGTTAGAGTTGAACTGGATTTCAACCAAGTGAGAGACCCTGAGAGAATTCCTGTGCTTGAAAATAAGTACCCATTGGTTTTTGTGGTGAAATAGATCACTGTGGGGTCTTCAAGCGCCCAAAAGCTGATTTTTGGAAGGGGGACCATGTTAAAAGTGGATCTTAGTAAGTATAACCATGAATTCTGAATTCAAATAATTATTGAGATGTGTAACAAGCATTTTTGGAAATCTAAGTGAACTGCCAAATGTCCTCAGTGTATTCAGATTTAATTGGGAGCAGGGTGCTCTCCATACCCTCCCAATCCTAACTGTAAGTGATCATTGTGCTAGGTAATGGCTTGCATTGTTTGCAAGAGGATGCCAACCAGAAGGGAAGGTGTCGGCATCTCAGAGTGGGTTTTCTTGGTCAAGATGGCCACTGAGTGAGGAGACTTCATCCATTCTGCTTCCCTACTAAGCTGACAAACAATGCCTCAGTGGCCAGTGCCACAGTTTCCAATTACCCAGCTAACACCCCAGAGTCAGTTTGGGAGAACCTCTGTTTCCCTTTTTCTTTTCTAACCAGAAATGTACATGGTGGAACTAGATCTAGTATTTCAGCAGAGAGCAGGCATGACCTAAGCGTCCACGTTCAGGGTTGACACTGTGTGATTTGGAACCAGGCTTTGATCTTTCAGGGCCTCAGTTTGCTTCTCTGTAAATAGCAATCATGATTAAATCCCTCCATGCCTGGGCCTCACTTCAGAGCTCACCTCCTCAGAGAGACCTTTCCTGCCCAGCCAATCTAAGAAGCCACCAAATACAGCTGCTGCCTGGTGGTTCTCTATCCTATTACCCAGCCAGATTTAATTTATGCAGTTTCAGTGCCTGACACTATATGATCTATGTATTTGTTCTTGTGTGTCTCCCCCTAGACTGAGGGCACCATGAGGACAGGGCACCACGGTGTTCGAGCGGCAGACCACTCTACCCCCTGTGCCTAGTTCCATGCCTTACACGCAGAGGTGTTCAGTGAATAGTTGAGTGAATGAAGGACCTACCAGCATCCACCCTCCTTCTCATGAGTTAACAGAGCTCTGTTATTGCACACCCAGACATGGAAAGCCCACGGAGTTCCTTGCCAGAGCAAGGACATAGGCGTTTCCATTGTTTATAGCTAAACACAAGGTAGACTGAGTGAGTGGATGCATGAGGTATTTGCAGGGCTTCATTTCACTGTGCCTACCAGGGAGGAAATACACTGATCTTTGGAAAGGGAACCACCGTATCAGTGAATCCCAGTAAGTACCCTGTTATTATTGATCATAACACTTGTACTTATCCTACAGTCTTATATCGCACAGGTGACTAAATGTCTCCTTATTCTTTAACTCAAGGGGTACTGGAGTTTAGTAATGAAAGCCATTGAAACAAAATGAAAAAAAAATGGATGCTATCCCCTGCTCTCTAGCACTCCAACCATATCCCATGGTCCACTCCATGCCCACAAAAATTTTTAAATACATTAAAGTGATAAAAGAAAGGAAGATCACCTATGAATAAGAGCAATGTGCTAAACACTAGTAAAATGAGATTATGCATAGTTGATTCCTAAGTAAAAATGGGGATCAAAGCTGATGTCCTTTGGCTGGTAAAACAATATTACTGGGTGAAAATTTGCAAGTCTTTTTAAAGGTAGTAAGCGTCAGGATTGTCTAGAGACTATCACTTGGACTCTTCGCAGGCTTTCCCCTACATCACTACTATGGTGCCCTAAGAAGAGGCTTTCACAGACTTAATTCAATGGCTTAGTCTTTAGTTCAGTAATAAAAAGAAGGGAATCCTAGCCAGAGCTCCCATGGGAGAGGAGAGATGCATGCTAATCACATTAATCTATTATCAAGGTAGCTCAGGCATTGTTGTCAGGCAGCACAGTGTTGTGATTTATAACACATTCATCTCCAGGAGTGGGACAAAATTATCAGTAAAACCCAGTTAGTAGGTGATATGTCACTAAAGTAGGAGGCTTAATGTGGCTACTGAGGCCCATTGAACTTACTGCAGTATTTGCAGGGCCCAAGTGTCAAGAAATTAATGGTTTATGCAGACTTAAGTGCATTCTGATGTAGAAAGAAATGTTAACATAGTGGTGCAAAGCATAGGAAAATCTAGTTGTAGAGAAAAATAATCAAAGAGATGAACCAAAAATAACACACTGTAACAGCTGAGTCAGAAAGCTGATCCTAAAGGAAAAAAGCAGAGTTTGCCTGAACACTTTCAGTTCTTCTAAACCTGGTTTGACTAGAGCATCTGGGTTGCAACTTCTTCATCTGTAAAATGAAAATATTTAATGTCATAAGTTATTTTAAAGGTAAAATAAGCTAATGTATGTGAAAGCATTTTGTAAATTATAAAATGCTATACACATGTAAAATATTATTTGGTTTCAAAACAAAAAGAAAAGCCTAGGTCAACTAGTGTAATTTCACATGGAGAGAATATACATGTGGGTTCTTAGTGAAATAGCTATTTTCATATGGATCTATCATCACAGGCACTAGTTAAAACTACTCCCTCTTCTCCCAAAGTAGAGTGACTTGAATGCCACCCAAAGGAAAATGGCAGGAGATAGGAAGGCATTTTGTAAAGGCCTGCACTGTAGTGTGAATTTGGGGGTGCCCAAAAGGTTACCTTCGGAACTGGAACAAAGCTCCAAGTCATCCCGAGTAAGTCTAAATTCCTAAACATTTCTACTTCCTTATGTTGTCTCCTCTCTGATTGTAACATTTGGAATATATAGTGGAATGTAATATAAGGTCTTTCATGGTCATTCTCAGAAGATTAAAGAGATCATATAAGGATCCCTCATCTATCTGTAACATCCTGATAGTATTGTTCCACCCAAGTGGTGGTCTTTCCTAATAGAAAAGAAAACCGAGTCATTACCCGTGAGGACAATGGGAAATAGTACATTTTTTTCACCACACCTGAAGCAGACTGGATGTCCTTTAATCAGGGGAACATCAGCTTTGGGGACAGAACAGGACTTGAGTAAGTACCAAGGCTACATCGAGTCTGCAGAACAAGTTGACTGGAGGAGCAGGAAGCTGTCATTCGTAATGATCTGGGCCCTATTCCATGAAGTTTCAGATCGGTGGAAGTTAAAATTAGGAGAGACACTATGGCAAGAATCTAAAAACTGATAACTATAATGGAGACAAAAGGACTAGATATATCTGTTGGACAAATAGAGCTGAAAATCGTGAGTTTGATGGTGATAGACCCAGAGATGTGGGTCAAGACTTCATTTCAAATGTTGCACAGTAAATACCCGGATTTGAGTCAAATGGCCTGTGTGTTATGTGAAATGTAAAAAGAAAGTTAAGATGTGGCCTGCTTTGTAGGTGAAAGGGCCACTCTTAGTCTCAGGTCTGAGAAGGATGTGTGGGCTTGTAGGTGTTTTTGGCTGACTAAGAAACACTGTGGGAACACTGCAGGCTATCAGTTGACCTTCGGCAGTGGGACTACACTGCTGGTCAGGCCTGGTAAGTGGAGCATCAGAGCAATAACAGAAAGATAGAGGATAAAATGTCTTCATGTCTCAACCAATGATTGTGCAACAGAGTATGAGCTGGAATTTGGGGGGATCACTATGATTAGAGTTCTGACATCTGGTTCCAGCAAAATAATTATATTTATATATATATAAAATAATTATATATAAGATCATTATATATATGCAATACCGATGCAATATCACTCTAGTAGGAATACAAAAGAGGATTCCTCTCTCATAGCTCTTCCTAAGATTTATCGATCCTGTGCCTATTTGTCTGTCTCATGCATCTAGGCTGTTCGTGTCTTGGGAAGCAATGCTGGTTCAACTGGCTTAGCTTCACATCACCTGTTCTTCATTTGTAAAATAAGGGTAATAATACCTAAGCTCATGGCACAGTTGTTGTAGTTGTGGCCCAAATGAAGTAATGTAATATATGAAGATTGTTTACCAGTTTGATACATAATAGGTTATCCATACATGGTGGGGGCGGGGGTATCCCTCTGCCCTAAGTAGTTAAGAGGTTGATAAGCCCAACACTGCAGGATATTTTTGTATGAGGGCTTGCTACAGTGTGAACTCAGGATACAACAAACTCACCTTTGGAAAGGGCACTACGCTTCTCGTCTCTCCAGGTAAATATTGACCCCATCCCACCCTAGTTTTCCCCTTATGTGAGTTAAGGCATCTCCATGTACCTTCTGTGTTTTCCCCTTATGGATGCATCATCCTTGTTTCATCAGTTGACCTACAAATTTAAGGTTGAGCCTTCGTGGAGGTCTTTTTTAAATGAAAATAGCTCACACAAAATTTGGAAATAACAGTAAAACTAGTGTTATTAGTCAGTAAAACTACTCACTGGCTGAGAACGGAGTAGAGACTAATATCCCAGATGATTAAGACAAACCTGGTTTTTCCAGAAGTAGCCTGGCTTCCTGTGTAAAGCCTGGACTGTAGTCTCTCCCCAGGTATCCCTCCCATTCCTTCTGCCTTTTACATCCCAAATTTAGCTGTGGTATCGTGGACAGTCCATGACACATACAGCTATAGAAATCTTTCATTAATTCTCAGTAATGGGAAGTAATGAAAGATTAAAACTGAAAATTCCTTGAGGACAGAGTCTCTTCGTGTATCCCATCAAGTGTCTAATATGGTCCTTTTACAAAGGACCATACTTTTAATAAGTGCTTGATTAAATAATGCTTGTTTAATTGAAATCAAACACCCAAAGAAATCAAGTTTCCAAACACAAGAGGGAAAAGGGTGTAGTAAATACCACAGTACATTCCGTGTGTAGTTGAGAGGGAAAAACACTAGACTGAGAACCAATCAACCCATGTTTTGGCCTCTGCTGCCAACCAGCAGTGTTCCCAGGGCAGGCCTCTTGCCTCTGGGCCTCAGTTTTCTCACCTGTAAATTGGGGAGTAGGTCTGGATGACCTCTCTGGTCTCCTAGCACCAACAGCCTAGGAATTGACCCCATGTGGGGCTCTGGGGAGAGCTATTTTCTCATATGAATAAGTCAGATAACTATACTGAATCTTGAGTGTTTTCTAACTCATTAGGTAAGTCAGGGAAAGAGGTGATGTGACAGAAGGGAGTTTATCATGAGGCATCAGGCACTGTGGGATTCGTGGGGTGGAACAGGCAAACTCACCTTGGGGACAGGCACCCGGCTGAAAGTGGAGCTGAGTAAGTGTGGGATTCTATGGTTACAAAATGCATTCTGGTGATGATGAACGGGAAAAAAGGAGATTTTTGTTTTTGTCATTTGTATGTTATTTATAATTAACTGTAATCTAGTTTTGAAGTATTAAGAATTATAGTACCCAGATAAGTTAGTGAAAGTATTCACTAATACTTAGTGAAAGACTAAGTTAGTGAAAGACTATATGAGCGTATTTTTGTTGGGGTGCAAGTTAGCAAACAATTAAGATTTTTCCCATGTTATGAGGCTGACAGAGCTCGTCCAGTACTGGAGGTTTTAGCACTAGAATTGAGCTAAATGGAGCCTGGTAAAGGAAAAAAGCTAGAGGAGCAGAAAATTGCCGGGTCATGAGCTAATAGACCCTTTCCACTTCCACTGCCATTGTTTCAGGGACACAGTGTGGGGAGAATATTCAAGGTCATTTGATACATGCCCCAAATAAGCCATACCGGTTCAAGAAGAGGCAGTGAAGTGCAGAGAGAGGAGCCCAGGACTCCTGGTCTCTGTGTAGTCCTAGATTTGATTTGGCCCCAACTGGCAATGTGACACCGAACCAGACATTGCCCCACTGTGTGCCTCACACTCTTCCAGCGTGAGATGAAGTCAGAGCATACAAACTCCGTGCCTCTGGGATCACACCCGTATACCACCCCAGAGTTTATGATTCAAAGGTATGGATTCTCATGGCTAGTCCATAAACAAATTCTATAATCCTAAGGAAATAACATTGTTGGTCAAAAATCTAACTTAACAGAAATGATAAACATATGCCTAACATATGGTATTGTGTGTCTTTGAATGACTCGCTGGGGCACGGGGCAATATCCCTATTTTACAGAAAAGAAAAGTGAGGCTTGGAGAAATAATTGTCCAGGATCCCAGGATTAGTAAGTGGCTGGGTCTAGATTCAAACCAGAGTCAGCTTGCCTGATCTCAAAGCCTCTTTCTTTCTACCACATTATGTCACAGACCCTATGCCAGGGCTCATTTACAAATGAGAGATGATGCCAGTCACAGTGAGGAAGGAATATATGGAATTTATCTTTCGTATTCTTAGACATTACCATGACTCAGAGACAGAGTTTGGGAAATCTTGACTTGAATGGCTCCAATGTCCAGAGGATTCTCTTCCCCTTTTAATGAGGAAACAAAAAGTTCAGGGGCTACTGGGAGCACTTACCCCAATGGAGCAAAGACAGAGAGGAGCTGGCAGCAGCAACTCCCTTGTTCTGACTTTCCCTTTCCCTCCCAGTATTTCCCCAGGTGGACCAGCCACTCATGTGACTGATCTGCACATGTCTTACTCATTTGTGAGTTATAAAAAAATGCAATGTTGAGGGTGCTTTGGACATCGCTGGATCATAGAATTTTAGCCCTGAAAGGGAGCTTAGAAATCATCTTATTCAGACCTCTTTATTTTTATAATAAGAAAATTATGCCCCAGAGAGGTTGTTTGAATTGTCCAATATCACAAAGGCACTGAGAACCAGGGCTAGAGGCTGGGACTAAAACCTGGGGGTCCTGGTCCCTGGATCGCACAGGGCAGTGACTACTGCTTGGTGAACTTACATCCCAGGAGATAGGAGGTGTGAGGTCTGTTCAAGAACAGGGAGGAAACCAAATGGGCTTTATTAGAGGAGTATAAACAAGCGCTCTTATTATTAGCTGCCACCCATCTGCTCCCTGGGCCTGACCCCAGCTGTCGAAGGAAATGGACCATTTTGTCACAGCACAAACCACTGTGAGAAATACTGGAGGCTTCAAAGTTTTCTTTGGGACAGGAACAAGACTATTTGTTAAAGCAAGTAAGTTCCATGAATAACCTAACTTGTATTAGAGTGAGGGTCATCTGTCTTCACTGATTTTCCCCCATGGTTTTGTCTGCTAGTTGATTCAGGAGATCAGTTGGCTATGATGATGCTGCATTATACAGTGTCCACGGGCATCATTCATGCAGGAAACATGCACTGAACGTTTAGTAAGTGTGGATGGATAAAACTACCTGAGGTCCTGTCTGGAACTGAAGCACTGTAATTATATGAATGATTTTTTAACCTGAATAGTTATGACTTTTTTTAAATATAATCCACATTCTATATCAGGCAAGATCTCGTATTGGGTTCTGTCTTATTTCTTGTCATCTTCCAATGGTCTCAGGAAAATGAAGGTTAAATAGTTAAATTATATGCCTCCTTCCACCTGGGTACATGCACAGAGACACAGGAACCCATTTAGTAACCAGCTTGTGTGTGACTTAGGAATCCCAGGCTATGCCCAGTTACAGGCACCATTCTGTACAGAGGTATTTCAGAGTGTGAATGCAGGATTGCAGAAACTCGTATTTGGAACTGGCACCCAGCTTTGGATCATCCCCAGTAAGTCAGATCTCCAGAAATGTGTAGCTTCATCTCCAATGCTGGATTTACACTTGTATTTGTAGCATTTAGCATGATCTATAACAGAACATCATCATCACTATCATTACTACTACTATTTTGTTATTATTGAACATCAATGCTGCTAAGTTAGAATGTATACTTTCTGCATTACTCTTCTTCTTACCCTTTAAGGAGAATTGATGCCAAGATATCAGAAGGAAAATGTTGTGTTTCCTTTGGAGTCTAAGACTTTCCTTGATCATTCGATTTCCCCCTCTTTGCTGAGGCTCCATATGAACCTCACAATGTTTGGGGTTTTATTCTGCCTCCTGATTATCTCTTAAAAATGCTCCCTCAGTTTTTCTCTGCTTAAGCATTCAGATCTTGCAGCTCACATTTACCAAAATATACTTAGCTATTAACCTCTCCCGAAATGGGCCTCCTTCTCCCAATAATTATGCACAGTAAAAGTCAGTTCAACTCATTAGATGATTACTGAGTATCATCAACAAGCCAGGGATGATAGTTGTTTTCAAAACAAAGAAATAAACAAAGAACAGAAGAAGCTTAAATAATGCCCCTGCTCTGGGGAACTTCCAGTTGTATCAGAGAAACAAAACTATTTATATGTGCATGAGCTAAGATGGGTGCCATGTTTGGTACAGAGCAGGCCCTGGAGCCTGGCAGAGAGCCCTGTGGGCTGGGGCCGGGAAGTGAGGCCGGGCAGCGGGGCTGGGCAGCGGTGACAGTGCGCAGTCCACGTTCCCAGGCAGAGGGCAAGCACAGCCCACCCGTGCATTTCTGGAAAAGGAGTTAAGTCTGGTATATGCTAAGACGGTTGACTTTCTTGAGGACAAAAAGCTCCCTTTTTGCAGGAGGCAACTTTGAGTGAGGTGAGAATAGAAACAGGAATGAGTCAGGCTGAGTCACCGGGGCTGGCCCGACGCGCCCAGCAGGAGAGGACGCGGTGACTGAGTCAGGCCGAGGCTCGTCGGTAGCATGTGCCCCAGCACGCGTGCTGGCAATGCTTTTTCTCCTACTCTTTCTGGAAGAGGACGTTTTTGCACGCGTTCCCGAGAAAATGGTGTCTTCCTGTCAGGCATGGCAGCTAAGGTGGGAAAATGCCTGCCTGCTGCCTGGTGTGCTTAGATTCACTCACACCTAGCCGGCCTCTGGGGGAGGCAGGTTCTTCCTTTTGTACAGGGTCTGTTTTACCTAGAGGAGAAATAGCCAGAGGCTGTGTTTGCTGGTAGCGGTAACGAGGAAAATGGAGGCCGCTGGCTAGAAGGGGGGCCGGGGCCAGTGCTGCTGTTAGGGAGGCTCCTTCAAGCCCCCACACCACCCATTACAGGGGGAACATTAGGGTGGGCCTTTTCGGGTGTCTGTCCAGGTTCCCAGCTTTTGGAGCTTCAGTGGGAGTGTATGTCCTACATTAGAGGGTGGGGAAAACCAGGACCTTTTTGTAATGCAGTCACCAAGAGTGTGACTATGGAAACAACAGAGTCACTTTTGGGAAGGGAACCCAAGTGATGGTCACACCAAGTAAGTGAACCCAGATGCTTCCTTAAAAATGACCCCCCTCCACCCTACCCACTGCTATCCCTACCCTGGTGCTGGAAAACTTATTTCCATGGGAGCGGGGAGGACATGTCATTCATTACTGCCACACCTGAGGTTCTTAGACAGTCACTGTCCCAAACGCTCGCCTGCCTCTCCTTCGTTCCCCTCCCTGCATCTCAGCATCTCCCCTGACCACACGCCCATCCTCTGTACAAAGCTGCCGCTGCTCTTCCCTGAGGCTGGGTTTCAAGCAGAACCATGGACCACAGAACTAAGAGCTGGAAAGGACCTGGGGGACATCTCGTTCATGTTGGAGACAGAGCCAGAGGCCCAGGGTCTAAGCATCTGTCCAAGGCCATGCTGGGCAGGCAGCTTGGCCATGTCGGGGCTCTGGCCCCTCGCCTGCTCTCCTGAGCTTGGCGGAGCCACAGGGCTCTCTGCTGGTACGACCCCCTTGAGTGTGATTGGGAGCAGAGGGTTGAGCTTCCACCCCAGCTCAGGACCACAGACCAGGCAGGCCATGACTTCCGTGACCTTCAGCACTCGTGTCTCTGATGTAGGAGCATGATCTCAGTTTCCTCCCATCTTTCTGAAATGTTATGAATATTGTTGTGACTTTTTTCTGTTCTGGGCTTTCATAAAAGCAGGGCCTTGTCTGAATGAGGGTCATTAGAAATAGAGGAATCAAAGAGCTGTGGGGCCTTGGCCTGTTGCTTGGTGGTAGAGAGGGAAGGGTGAGCACACCGACCACACAAAGGGCCCAAATCCTGCATAGAGTCTGGCCCGGGACAGGAATATGCAGGGACCAACCCCCTGGGCCTCACAGAGGAGGAAAGCTGGGAAAGGAAAGCTTCAAAGGACAAAGGAAACGGAAAGATGAGAACAGGGGGGCTTCAAGGAAAGGCAGTCAGAACACCGTCAGCACAATATAATATCAACTCGCCTTTCCCCCCATCCTCCCAGCACTTTCAGGAGCCCCTTGCGTCTAACAACAGAGTGGCAGAGTCAGACGCTTAGTGTTGCCCTGAGCAGGCAGGATGGTGGTGGTGGTGCTGGGGAGGTACCACCCCGCTTCTCCGCTGACAAGAGTGCATGTTTCCTCCTGGGGACAGGAGCTGAGTAGCTCTCCCGTCCCCAACCCCTGGCTCCCATCGCTGCTCTGAGGCCAAGGCCGAGGGGCTCGAGGACAATGGTGGGAGATTCCCTGAAACTCCAGGAGCATCAGCCAGTGTTGCCCTGAACTGTCACCCTGACACCACTGGGGCAATCAGCAGAGGGGGGGTCACATGAGACAGGTTTCATCAAAGGCTTTCCCTGCTGTGTGTATCAGGAGGAACCTACAGTCTCATATTTGGAAGAGGGACCAGCCTTATCGTTCATCCATGTGAGTGTTGTGGAAGTGGTCATGGCAAATTTGTAGACAGACACGTATTTTGGGAGGATATTGCAATGATGAGAGGCTGCAATGTGGTCTGCTCGATGTTAAAGGAGTCCTTCGTTGTCTGGGAGTAACTGATCGGTGTGTCGGGTGTGTGAAATGATTGAGGTTGTGTTGGGTAAGGGTTTTGCATGGCGCTCTCAGAAAACAAATGCCCAAGTTTTGAGAGAAGAGATTTCATTCTTGTTTAGGTTGCTAAAGCAGAACTTTCTTCTTGGCAGTCAAGGGTCTACCCCGTCCCTCAAACCTGTGGTGGAGGCTCTCTCTCAGCACCTTCCCTTGGATCTGTGAGATATTTGTCCTACATGAGAGCATCCCAACCAGGGAGCTGAGGCACCCGGGGTGCCAGAGTGAATGGTGGGGCAGGAACACATCTCTGACTGCAAGAAGCTGCTTCTGTTTCCCTCAGTGTAAAGTTTTGCTGGAATCATCCTGTTATTAGCTACTATTTACTGAATGCCTAACTCGTGCCAGTGGCTATACTCTGTCCCTCATATAAGTTTTTTATATAGTGCTCATGCCCATCCTAATGTTAGGTAGCCATTATTATTCCCATTGCACAGGCAAGGAAACAGATGTCTGGAGCAAGTAACTCGCCCAAGATCACACAACGCAATTCTGTTTGACTCTATTGTATCGTTAACCATGCCAGGACATTGCTAGCACCATCCCTCCCACACTCTGGGAAGAAAGACCTCACACCTCAAAGACCACCTGTTTGGTCCTTGGTTGGCCCATCCTGAGCCTTCTTTCCATGGTGACATGGCAGCCTTGGTATGGGATTCAGCATTTTGGAAGAGATAGTAGAGTCATTGAGCTGGGCTGGCAGGATGCAGGTATGGCATGGAGGGAAGTAGAAACATAGGGGGATTGCTTACTGAGCATAAAATGACAGAGAGAAAAACTTATCATCGAACCCATGGAACAGGTTGTTTAAAAAGCTTTGTTCCTAAGAGTGAAGGCTGTAAATGTGGGAGGGGGCCAGCAGCCACCCAGGGAGCGGAGGGCAGGTATTTGTACTGCACTGTACCAGGGTGTGGACTCGGGTGGCAGAAGGCTCACCTTTGGGGCTGGAACGAAACTCCATGTGCATCCAAGTAAGTGCCTGACCTTAGACTCACCAAAGACACAAAAAGTCCCTATTTTACTTTCTTATATGATGAATCTGCACTTCCTGAACTAATTTCTCATGTTTCCTTATGAGGCTTGAATGTTTTGAAATTTGAATTCCCAGCCACTGGCTCGGTGGTGGTTTGTATTCTAACGGTAGTAATTGCCAGTGGGAATTGGCCTTTTCATCATTGCAGAGGCAGACTCTTTTGCTGTTTTTAGGTCCCACTGAGACAAAAGATCTTTATCAGAAGGGACACTGTGACTGATTATGCCCCAAAATTTATTTTTGTTACCATCTAGTTTTCACAGAAGGTGATAAATTAAACTTCCCAAAGACCCTGGGCATTGGACACACTCTTGCAAAACTCCACGTCTAATCGAGGGAGAGAGAAAGAACTTAAAGCCTAGTAACGCAACAAAAACAATAAAAACTTCAGAAAATGAAACCATAAACCATTTAGAAGAGAAACGAAATAGTCCTTAAAAAAGAAGATAGAGAGCAAGACTGCATTAAAATAAATTTAAATATTTAGAGGGGTTTTTTTTTATTCAATGAATAGTTACTAAGCAACTATTAAGTTCTAAGCACTGTGCTCCATGTGAGGAAGGAAGGGAGGGAGGAAGGGAAGTGCAGAGCAGGATCTCACATCTGCACAAAGAGATGATCACGTCCAGCATCCCCACGTTGCAATGGAGGCGCAGGCAAGTCCCAATGGGAGCAGGAAGGAAGGGGCCCGGCCTCCTACCCTCGTTGCCTGGTGCACTCATCCACCCTGCATTGCACCGCAAGCCCTGTGAGGCCAGCGTCCTCTCCCCTTCATCCTCACGCCTCCACAGCCTGCACAGCACCTCGCACAAAGGTGTCACTGAACAAATAGTTGTTGAAAAATTGCCTTCTGGGGAGGGAAATCAGGGAAGGCTTGAATGGAGGCCTAGTGAATGTTTAGACCACAGCGGTTTAGACATAGCAAGTATTCTCCAACGGAGTCATTAGACCTCAAAGCGAGGAGAGTACAGAATCCACCCAAACGCTCATAGGTGGGGAAAAAGCCCATCTCTCCAAGAGCACTTCTTCCGTATTTATCTGCCCATTTGTGCATCTCATTAAGGCATCTTCCCTGCCGTGGGTTGTTCAGGTTGCATTTAGAAAGCCCAGAACTCATATTTCCCAAGAACCAGAGTTCAGAGCCATCCATAACTACACCTGTGATAGGGAAGCATACCAGTGGGTTTTAGCAGCAAGAAGAAAAGAGGCCTGACCATAACTACACGAGGTCTATGCCACTTGAAATATCACACAGGAAACCTTTCTCCTTTAGGGCTAGTACATTCTTGGAAGTACACAGCTCCAAAGTGTATAGGGAGGAGTGTGGGAGGAAGTCTGATAAATTCACACGTGGGAAAGGCTTTAAAGGTACCATTGTTTCTAGTAGGTGAACCCTGCTAAGTGTTGGGGTGCAGTGGGCCCTGCACGTTGACTGCATCAGTATCAGCCCTCAAGCCGTGGAAGGAGACACCATGTCCAGCCATTGCCCGAATCCAGTGATGCTGTTTCATAGTGATCAGAAAGAAAGAACTTGCATTCACCAGACCGCTAATTGTGTCCACAGGACTAGGTCAAACAAACAGATCAGAGCACAGAAAACTTCAGGATAAAATTAGGCTAAAATTTAGGACGGAATTTTAAGTACTTGGAACTAGAGAAAAGACTTCCAAGGAGTATACTTTTAAACATTCCACAAGTGTTAATGAGTGTTAAAAAAAAAAAAAGATTGGATCCGACACGTTTGAGAAGCTCTGGGTTTCTCTACCAGCAGGATGTCTTGGAGCCTTTAATATGATGATACACGTTGTCAGTCTTTGAGGCTGGTAGAGTACCCAGAATTTTCCAAACTGATCGGGGCTTAGAAAGCCCCAATTTTTGCACAGAAATTTAGAAGGACCAGAGTTCTGTGAAATCCTCACTGAGAATTATTTGTCTAAACCACTCTCAAACTTTGGAGATGTGGCTATCAACCTGAATCTTAGAAACCCTCAGAGGCAGAGATTCTTGAGCCCCATGCATAGCTTTCTCCAGACTCTCACAGCCCTCATAGTTAAGAAGTCCTCCTGTCCAGTTCTGTGAATGTTCCTATGGCAACTTCGGTCTGTCCTTCTCTGCATCCAGGGACCGCTTTCTAAAAGGGGTCCCCTTCACAGGCCTCCATGCCATGATTAAGCCCTCCTCTAGGTTTTCCTTCTTTTCCAGGGCTATGAATTTTCTCTCAGGACTCATTTCCAAAATTAAACCCTGGCTCATCTCCAGACACTTCCAATTTTCCTTCTTCACTTGTAGCTGTGGGACCCAGAATGGGCATCCACCCTCCAGAGGGCCAGCCAGCTCCAGCTGGCTCTGAGGAAAAGGTCTGAGGGGCGATTCCAAAGGAAGCTGAGGAATTAGGACTCAGGGAGCCGGACTTCCCTGTGGTGTCAGAGAAAGGGGGATGTGGAGGAGCCTGCGACACAGACAGGAGACAGTGCCTCCCCAGGGAGGCCAACCCTGCCTCGTCAGGGTTCTTGTAAAGAGCCCTCCTATTGTGTGATATCTGGTGGCTACAGTAAGCTGATCTTTGGGTCCGGAACCAGGCTGGCCGTGCGCCCATGTGAGTAAGACCGTGCAAATGACCGGGGCAAAGGGAGCTGACGTGTCTGTGCGAAAACAGGCGATGATTTATGGCAAAGTCGGGGATATAGGGAACATTTTGTTCTCCATTTCTATAAGCTCTTGGTGACTTAAAATGTCCCATTTTTCATATTAAAGACAGAAGTGCCAAGACCCAGTAGAGTAAATAAAAATCTGAGCAGAGTAATTTATGAAAACATAAAAAGAGTTCCAGATACTTTGTGCTTTCAAGCAAAGCCAGTAACATCAGCACCAGATAATCTGAACATTCAGGAAATTAGCTAAGTGTCCTTGGGGGGAAAAGATGAGTTAATGGCAAACACAAATTCTCTTTTATTGCAGCAGAAAGCTAAATTTCTTGGTTTGGCTAATGAGCATTGTGTGGGGATACCTGCTCACAGATGCTTCCTCTCTGGAATTCAGTCGAGTTTTGAACCTCTCTCAGGATAAAAGTGACTCCAACCCCTATTGCAATAGCAGTTATGCTGTGTGAAATAAGGCATGGAGGCAAGATGGTAGGAGTCCATAGCACGGCCTGGGAAGCTGGAAGATCGGAGGCAACTTCTGACTCTACCCTGTCCAGCTAATAGTCTCCACTTCCTCAGGAGCAAAATGGCAACAACCACAGCATAATGATATGAGACAACACCTGGTATATAGCAAGTAATCAATAGGTGGTAGCTTTTCTAAATTATTATTATTATTATCGAGATTTTCCTGTCTAAAGCTTATATTAGTATAAAGGAAAAGGGAAACAGCTTCTCTAGGAAACAGGAGGTCTAAGAAACAAAGACCCAGGGAGACTTTTAGGATGGCGTTCTCAGATACTGGGGTGGGGGGGGGGGGGTTTCTAGCAGATTAGCATCAGGAAGGTTGTTGCAAAGACCTTACTTGTAGTGAGGGTATACCAGCACTAACAAGCTCATCTTTGGAGCAGGGACCAGAGTGAGTGTCCAGCCAAGTAAGTAGAGTGGGGCAAGGGTGGACATTGACAACTAATTCTTCTTTGTCCAAGACGCTGAGTTGAGCCCAGGTATTTTCTTCGGTAGGATGCCAAATGGTTCTTCCCACTCATCCCTCAAACGTCCTCGCATCTAGCAGTCAGTGCCCCGGACACATCCTTGGGCCGAGACCTTTAGAATCATGAGTCAGGTAATGAGCAAGTAGTCCTGGAGCTTCCACAAGAGGGTCCAGAATGACGCTGCCCTGAGCAGGGGCTCCACTCCGCTAAATTCTTGGTTTACTGAAATCACAACCTCCAGCCCGGGGCACCACAGCAGGATGGGGCAGGAGGAAAAGGATCAAACCCACCAGAGACAAAATCTCAAGACAAAAGAACAGAGGCCTGACTCGAAAGGGTATGATTCTCCAGTCCTTATGGGAAGTCAGTGCTTCTCCTATTGAAGTAGGAGGTTAGGACCAGTGAGTTTCTGTAATGGTGTCACCTGCAGTGTGAATACTGGAGGAGCGATTGGTAAACTCACATTTGGGAAAGGAACCCAAGTGTCCATAATACCCGGTAAGTCATCCCGGGAGGTGCCATTTGCAGCCCCGGGGGCCAGTATCGCTAATCCTTCCCCAGAGGATACTGGGGATGACTACGGTGAGGCCAGCTGTGGGTGTTATAACTAATTGTCTTACAGAGACCTCTGTGAAGGGAGAAGGAGTCATTATCAATCTTTAAAATCTGTGTCTCTTGAGGTCGAACACATTAAAATTTAACTCTAACTGTCCAATGGATATTTTTAAATGCCTCCCATGCGGACATCACTCTATAAAGTGTTAGATTGCGTATGAAGAAATCTAAGATAGATTCCTGACCTGTCCCCAAATAGTATAAAAACTAGCAAAAGGGAGAGAACAATTATAAATTCGGCTACCTAAAGACTATTTTAGTACTAACCAATTGATGGTGTCAGTGGGTACATTAGAGATTCAGAGGAACAGGGTCGTGGCTGTAAAGGTGACCTCGACAGAAAAGGTTTGATGCAGTAGAAAGTGCTCATTGACCTGAAAGGTGGACAAGATCTGTATGAACAAAGAAAGAAGAGAAAGGGGTTTCCTGGCACAAAGAACAGTGAGAAAGAAAACATGATTTTGAGAATAAACAGGGTATGTGTATTTAAGCCTAAGTAAACACATCTAATAATAAAGTAGGAAGGAAAGAAAGGCAAGATGTCTTTTTAGACAATGAAGAAAATGAATCCTGGAGTCTTCGAGAGAATACAGTCAAGGCCATGGCCAGCCTCTGGGAACTGGGAATCTAATTTAGAAATGCAGATGGGATGTGAAGGTGAGGGATAAGCTCTTTCCATGGACAGCTCATGGCCTAGGGGCCTCCCTCTCCTTCCTCCGTGGGCTGTGAGAGGTGTTACCCCATTCCTCAGAGGAGGAGAAACCCAAGGTTTCTGTAATGGAGACACTGGGAGTGGTATGACGGTGCTGGCTCCCGCCTGCAATTTGGCAAAGGTACCAGAGTTTCCATTATTCCCGGTAAGCCTTCCCGAGAAGTGTAACTGTTTCCCAGCACTCACCCGGGCCTCAGTGAGTCCATTTCCCTGGCTCATGCTGCTGGGTTCCTGGTGTCTAACTACTAGGCACAGATTTGGTGGGAAGGGAGCTTTCAATCCCCGCCGGATCCCTGGGGATCCGAAGCACTGGAGCTCCAGGACATGTGCTTTTGTGGTTGGTTCTGAATTAAAACGAAAGGTCAGGATCTGGAATAGCTGAACTTGCACACTGGAAAATTGGTCCAGTCTCACTAAAGCTGCCCTGGAAGATATCATGCCTGGTGGGACATGCTTATCTGGCTAGGCTGGAACAGGACACTTCTCTCCCCCAGGCAGATAGACCCCTAAAGTGCTGCAAATTAAAAGTGACTCATTTCCTCTTTTTACACAAAATTATTATGGTCGCACCAGAGGCATGTGGGGAAAATAGTAAAATGGGGCTAAAAATTCAAGTTTAGGGATGAGTGCCCAGCTTCTTTGACCAAAAAGCAGAAATTTGGCAAAAAATGGTGGTCACTGGCCCATGCATTTATTCAACAATAGTTTCTCGAGCACCTAGCATGTGGCAGGTACGAGGAATAGGCAGTACACCAGAGATGGACTTGGCCTTCGCACAGCCGACATCCCAGGGAGCCCATCTGAAGAGCCTGGTGCAGCTGTGCTCTTTTCGGGCGTGGAGAGGACGTGCGAGAGGAAATTCAAGGTCGTGGCAGACCCTGCAAGTCGTCTTGCAGGAGGAACGTCCATGAAGTGTGGTCGTTCCTCTGCAGGCACTAGGGAGTCCCTGAATTATTTAGAACAGAAAGTGACTGAATCAGCTCCATGTTTAGGCGAGTATATATACTTTGGAAGATGAGCTCAGAGAGGAGACTGAGAAGTGGGGCAGAGGGAGAGGACGAGCAAGAGAGGAAAGTGGAGGCAGGGAAGCCGGACAGGAGAAACAACAGCAAAAATGCAGATAGGAAAACCCAAAGGGTATCGATCAGCCAGTAAAAACAGGGTGTGAAAGAAGCTGAAAATCACCTCAGCTCATCTGACTTCATTTATTGCTATTTTATGATGATCTCCTATTAGCAAAGCCGAGCTGGTGGTCTGCGCCGGCTGTAGTCACCGCTCACAAACTGAAAGGGGGCTTGTAAGGCTCACGCTCGGCCCCGCTGTCTTTCCTCAGAGCCCCACGTGCCGGGGCCGGGGCTGGACTCTCTGCAGACCAGGGCTGCCCAGCAGCGCTTTCTGTCCAGTGGCGTGTTCTAGCAGTCTGCACTGCCCAGCACAGCAGCCACTGCCGCGTGGGGTTGTTGACCTCTTAAAATGAAGTTCTAGTTTTTAATTGAATTTTTAAGTTTATTTCATTTTGGTTATATCTAAATAGCCACATGTAGCTAAAGACTATCATATTGGACAGTGTGGTCTTGACCTTCTCCAGCCTGATACCCATTGGCTCTAGGGCGTAGGTGAGTGTTTAGCCAGGACTCAAAGTTGGACATATGGCCCCCACAGCCATCCCCTGGGCCCCCTAAGGCCAAACTGCATCTGGTGGCACCTTGTCCTCTGCCTGCTCTTTGAGGCCACGTTCTCTCAGCATCTCCCCACCCTTCCATGTCCCTCTTCCCAGTCCCGCCCACGACTCTCACTGATGACTGGAAAATCCACTGGGGTGTGTTGTCAGTGCTGATGGTTTCCCATCCCTCCCCTCCCAGGAAAAGATTTATGTCATAGGGCCTTAACCCACGGTGATGCCAGGCCCCACAATGTGTGGAGACTGGAGGGGAGCCGGCAGAATCCTCGGGGGCCAGGGATTCGGATGTCCCTCACAAGTGACCACCGGCCCAGCCCTGCGCTGCTGCTCCAGGGGTCGCCCCACCAGCAGGCCTTTCTGCCTTGACTCAGCAGCATCCCAAGCCCATGCCAAGGGCTGATTGCCCAAGTTTTGGGGCCCAGCTGGATGTCTGCCTGGCCGAGGCCACCCTGGCTGGCTCAGCAGGTCGGGTGCATCACTAGTCGGAGAGGCTTTGCGTGCATGGCGAGGGGCTGTGGGAGCGCAGAACCACAGGCGCAGGAAGCTGCGGTCCCACCCCTGCTGCAGCTCTCTGGGTGGCCCCAGCATGCTAGCCCTCCTTGCAAACCTCCGCTTCTCCCTCTGAAGGCGGGAGGTCTGAAAGAATAAACAATGAGAGTTGTATTAAAAACACAAAACCCTGTGGCAATACTGAAAAGTGATTCTCAGCACTGAGGAAGAGCCTTTAGCTTCCTGGGGGTGAAGAGCAGAAACTGTATATTACTCGAGAGCACATTATGGTGGCAATATCCTGGTAGTGTCAGCAGCTACAATTACTTACATCTGTTCAATACTTCACAGTTTATTAAATATAATTTTATATAGAGAAAGTCTCATTTGTTTCTCAGAAAAGCCTGGTTAGGAAAGCGGATGAGGCAAGGTCTTCATTTCACAGATGAAACTCCTGGGGTGTCGGGGGCGGTGTGACCGGCCCTTGTGTCTGGGCCTTGTGTCCTGCAGACGGGGGAGCCAGGGCTCGGACAGAGGTGTTCTGACTTACAGTCCAAGTCGGTTACGGGTGTGAGAGATCTCCTGATGGGGGGACCCAGCTTCCATGCTCATTCCCGCCTGTCATGAACCTCCAGGTCCCACCCATGCCCTAAGTGTGGGAGCCCAACCCCAATGCCAGGATGTGTGGTTAGCTTTGCTGGGCCTTCTCCTGTGCCTGGTGTGTCCTGCCAGAGCCATGTTGTGGGCCAGGCCTGCGGGGCTGCCGCAGCTCCCGCTGAGGAGAAGACGGGCAGTGGCATGAGGTGGGCCTTCCTTTCTCTGAATGGCAGGCAGGGCCTGGCAGACAGCGTTCACTAGGGGCCTGGCCCCTTGGCCAGGACGTATAGCCTGTGCCTGCCCCTGAGTCACAGTCTGCTATAAGCAGCCAGTTTCTAGAATGCTCTTTCCCATCTGAAGCCTGAGCGTGTGACTCACCAGCCCCACAGAGCTCTGCTCTTGCCCATCACGGGCATCTGAACTCAGGCCTGGTTTGGGGCAAGGAGGGGAACGAACATCTCCTAACCCAGCTCCGTTTGGTCCACAGATGTCAAGAACCCTGACCCTGCCGTGTACCAGCTGAGAAGCCCTGAATCTAGCAACACTTCCATCTGCCTGTTCACCGATTTTGACTCTAAGACCAATGTGTCCCAAGCCACGGGTTCCTCAGCAGTCCGCTCCACCAGCACAGTGCTGGACATGCAGTCCACACACTCCAAGAGCTATGGGGCCCTGCTCTGGAGTGACAACACTGATTTTGGATGTCAAGACACCTTCAATGAGACCTTCTACCCCAGCTCAGGTGAGTGCAGCCTCGGTGCCTCTGCAAGCTGAGTCTCTTCACTGCCAGAGGCCTGGCATCAAGATGCTGCTGTGACTGGTGGCTTCAGCCTCACCAGTTGTCAGCAAAGCCCCCTAACTCTCTGCTTACTGAGCACCAATGAGTCCCATCCCAGCAGGCCACAGAGTGTCCTGGGCAGAAAGAGATGGGGAGAAGGTGGTGGGACAGGGCACTGGCTCTCACTCAGCCTGAGTTCCCACCTCCCTGCCCCTGCTTGAGCTGATTGCCCCCCACTGTTTTTCCAGGCCCCATCCTAATGCCCTCCTTCAAGATCCCTCCTCCTGCCCCCCCCCCACCTCCCTGCTATGGAGGCCTGAGTCAAGAGCTTAGTGAGAAGAGGAAGAACAGAAGGAAGCGAGAGGGAAGAAGTAGGCAAGGGCCAGATTGGAGGGCCCCCCGGGTCCTGAGAGGGCAGACACTATTCTAATTACAGCGAGAAGCCATCCTCTGGCTTTCAGCAGGGAAATGACATCTAATCTACTTTTGAAAAGAGTACTCTGCTGAGTGGAGACTGGACTGCAGGGGCAAGAGTGGGAGCCGAAAGGAAGCTAACGCAGCAGAGAGAGGAGAGGGCCCGGCCCAGGGCAGAGCAGGGCCGTGGACAGCCGCCGCTGGTTGGGGCTCAAGGGCAGAACTGTGGAGGGACGAGCAGGAGAAGAGGGTGTCGAGGGAGGTGCCTGGATTTCACGCCAGAGCAGCTGAGTCGACAGCAGTGCTGTTCACCGAGGTGGAGAAAACCAAGGAACACATTTAGGGTGCAGGGTTGGAAACTTCGGGGACCACATAAAGTGTCTGCCCCCTCATGGCACATGTCACCGCGTGTGTGTTCTAGCCTCTGCTGGGCTCCAGCCGGGAAGCTGCCCAAGGGCAGGGTCTGTGTCTCGTGGCTCCTTTTGGCCTGTGCCACGTTACACGAACTTTGCACAACCAGTGTGTGTTAATGAATGACGGGGCTCCAGGGCCAGGCGCTCTCCCCAGCCAGGGCCCTTTCTCAACAAGTTCGCTGCAGATCCTTCCATGATGACACGCGGGAAGGCTGCACACACTCACCTGCCTGACCCCCAGGACGTCTGGAGTGGGAGAGTCGGCATACTCTAGACTCTAAGAAAATTTCTTTTTTCTCTCCTTTTAGAATTTTCCTGTGATGTTACGTCGGTAGAGAAAAGCTTTGAAACAGGTGAGAGAAGGGTCTATCCTGGCTTTGCACAGGTTCTGGGGAGCAATGAACCCTCAGTAACCCTGCCTGGCTAGGGCAGGTGGGAGGGAATTGGTGGATCTAGGAGTTAAGTTACGAGAGAGACGGGAACAGCAGTTCAAGCCCTGGTCACAGCTGCTTGCGGTCACTCTTGAATCCCCAGGGTCCTCTCATCATCTCTGAGTCTCTCGTTTTACACGGCCAGTGGCTCACTCCCAGGCTTCTGTATTCCTTTCAATAAGTCCACTGCCAAGAGAGCCAACAAGAGCTTGGGGAACCCGGCTGTGAAATTTCCACGAGCTTACTCGCTACGCATGGCCCTAAACTAACCAGGTCACCCTGAGGACAGTGCCCTCCATAGCCACAGGGTTTTGCCTTCTTTCAAGAAAGCGGCAGAACTCACGTAGGTGGTGCCCTTATCTCTCAAGGGTCCCTGCCTCTCCTCCCCACCTCCCCCGGGCCCATACTCATTTCCACCTGAGCTGTGTTTGAGTCATCCCTCCTGTGGTTCAGCCACTAGATTCTCAGGAAGGGGCCCAGACCCAAGGGATGGCAATATGTGTTGAGCGCCCGCCTCATCCCCACCTGCTGAGGAGCTCGGAAATAAAATAAGGACTGAGTGCAGTGGGTGTTTTTCTTTTGAAATGAAACACTGTTGAGCCCGAGGGACGTGCACGGAAGTGCAAAGGCAGAGGGGGATCCAGGTGCCGGAGCCCACCCCACCCTGCTTTCAGGAAAACCTTGGTGTGTCCCAGGGTGCCGTGCCGACCTCAGGTGTGCATGCTTATAACCGTGTTGGCCTCTTGGTTTTGCAGACATAAACCTGAACTTCCAAAACCTGTCCGTGATCGGGTTCCGCATCCTGCTGCTGAAGGTGGCCGGCTTCAACCTGCTCATGACGCTGCGGCTGTGGTCCAGCTGAGGTGGGTGGGCACAATGGTCGGAGGAGGCGGGTGTGAGGGTCTGGGGGACCCCATGCTATGGAAGCAAACCTGCCCCCAGAGTCTTCCTTTGTTACCATGTATGTCTGGGTACACCAAACTCCTCCACTCTTTCCCATTGGGAGGTCCCCTTCATAACAATGGCCTGCAACGTTTGTATAGCACAATGCACTCCCTGGGTGACAAGAGTCACCTTGGTCAAGTCAAATCTCCTCCACAAAGTATGAACAATTGCTATTATCCTCATTTTGGACATGCTGAAACTGAGGCTAAGTAACATCAAGAGCCACACACTAGTGGGTGAAAAACAGAGAAATTTGGGGCCCCGACTCACACTGACACCTCCTACTGGACCCTCTATCCTGCCTTCTAGGGTATCCCTTTCCCTGAAAAATCTGCTGGGGTTCCCAGGTCCTTCCCTCATGTCCTGTGCCTCCAGTATCCTGAGAAGATGCCACGCTCATTACACCCCAGCCCCGGCTAGAGTCTCCATACCCGTTTCCCCAGGGTCCCTGGGCAACCTGCTGGCAACCGCATCTCGTCCCACCACCATCCCACCACCGTCAGAAAGAACTCCAGGGTGCATTCGCCCCTAGAACTCCACAAATGGAGGCATCTCCATCGCATCCCTAACTGTCCTGGGGCTGTCTCCTCGGTATCCAGCCTGACTTCTGTTCCTCCTCATCCCAGGTCACCAAGAACGTGAGAGCCCAATGCTCCTCGCTCCTCGCTCCTCACCACCCGCCTCTCTCTCAAGCAGAGAGGTGCACTCTCGGCCTCCAAGGAGGAGAAGTCCCCCTTCGCCTCTGTGGCCCCTCTGGCAATGCCACCAACTGGACCCTACCAGATACTTGTGATCAAGATGCTGATGAGCTGCCAAACTCTGCTGCCACTCCTGCCATCCCCTCGTTGCTGCTTGTCACCGCCCGACATTCCCAGGGAAGGCAGGGGCTGCGGCAGCCCCTCCTGGCTGTGGGACCCCCCACCCCTCCCGACCAAGGCTGCCTCTGACGTCTCACTGGGCGATGGATCACGGCGGGGGTGGGGGGGAGGGGATCTCTCAGGTTCTAGCTCCTGGAGAATGTTGTGAGGAGCTTATATTTTTTTATATTTTTAAAATAGTGTTCATGAAAAAATGCATATTGCCCTTTCCCCCAAGATGTGGGGGAAATTGCCCCTGACCGAGGCCCTGCTGTGCTGCGCGTGTGAGCTGCTCGTGCCTGCTGCTGCCCCAGCTTCATTAAAGTGGTTTGGAAGAGCCGAGACTGTGCTGCCGTTTCACTGGGTGTGGTCGGGGTCAGCTCGCCTCGCTATTGGTCACTAGCTGGGCAGAAGGGAACCGAGACATCGGTCCACGATGACATTCAGGGAGCATAACTCAGCTAGCTGCTCAGGTCAACCTCTTCCTGGAATAACCTCTAAAACATTCCACTTGGAAGGCAGTGCCGGGGCCCAGGCAAACCCACATAAAAGCTTGAGTCCCTGCTCTTCCGTTCTCATGCCTCACCACCGGGCCAGTGTGGCAGGAGGCCTGTGTGCATGGGTGGTAGCGACCTGTAGCTGAAATCTGGCAGACAGGGACCACACAGCAACATCCCCCAAATGCCACCCACTGCCTCCTGCCCCCCAGGGCATTTCCCCTGTCTTTCCTTTCAAATGGGGTTCCAATAGGCACTGTACGTAGCCCCACAGATTCATGGTGGGGCCCACCAACCAGCTGGGTCCCAACCCAGTGCCCAGCCCCTTGGGGTGTCCAATCTAGCAGTGGCTGGGGCGGTGCAGGGGTTGGCAAGGAGGTTGTGACCTTAGCTAGACTTTACACTCCCGCCATCCTGGACAAGAAGATAAGGAAGGGGGGGACAGTGAGCTCTCTGTCGAGCCCAGGGACCAGGCCAAAGAGAGTAGACGACTCAAGCCTGCCCTGGCAGATGGGAGGTGGGTTCCCTGGGGCCCCGGGAATTTCCTGAGCCGCCTGCTGCCCGAGCACCTTTCTCCATCTCACGGGTGCTGACAGGAACACCCCTCAGAGATCACTAAGCCATCCCCCTCACCATCACTGCCATCAGCACTAAAGCCTAGTGCTTGCCAGTTCCCAGAGGTCAGAGGGCATCCTGTCCTCAAATGCCTCAAATGCCTGCGTGTCTCTGACCTCATCGGCCAGAAACATGCAAATCCTTCCAGCGACCACTCGGGCCTGCTTCTTTTCACAGGTTCGAGCCACCTGCTCAGTAGGTGACCGGGCATACCCCTCCCCTCCATAAGCTCCCGTCTCACCACCTATAAAGTGTCACTTGGGACTGGAGGCTGCCTCCAGCTCCATGCATCTCTGATTCCGTGGTGGCTGTGGAGCTCAGAAGCACCGTCCATGTCCTGACCAGCCCTGCCCAGCAGACTCACAATCCCCAGTTCTCTCCGAGCGGCTTCATCAGCAGCCAAAATACCAGCCCCTTTAAAGATCACTACTAGGAAAGGTCTCGGCGGAAATCCCATCAGAGCGGCTCCCTCACACAGAGGACAGGAACCTCCTTCCCAAAAGCAGGATCCGCCCCCTGTGGGGAACACAAAACTGCCTCCTCCTCAGGCTGACGCCTTGCCAGAGACTCCACCACTGGGGATTTCTTTAATGAGTCCTCTTCCCCACGTTAAATGAAAATGCCCCCAGGGGGGCTCACAGAGCAAAGCGCTACCAACCCTTAAAAACTTAGGACAGACTAGTTTGTCTTTTTCTCCTCCTAAAGTGATACTTCATTTCAGTCTGTATACAAAAGACCAGGAGGCAAGGGACAAGTAGGTAGCCAGGGAGGTGAGAGCTGGTCGCAAAGACACCGAGTCTGAAGGGAACCCAGGGGCTTGGGGCAGGGACCCTGGACGGCAGCCAAGGGGACAAAAACAGACCCCTCCAAGAACCCTGGAGGGGCCCAGGCTGCAGGGGCCAAGGGAGCCTGCGGGGCGGGCGGGCCCAGGGCCCTCAGACAGCCGGCCCCACAGTTGCTGAACTCCAAGGCCACCTGAGGACCTAGGAAGTGATAGGGCAGTGAGCCACTCTGGCCCACCCAGGCCCACCCAGGCCCCCCCCAAGCGGAGGTGGACGAGGCCTCAGGCAGGCAGGAGGCCATCTGGACCTCAGGCTCAGCACGGCCCCCTAAGAAGTTTCCATCTCAAACCAGGGGGTCCTCCATCCCAGAAAATCTCTCTCTCTCCAGTCCGAAGCCAGGTCAGACAGCAGGGCCAAGAGTGACTGGCTGTGCTGGGGGGGCGGGGGGTGCAGAGATGCCACTCAGCTCAGTCCACTCTGTTCTCACATCTGGCCCAGGCCCCGCCAAGGATGTCCAGGGGCATTAAAACAGCTTTGTGAGAAGGCCCGGGGGAAGGGGTGCTAGGGCCACTGGGAGGGTCAGCAGAGCCCCTTCAGTGCAGTAGGGACCAGGCATTGTTCAGCCTGGAGGGGAGAGGTCGCTGAGGAAACCTGAAGACACAGCCACCAAGGCCCCAGGGAGGCCCCACCGTGAAGAGCCTCAGGCCCCATGGGCAGGGACCTGCTCTGAGGCGGGGAGGCTGCTGCCCCAGCCAAGCACAAGTCACCAAGGCCAGTTACAGAGTGGGTTTCTGTGGTCAGAAGCGCTACTGCCCCAAAAGGCTTAACCTCAGGCCAGCCTGGAGGCAGAAGAATGGACCAAATGACCTCTCAGGAGCACAGGCCTAAGGCACTCTGACACTTCACCCAGACACCTGCCCTCTGCACAAGGCTGGAAGTACAGGCCAGTCAAGAGAAGGGCAGGCTAAGCAAGCACGTGCTTCAGGAGGACCTGAGTGAGGTCTTCAGACCCTCTGCCCAGCCTTGGAGAGGTGGCCCCCTAGGTCTCGAAGGATCATTTATCGTACTGGTTTGCCAATAGAATTTAACTCCCTAGCGGTACATGTAAAGCCCTTTACAGATATCGCCATAGTTGTCAGGTAACATCTCGGCAAGAAATTCCACCACACTGTGTGCACTTGGGATGGGATGTGTGCCTTAGTCATCCATGCGTCTGCAACACCTAGCACAGTGCCCAGCACACAACACATGCTACATATACAATTAACCAGCGAAGGAATGAATAATGATTAGCGTGGCTGGGCACTGGGGAGGGAGCCAAGCTGGGGCCCAGGGAGCACAGGAGAAGGGAAAGTCACCTGCCAGATGGCTCAGGTTGTTAGAGTGTCACCCTGATGGGCCAAAGTGTGGTCCCCAGTCAGGGCACATACAAGAAGCAGCCAGCAAATGCATGATAAATAAGTGGAACAACAAATCAATGTCTCTCTCCCCACCCCATTCTTCTCTCTAGAATCAATAAATTAAAGAGAGAGAACAGAAAGTAGGATTAAAAGAGGAGGTGGCCTGGTGAGCCTCTCTCTCACAGTTTTGCCAAGAGCTAAGAGCAGGCTATCGAGAACTATCAGGAAAAGTAAAACCCCATTGATGGCCGCTCGGCCAGTGCAGCGCCCACACGGGCTCATCCAGCACAGCCCGGAGGATGGCCACTCTGGGGAAGCACAGAGGGCCTCGGGGAGCCAGAGCTCCGTCCCGGTGGGACCAGGCCAAGGTCCAGGGCTGAAGGTCCTCTCGCCATCCCACCTCTCTTTCTCCCTGTCCTATCTTAACACCCCTCTTCAATCTGCCTCCAGGAGCACTGTGTGGGCCTGGAGGAAGCCAGCTGCCCGCAGACCCAGGGCCGTCATTCTGTCAATAAGCACCCTGAGTGATGAGGCCACACGCCAAGACTCCAGGACCCCAGGGCCCGGCCTCCGTGTGAGGCCACCTGACTTACAGGCTTCACTTGGCCCAGACACACACACACACACACACGTGGGTTCCTGTGAGTGTCACATGTAGAGCTACATTTTGAAATTAATAAACAGGTCAGACATTGACTCAGTAGCCAGAAGTAGGACAGGAAGTGGAAAAAAGTCTCCCACTTCCCTCCAGGTGTTTGGGGGCTTGCGACGGCCCCTTCCATTTCCATGACGTCATGGTTGCCAAGAGGGGCAAATAGGGCACCCTTTGAAGCTCTCCCGCAAAAGCCACATCCTCTGGAAAGTGGAGTTAAAAATACTGAGTTAGAGATACCATCGCCCTAGGCCACGTGCCGAGGCCAGGCAAGCTGCGCCGTTACACCGCCAACCGCAGGTGCGACAGGAAGCCCCACCACCACCACCCACCGAGCCCCTGGGCTGAGTGGCAGCCCCGCCCAGCAGCAGCGGGAGAAGAGCTGCTGCACACCCCTCTGCAAAGAGGCCTGCCCTGCCCCGCCTCTGCACCCCGCTCTGAACCAAGCCCTAAGATCAAACTTTGATCTCACCTAAACCCTTGCTTAATACAGGACAGGCCCTCAACGCTTATGTCCAGCCCACCTTCCCCCAGGTGCGGGGGCCACGGCTGCCCGACAAACACAGCTGGGGCTGGTTCTCCAGAGAAGGCCTCCAGTCCAGGCGAGGCAGGAGTGACGAGTGATGGCCGGAACTGACCTCTGCTTCTCAGAGACCAGAATACCAGAACGCAGGACACCAGGAGGCAAGGGGCCTAAAAGCTAAGGCCAGAATCTAACGCCCGCAAAACGCCTGAGCGGGACTTCCTGCACTGTGGTAGTGTCCTTAGCCATCCACCTGGGGGCAGCAGCGCTCCACCAAAGAGGCCTCTTTTTCCCTTAAGCTGTGTGTTCATTCTGTGGATGGAAAGCCCCCAAAGCTTAGGAAACCCTTTTTTCTCTTCCTAGGAAAAGAAAAAAAGCATGTGGCTTTTATTCTGCCAGGCCTGTCCTTTGCCAGGCACTGCATGGGGCTCCCGCCAGTGTAATCCTGTCACATCCCACGGGGAAGGAAGGGGTCTGGGTCAGGCCCCGCAGGCAGCAGGCAGGGGGCACTACCTGCCCAGGATTTCCAGGCTTGCTCAGACAGGAGCGCTGAGGAAGGGCCTGGGAGCCCTGCTGCCTGGGGGAAGCAGAGCCAGAATCAAGGAGCCTGGGCTGGGTTCCAGGATCTACCCCGTTCCTTGGCTTGTGCCCTGGGCAGGTCACTAGGCCCACGGTCTCAGTCTCCTAGTGGGGTCAATGCTCTCTCACGGGGCAGTAAGCAAAGGCTCTCTTTCACACTGCATACCAGCCACCTGCCAGACACCAGGCTTGGCTCTGGACCCCGCATGCAGTCTCTGTGTGAACTCTGGATGAACTTCACACAGATGAAGTTCAAGAACAGGCAAAAGGAACCACCAGTATTGGTTGCCTCTGGGGAAGAAGGATTGACTTCAACAGGGCACAGTGGGTCCTTTGGGTGGTGGAATGTTCCAGTGGGGACCTGGGCATGAGAAGTATCAGTGACCGTGATTGCATGATGGAGGTTTTTGTTATATTTTGGGGGTTAGTCCTGGGGCAGAAATCCAGAGAACCAGTTGTAATCTGTAAGCTTCACTGCCCCTCACTAGCCTTCTCTCCTGGGGCTTTCAACATTCCTGAGTCCTAATTTTCCATCAATCACACAGATTGAAAAAGTAGCCCACCTCAGCACTGTGGAAAGGATTGTGAGAAATAATGGGTGTGAGGTGCCTAGTAAACTGAAACGCAGATCATAAGGGAATGTCCTGGAAAATGAACTGCAGTCCTGCGTGCATACCAGCTGGGCTGGGTCAGGCTGGACCACCACAATGAATTAAAAGTGCCGCTGCCCCTTAACTAAGCCAGCCCCCAGGTGGGCTTAGGACTCCAAGGCTCACCAATGTGCCACTGTTTCCTTACCATTGTTTCCTTGCCATAGCAAAGGGCTGAGCTCCCTTCATTTCGGCCCCAGGAGTTTCCGGAAGAGCTGGGTGGAGGGCAGTTACAGAACTGGGAGGCACTGGCAAGCCTGTGGCCAAGTTTCTGGTAGAAGCCAGCACTTCTGGCCCCAGAGCACCCCAGGCCTCCCTGGGCCCTCCACCACCTCATCCCTGAACTTTCTGGCTTCTTATCCCCCTTCTCACCCTCTGGCGGCCCCTCTGCCTTCCGAAGGGCCCCCTCGACCCCTGGCAGGACACACAGTCAGAAAGCACAAAGCCAGACCTCTGCAGCACCCGCCAGTGGGCAGCTTCTCTAGGCAGCCATCCTCTCTCAGGCCAATACTGTGGTTGGGGGTGGGGTTCACCACCTTTGGGAAGAGGGGAGCCCAGTCTGTTTGCTCCAGAAATATGGTCACACTCCCATTCAAGAGGCAGTAGGATCCAGGGGAGAGATCCCTCCCATTTTCAAAGCCTTTCAAAAATCTCGCTGAGAAGCAGAGGAGAGTGCCTATCTGTGGTTTCCCTGCACCGCCCACATAACATTCATCAGAAGAGAAAAAAATAAAATATTAGAAGGGCATATAAGCATAAGACAAGGTTGGCAGGAGTTAAGAGGGTTTAAGCAGACGAAGGAATGAGATAGTGGTGAGCAACTGGCCTCCATTTCATGCTCCCAGCCTTGATGGGAAGAAACCAGGTGAACCTGAAAAAGGACTTTTTCCAGTGGAGACTTTGAGACACTATTTTCAGCAGCCTCTATAGGGTGCCCTTGCTTCCCCTTGCTGTCCCAAGTTATTCAGTGACTTACCAAGGACATGGATGGAGTGACATCCTAATCTAGAATCTGCATGAATACCCTGCATCTGCACACCACCAAAGCAAATCTCTCTTAACCTCCTTGGTAAACCTAAGCAGTAGGCAGAGATTATCCCCCACTTTCACAAATGAAGGCACAGGTTTGCTTGGCTCACAGTGAACTAGGCTCACATTAGCACTGGACTCAGATCCCCTAGTTTTCCACCAAGCACTGTGGACACCCAAGTCCCAGATGGTTCCAGCAGCCATCACAGAAGGGGGAGCATGAACAGACCGGGGTCTCAGGATAGCCCCAAGACCTGTGTCTGGTATTCTCCCTTGCCTCTTCTGTGATTATACCTACTTGACCCCCCTTTAGGGTCAGATTAGAATGACAAAACAGAGCACTGAACATTAGGAAGCACTCCCCAATAAAAGCTGGTAATGTTACTAGTCTCATGGGGCAATACTATTTACACATACAAACTCCACTACTCAATCATCTGGCGTGAGAGGCAGTTAAGTAACATTAGACACACTCCCACTGCTGGGTCCCACAGCTCTTTCTCAGCTGTCAGACTGCAACCTAAATGTCGCCTCTCAGAGAGGTCTTTCCTGACTGCTGTGTCTAAGCAGCTCCCTCCCCATCCCCATTTAAGATCACTTGTCACACTGTTTATTTCCATTTACAACAGGATTCTACCCACGCTAATTTGACTCTCATCCCAACTAGAATTTAAGGCTCAGAACAGGGAGGCACAATATCCATTCTGATCACCTCTGTATCTCTAGTACCTGGTACAGAAGAGGCACTCAACTATTTTTCAACTAAATGGTGTAGTAGAAAGGAGCTCTTTCACTAGAGATTTCTTTTACTAATACACTGCAGCTAGATTGGGGTAAAATATTGATAACTGGTAAAGCTGAGTGTTGGATATCTGGACGTTTATTTTACTCATCTCGTGTGTGTGTGTGTGTGTGAACATTTCGTTAATAAAGTTAAAAACAAAATTGTTCATCCCAGGGATTTTGTACGGCCAAGCAGAACCGAATAGCAGACCCTTAGTGGGGGCTCCTAGGGAGTCTCTCTCCGCCAGGAAAGGGGGAGGCCTGCCACTGGCCACCAGAGCCCTTCCCTGAAAGCCAGTAGAACTGGATGTGCTTCGAGGGAGAATAAACCTGGAACACTCAGCGACTCTGACGACTGCTGTGAGAGCGCTGGTACACCAGAGCACTTACGTTAACAGGGTACTTCCACTTACATTTTCCTGGGACAACTGTGTGAAGTATTATTATCCCCATGCTTATTATTTTACTGCATTCAAAGCTTCATCCAAATGCTTTGGAATCAGAGCGAAATCAGATTGAAATCCTAACACTTGCAAACTGAGTTTCTATTTCCTCATCTGAGAAAGAATGCCACCACCCGACCTCACGGGATTAGAGGGAACACAAGTAACAGAGGATGCTTAATACCTCATCAGGCGGTCATTGTTGGCACACTAGCCCTGGACAGCAAGGGCCGTCTTACCTTTGATTTCCCCTGCACTATAGGGCACAGTGCCTAGGTGTCTAATTATTTGCAAAATTTTAGAGACAGAACAAAAGGTCAACAGACAAAGTAAGTGGCAGAAGAGGCCTTTAAACCAACATCTTCAGATCAAGCAAGTACTTTCTGCAACACCAGGCTGCCTCTCTGGTGGCTTAAAAATACCTCTTTTCTATCCGATTGACCTAAGTTTTGCCATGAGCTTGGACCCACCTATGAATTCAGTGTAAGCAAATAATATATTGTTTTATATAGTTCTTCACAAGCTTCCTCCTCCTTTACTCTCCTTTCCACATCTAAAATCTCTGTTCAGGGAAGTGTTGTTTTCCCCCACAGGAGAAACCAATGTTTTGTATCTGTTAAATTTTTAAAAATGAAAGGTATGTATCAAGTTATACTGCACTGAAACTTCCGTCTAGACGCCCAGAGCTGCAAGCCACTAAGCTGGGAGGGCAGCAGGGTCACACTGAGTTCACACAGGCCTCCCCGCCTCTGGTAATCGGTTGGTGCTAGCTTACTGAGCCTCTAAAACCAGGTCTTGGGGAGCAGGTCTCTGGGAGCTCCCCAAGTATTTCCCAACCATCATAACAAAAGTGTTTTGAAGCACAAAGATGAAAAGATGTGGTCAAAGAGGCCAAAGGTATAGGCTGCTAAGAGAAGAAAACACGGGAGATAGTTTCCATGTGATGGAGACAGGAAATGTGTGGGCAGGAGGCGCTGAGGGCTGGGCTTGCCCCCACCACAAAGAATGGCAGAGAGCAGACTACATACACACAGTGCTGTAACACATGGCTTCCGGCCCCACAAAAGAGCACAGAAAATAAAAATAAACCCGCTCATAAATGTGTTGAGCTACAGGCAACAGGAAATGCTAAGGCATACCTCACTCTCTCGCTCATTGTACTCAACCATGCCATGTTGAGCGCCCATGTGGAAGGCCCACAGAGCGGCATTATTACAACGCAGCCAGTGGCATTAAGAAAGGCCCAGAGACAGGGAGAGGCCTCTAGTGACCAGATTGCCTATCCTGGTTCAGTGCCTTTCATCTTCCACATCTTTAGCTACTTCAGCTAAAAGAAAACACCTAAGAATCAGAGGGCAAGGGGTGGGGGGTAACACATGCTTTTTAAGCTCAAAGGAATAATTCCACAGCTAGTTCTTTTGTATATAGACTTGAGAACCACTGAGTTCTCAAGTCAACAGAAACCTTTAAAAAAGTCACTTGTAATGAGCTTTTAACTAAATTAAACTCAAGAGTCCAAAAGCAGTCTGGAAGCTTCTGCCTGTTGCAAGTGGTGAAAGGACACAGCACAGCTGAAGGCGTCCTGCTGACTGCCGGGGCCTGGCTTGGGCAGCTCACCTCGGACACGAGAGCTAATTTAGTAAATGGGAATTTAGCCTCTGCCCCATCTCTCTCTTTCATTCAAAATACCTGTTTATCAATGTAGACTAAAAATAATCCAGAAGCCTCTTAATAAAGCTATATATCTGTATATAAAGCTATATATCTGTATATAAAGCTATATATCTGTATATATCTGGACCAATCACGATTTTAGGGAACTAGTACCCCTGAGAAGGGCAAACCAGGGCCCAGTGACCAACAGTCTGCTTTTGTAAATAGTTTTACTGAATAGAAACATGTCCGTGTACTGGAGAAAAAGTTTACACACTCCTGATCTAGAGCTGTTCTCAAACGTAGCTGCATGCCACTTACATGGAGAGCTCATAAACACAGAAGCCCAAGCTTTTCACTAAGTTCCCAGGGAACTGTGAGATGCACCAAAATCTGAGAACCACTGCTCTAGACCAGAGCTTCCTAAACCTTAATACTCATGTGAATTCCCCAGGGACCATGTTAAAACAAAGATTCTAGCCCTGGCTGGCGTAGCTCAGTGGATTGAGCGCAGGCTGGGAACCAAAGTGTCCCAGGTTCGATTCCCAGCCAGGGTACATGCCTGGGTTGCAGGCCGTAACCCCCAGCAACCGCACATTGATGTTTCTCCCTCTCTCTCTCCCTCCCTTCCCTCTCTAAAAATAAATAAATAAAATATTTTTTAAAAAAAAAAGATTCTGCTTCAGTAGAGTCTGGGTTGGACTTGAGTCTCCTTTTCCACCAAGTTCCTAGGTAGTATCAGTACCGCTGGTCAGTGGACTACATTTGGGGTAGCAAGAAGGCAGATGGGTGCTTCCCCAACTTGGCTGCACGTGAGAATCACCTAGGTAGCTGTGCAAAGTACAACTGCCACCCCCAATGATGTTTATTCACTTGCTCTGGGGTGTGACCTGGGCAATGAGATTCATTTTTCACTCCCCAAAGGATTCTACTGTGCAGCCATGCTGGAAAACCTCTGAGGCACAACTCCTCATCTCAGTGGTCAGCTCAGCATTCAGCTGTTTAAAGAGTGGCATTCTCAACACGGCTTGCTTATCCCCTCTACGCAGCACCCGAGATGGAAACGGGGTGTAGTAGGACACATGGAAATATGCCCAGGCTTTAGCCAGCAGACCTACTGTTCCACCCACGCTGGGTCGGCTCTGATCTTGAGCAAGTTACAAACCTCAGCTTCTATTTCTCCATCTAATGAGGACTGGAACCCCTGAGATAATCAATCACAAGAATAAAATGAGAGAATATTTGTGAAAGTAGTTTAGAGAGTACTGTATCCTATAAATAAGCATATAAACAAACCCCCTCTCTTGTACTCTGTTCACATTGCCTAAGAGATACATAGAGGGATGTCCAGAGTCCAGCCATCGTTAACATAATGAGCACAGTTTGCGTGATATCGATGTAACCTGGCAACCAAGGAGAGTAGACTGGAATGTGCAAGCATGAACAATGACAACTTCACTGAACTAGTCAGTGGGGGTGGTGGATGTTGTTGAGTGAGCATGTGTACTGTGTGGCTGTCACATTCAAAATGACTGAGCAAGTAGAGCAATGAATCTCCATCAGATTTTGTGTTAAGCCTGAACATTCCTCTACAGAAGCTATTTGGATGATTCAGAAGGCCACAGCTATGGGCAACTGGTGATTGGCAGCTTCACCATGACAACATGCCCGCTCATGCATCACGTCTACAGCAGAGTTTTTTGCAAAACATCAAGTCACCCAGGTGACTCAGCCCTCCTACAGCCCAGATTTAGCACTCCGTGACTTCTGGCTTTTCCCAAAACTAAAATCACCTTTGAAAGGAAAGAGATTTCAGACTGTTGATGAGATTCAGAAGAATATGACAGCACAGCTGATGGCGATTGGGAGAACTGTGTGAGGTCCCAAGGTGCCTACTTTGAAGGGGACTGAGGCATCACTGTCCTATCTACAATGTTTCTTATATCTTCTTCAATAAATGTCTCTATTTTTCATATTGCATGGCTGGATACCTTCTGGACAAACCTCATTTATCACCTTTCACCACAAAGTATATCAAAACAGCTATAAATTATAAATGTGGAAGCAAACAGTTCAATTTCTAACAAAGTGCTTAATGACACAGTTCCAGGAAAGCACTGTGTCCTAGAAGGGAACTACCTGTCACAACTGAAAGATTAGTATAGGATTACCAGGTCCAAGAAAAGGACAAAGCAGTGAGCACTGCCTTTTGTCATTGTCATTAACTTCTAATACACTTAATGAAAATGTGGAGTAAAATTCACAGCTGCAAGTTATCAACTCCTAAAGAACTCTGCACAAAGGATAAAAGGAATAAAAGATTCTGGTACTGATAAAGAATAAAACAACAACAACAACAACAAAACAGAGCCAGAGGCATAGAAAGGAGTGGCACAGAGTTTAATTTGGAAGGCAGAAAGATCACACAGTGGGAGGGAGGTCAGTAAGTAGACACTTGTTACAAAGTCGTCCAGACCCGGAAGGGAGGGAGCTTCGCTGGCTCCCCACCAGCACACCGAGTCAGAGCTGGCAGTGAGTGTAAATCTGAAGAATAGCCACGTGTCCAGCAGGCTGCCCTGTCAGAGCTCTTCTCCAGGGGAAATCAAAAAGTGAACCTAAAAGAAAGAAGTGGGAAGGTAAGAGACATCCAAGGTTTTTTAAAATGTCATATGATACAAACAGTACCCCCAAAGCCTGAGCAATATTTAAGCCAGGCTAGAACCAGAATAAAGCAAATATTTTTCACTACACATTTTATACAATAACCCATAAAAATTAATACTCAAATCTGAATTCCCAGCACACCAGGGTGAAGCTGATTAGGAATCGGCAGACAGGAGTTCTAACACCACTCTAGAATCAATCAGCTTCAAGCCTTTACGTTAGTCCCTCTGTCCTCTCAGCCCGACACTTAGAGATGAGAATGCAGCACTTTAGCCTAAAGAACTTCTCTGGGTCTAGAAAGGTAATAAAGCACTAAATTCCAGTTTGGAGGGGTGGGGGGTGGGGGATGGAAGAAGAAAGAATTCAAGACAGAAAAGTAAAGAAAAATTCCCAATCTCAGATTTAACAAAGGAAATACAGAAGAAATATTTTTTCCCCTTAAAGGTAAGTTTATCTTGGGAAAGAATGTGGACAGTAACGCCGAGAAGTGTCCACATGGCTGCCAGACTTGAGGTTGGGACCTGGAAGCAGTGAGGTGGGCCCTGCCCGGCAAACCTGGGCTTCCTTTCTAGTGCCTCCAGGACAGCAGGGCTCCGATGCGGGTGCAGTCAGAAAGGAGGCCCCGGGACCAGGGGCTCCAAAGTCTCCAGCCATAGAGCCAATCTTCCTGCAGCAAGCCATAAAAATACTGTAATCTTCTGTGTGTCATGACTTGAAAAAAGCTGGTAAACACCACCTTTCAGAAAAGCGCAGCTACCCCAGTAGGTAAAAGGGCACCACCTTATTTTGTGTTTTGGTTCTGATCTGGAATTTTAGTATCAGAGCTTAAAAAGAAAGACCTTAGACTTCTAGCCAGAGTGCTTTCATTTCACTAACAATGATATTTAGAGAAATGCTACATAATTGCAGAACATTCCCACATCAGTGGAATTGTGAGAAATGTGTAGAGAACAAAAACAGGGAACAAAACGTACCCACAATGCCAAACAAGAACAAACAGACCTATTAAAACTCACCTTTCACTCCACCAAATTCTTAAAGCAACACACTATGAATGACTATGACACCAGTTCTAATGGCCAAGGTGTGAGAGGCCTGGAGAACAGGGCCATTTCACAGAAGAGCTTTGACACACAATTATAAAAAGAAATCCTAGTTTAGTACAAATGTCAAGTTTTGAGATTCTATGATATTAAAACGCTTAAATCTAAGACATTAGAGCTGGTCCATCTAGAAGGCAAAAGTGACTCGTCTCTTTGATAATGGTTTTCAGAAGATTCTATTTCCAAAGATCTGCTCCCTTCTTTTAAGGCAAAAATGTGTTTACCAGGCAGTATGCTAAAAGCACAGATTCTAGGATTCTTTGAAATGTTAGCTCAGTAAAATTGGACTACTCGACAACTCAAAAGAATTGTTTCCACTGCTAACCAAGAGATAAAGGTTTCCTCCTCTGATATAAAGACATTCAAAATGGAAGAAGCCTACTGAGAAAAGTTAGCACGACTTTGTCTGTTTCACTCACACAGAAAAGACAGCACCACTGATCAGTCTATTCTAATCATCTTAAAAGAAAGCAAGGCACTACACAAAGAACTGTTAAAAATGATTACTCCCTGTACAGATACAAAAGATAATGCCAGACAGGGTCACTTCTATTTGGAATCTGTATTCCACTCCAGCACCATCTCTATTCAGACACTAGCACCGAGCAGATATATTCAAATACTGATTTTCCTTCAAATCCATCTGGTCACCCAATTAAAACTGAAATTAGATGAAATGTGAATCAAAGATCATTCTGTGGAAATTCTAGGTTCAGAGCTCAATTTCAATCACTACAATTTCAGAAGGCACAGTCGCACACTTCTAAAAATGAAAGGAGCTTTAGAGATCAGCTCATCTCACCCTCTCATCTTACAGATCTGTCCAACCTCACGGCCACTAGCCACAGGCGACTACTTAAACTTAGTTAAAAGTAAGGAAAATTCAGAATTCAATTCCTCCATCACTAGCTTCATTTCAAGTGTTCATAAGCACATGAGCAGACTTTGAACATTTCCACACGGCAGAAGGTCCAGGGTCGCCCTCTCTGGATAGAGTCCGTTCTCTTGGCTTTCTCCTGGGTCACAGCAGAGACAACCGACTTGGCAGAAACATCTGACACAGCCCGACTTCACCCTTTCCTATCACCCTCTCCTGTTTTTTCCATTTGTAAAGAAGTTGTTAAGAATTTTTAACAAAAACCTTTTAACAATATGTATACATTACCCAAAAGTCTCTAAACATAACAGACAAGGGAAATAAAACTTTTGAGTCAAAGTGTCTGTTAAGTCCCCAGTCAGTCACTTACTAGTTCCAGGGCCTAGACAAGTCGAGTTCAATTTCACCGCGGTTTAACGACCTCACATGTAAACGGGGAGGCTGCCTGTCTGCCTGCATCCGAGGTTGGGCCATGGGGGTTGCACAGGGCACGGGCTGCGCGTGAAGTGTGCGTGGAATGGATGCTGGTCCTGCCAGCCTGGTGATAACTATAATACAGTCCACAAACACTGTCTAATGTCGTAAAAGGTGGTCTTGCATAAACACTGCCCATTTTATTATACAGAGAGGCACATTTTCACTTTCCTCCAAATAGCTGATGGGAATCTGATAATATGGCCAGAAGCCAACAATTGAAGAAAGGGGGAAAAAAAAAGAGCAAAGCCCAACTGAGGATCTACACAAATAGTCCAATCCTCCTCAAACACAATAGGAACTATCATGAATGCTAGTAATCAGAGGCCTGAACAGCTGCGAGAAACTGATGAACATCCAGGCCAATCCCCTAACTGCGCAGAAAGGGAAACCGGGGTGAGGGACAAGCTTATTTGTCCACTCCACAATGCGCATCTTCCGACCTAGTCTCATGTTTATTTTTTCCTTGGCTTCTTTCTTCCATAGCACTTTCCACATGTCTTAGCATCCACATAACTAATAATCCAACTATTTTATATAGCATTTTCTTGCAGTTAAAAGTGATTTATTCTGCATACACTTATTCAACAAACATGCATTGTGACTGCTAGCCAGTGCTAAGCCCTGAAGTCCCAACCTTTAGTGGGCGAGACAGGGAAGTGAATCAAGTTTCATAACAACGTGGTAAGTGCAGCATTAGAGACATGCACCATGCACCCCCGAGGGCCCCAGAAGAGGCGCCTGTGAAACATGCGGCCGAAGTTGACTTGGAGTAGGACATCAAGTTGTAAAAATGGAGAAAGTAAGATGGGGAGCCAGAGCAACAATGAACTTCATAAACACAAATCTACTCAATATTCTCTCTCTCTCGCTGGTAGCTTTAAATGGAACAAATACAACGCAGTCGCTAGAGTCATCACCAATTAGAGAGCCATCAATTAGTGGGGTTTTTTTAGTAAATACAGTAAGCACATTCAAGGTTTTAAGAATAACACATAAAGGATTAATCTTGCCCTCTGAGGAAAAAAGGGGTTGAAGAAAGATCATACTGTGTATAGCTCAAAATATGTTCTACAAATTTAGAATAGTTTCCTTTTTTAATGTATTCCTTTCTTTTTATTTTAATTTAAATTATTATTGTTGTTCAATTACAGTTGTATTTTCTCCCCACCCCTCTCTCCAACCCCCTCCAAACCCACCTCCCTCCCTTGCTTCTACCCTCCCCCTTGGTTTTGTCCATGTGTCCTTTATAGTAGTTCCTGAAAACCCTTCTTCCCACTGTCCCCTCCCCCCCACCCTCTGCCTATTGTTAGACTGTTCTTAATTTCAGTGACTCTGGTTACATTTTATTTGCTTTTTTCTTTTGTTGATTATGTCCCAGTAGAAAGTTCCCTTTTTGAGAACTTATTTGGGGGCTGAACCTAATTCACTATATGATTAAATGTCAAAGAGAAAATGAAATTTTTTAAATCTCTCCTCCCCCCAAAATTAAAGGAGGTCATGTTGAAAGCAAAAAACAGTCCTAGAACAAACCAAAATGGAACTCAGGAACTGACAAGACAAGGGAAGGAAGTGAGCCCTGTGCAAGGTCTTTCCTTTGTGACAAGAGCCTTGGGCCACTGAAAGGCTCCATGCCCTCTGAACCCAACTCAACACTGCCCACTTCTGGCCAGAATGTAAAGAAATCCCCACCCAGCATCTAAAGCCACTTGGACCTCTGCTGCCCTCCTGTGACTGGAAAAAAGTAGGCTTTATCACAAAGATTTTAGGGGCTTCCTCCCCAAACTCAACTTCTCTCAGGCTTTGAAGTACAGTCTCTCAGTACATGATACGCACAATCCGCTAGGTGGCAGTGTTACCTAAAGAATATTTAGACTCTTCCTAAAATAATTCTCTAGATTATTATACTTTGATTAATTTGAAAAGTCAATGGTAATTACATATTTATAAATAGTACTGCTTGTGAGAGTTATGTTCTCCCAGCACTGTGGCCCCCTTGCTCCATCCAGGATTAAACACTGAATTTTTAGACCTGTGGGAGGATGGCTTCCATTGTAAAAACAAAGCAACATGAACAAGGTTTTAACACCAGCATTAGCCAAACTATCTCTGCCGGCTGAGTGCACTTCCAAGCTCAGGTCTGACCTGTGTGCCCGCTGCCCTTCACCCTCTGATCCAGGGCCCGAGTTCAGGAAATTTCCTTCCCAGACTGTGACCCAAACTATGTCGCTCTTTTCTTCCATTCCCTTTGGAACACCTGAGAGAGTCTGTCATACTTTTCTTTTTTTTAAAGAACTACACAAAGACATATGGAAAAACAAAACAGAAAATAACTATAGAAAGTGTGTAAATTTTTAAATATTCAAATCTGCTGGTTTCGAATGTTCCCCCCAAACTCATGCAAGAGCAGCATGCTCCAGGTGTTTGTTCTTTTATATCCAACTCGCCATGTGCCTAGCAAGTACGGGCAATGTTCAGTCAGTTTCGTTTCACCTTCCAAGTTGGTGTAAATATTGAGAATTCACTTGAAAACTGCTTTAAGTGTTGTGTTTCACTGCACACAGAACTGAGTTAGAGGCACATTAAAAGGGCAAATAGATGTATGTTAAAAATTAAGAACAGGAAAGTAGAAGTCAAATAAAGGCCCCCTGTGGGCAGTCCCCAGGGAGAACGAACTCTTTATAAACGATCTGACACTGCAGTCTGGGATTGGAAGACTCTGCTGGCCCTTGGGCCCATAATTCCCAACTGAACAGGTGGCTCTAGGTCATTAGAATAGTCTGCAGTCACAGTTTCTGCTAAGCCTGCTTTTTTTGGTCTCTGTTTTGTCATAATTTTGAAATATTAAGCTCTCTGCAGCAGAGTCCTCCTCCAATCACAACAGCCCTAGGAAATACTTCTCCATGATTTGATATCTCTCTGAGCCCAGAAAACATCCCTGAAATGTTTATGCAGTCACTTTCTTAAGCATACACATGACTCATCTAGAAAAAAATAACTTGAGAACTCTAGAGTAAGGCAATCAGAAGACTTAAGACCTTTCCAGCAAAATTACTACCAGGAAGCCCAGGAGCTACTCATGATGTTTATAGGTGCAAAGTCAATGATGGTGGGTAAGCTTTCCAGCTGCACTCGAAGAGTTATCATTGGTCAGACACCCTGTCTACTGCTTCCACACAGTGGGAGGCTCCCTCTCAACTCCCACAGCACCTGGTTCCCATCTTCAGTGTGGCTTGAACGATGCTGTATTTAACTGCTGTGTCTCATGCCTTCTCCCCGCAGGAGCCACATTTTACTCTTCTTTCTATTTCCAATAATAAGGCATCAACTGGCACATAGAAATGGCAGAATGGGGAGGGACAACTCAAGTCCTGATCAGTTCTCCAAAGAGTTAAACTGTATTAGAACAGTAGGAAAAAAAATAGTATAAAAACTGGTTCCCAAACTTTTCAGTGCAAAAACAACCTGTCACCTTACCACTATCAAAAATGAAACAGAAATGTTTTTGAGGTAATATCAATAATGAAAAGAATCTATGTAATATAAGTAACTAATTAATTCATGTCAGAAATTGAAATATAGTCATTGTCACATTATTGCATTCATTTAGTATTGGGTTGGCCAAAAAGTCTATGGTTTTTTCCATAAGATGGCTCCACTAGTGCTTAATTGCCTTTTAACTTCATTCAAAACGACTGCATTAGATTGTATTGTCACAGCCGTCACATCAGCGTGCATTTAAAAGAAACTTATCAAAATTGGTGAATTTTTGTGTAGCCATTTTAATATTGAAAATGAAAGAAAATACGCAACATTTTCAGCATGTTATGCTTTATTATCTCAAGAAAGGTAAAAATGCAACTGCAATGCAAAAAAAGATTTGTGCACTGTATGCAGAAGGTGCTGTGACTGATCAGACATGCCAAAAGTGGTATGCGAAGTTTCATCCTGGAATTTCTTGCTGGACGATGCTCCACAGTCAGGGAGACCAGCTGAAGTTGACAGCGATCAAATCAAAACATTAACTGAGAACAATCAATGTTATACCACACAGGAGATAGCCAACATACTCAAAATATCCAAATCAATAAAATTACTGGTAAAAATGAAAAATGTGTCTTTCATTTTACAAAAAAAAAAAAAAAACAGGGACTTTTTGACCAAACTAGTACACGGCTCCTCTAACTTTTGTGTTGGATTTCTGATCAGCACAGAAATGATAGCTTTTCTGGTAACAGAAAAAAGTTGATCCTGGAATATTCTTCCCTCCAATATCATAACATTTCCTAAGGTTCTCTTTTCTCTACCACCCAGTAAATACAACAACACTAAATTTTGTAGTGAAAAAGCAAAGAAAAGAGTGCACTCATTCATCAGTAAACTACGTGGGGTGCTGGCACAGCACTAGACCAAGAGCACCACTGGACTAAGGCACTGATCTGCAACTAGTTATGGCCAGGGAAGGCCACTGGATTACTCTGGACCTCTGTTTTCTTTTTTTCCTTTTTTTAAAGATTTTATTTATGTACTTTATGGAGAGAGGGGAAGGGATGGAGAAAGAGAGGGAAGGAAACATCAATGTGTGGCTGCCTCTCGTGCGTCCCCAACTGGGGTCCTGGCCTGCAACCCAGGCATGTGCCCTGACTAGGAATTGAACCAGCGATCCTTTGGTTCACAGGCTGACATTCAATCCACTGAGCTACACCAGCCAGGGCTGGACCTCTGTATTCTTATATATAAAATAAGTGTTGCTATATTGAGTTTGGAAAGTAGTGATACACTTCTTAGAGCTTTCAGATTCCGCTTGGAAGGGTGGGATAGAGAGGAAGGCACACCACACACAAAGGAGAGTCCAAGTGAAGAGGACTCTTCAACTTGTCAATGAAAACAACTCCAGCTCCAATGCTGTTTTATATACAGAGAATCTGTATCAGAGTTTATTTAGAAAAAAAGAGCTCTGCCCTGGCCAAGTGGCTTAGGTGGTTGGAGCATTATCCCATACACCAAAAGGTCGTGTGCATACGGGAGGCAACCGATCAATGTTTCTCACATCGGTGTTCCTCTCTTTCTCTCTCTCTCTCTCTCTCTCTCTCATCTCTCCCCCTTCCCCACCCCCTTCCTCTCTCTCCAAAAATCAATAAGCATATCCTCAGATGAGAATTTTTTTAATTTATTCTTTAAAAAAAAGAAAAAGAAAAGAGAACTGCTAAAAAAGGAAAATAATAGCAAATAAAACAACTGGCATCTCATACTATATTCTAAAGTGTTCTCCCAAGCTCATCCAATTTCCCCTTTTATTTTTCCTTTAGCACGCATATTAGCAAATGGCCACAGTCATTCATTCAGCACATACTGGACATCTGTCAGGTGTAAGCACTATGCTAGGTACTATGGAGACAATGGCCCAATATTTAAAGCCATCAAAGATCAAAATCAGAAAAAATTGTAAGGCAAATCTAAAAGTAAAACCTACAATTTTTGTCTCTTCCAAGATCTCAGAGTTATTTTCATGGAGCTACTGGTGCAGAAATTTATGTATTAGCTACAGGCAAACTCCCATTTTCTGTTATCTTAATGATTTGCAGAACAGTGAGAAGAGAAGTCAATGACCAAGAGCAGCAGCACTGATGAATCATGATGATAGAATCATGATGATATTAATGCATACTTTGCAGACTGATGAAAAATTCTGCAAATGTCTTATCAGCAATATGGGAACCTTGCCAACCACAATCAAAACCAGGCCCATACAATCTCCATTTCTAAAATCAACATGGTGGGGCAAAGGCTATGATCCCTACTTACATTCTAATAGTCTCCCACTCCTCAATTAAGCAAGCAGGAATGAGTCAGCCAACGAAGTTCATGACAACAAGGTGTAGGATGGTGCTGGCAAAGAGAAAATCAGCAAAGGCTCGCTCCGGGGAGATGCCTTGGAAATCCGCTTTGTTCTGTGGGTTGATCTGTATTCTCAGACAAACTGTATAAGAAACAAAACACAAAAGTTATTATCTAGAAGTATAAAACAAATATGACTATTAATCAACTCACACATACCCTATGACGCAGCAATTCCACTCTAACAGAAATGATGCATAAACGCATCAAAGGCATGCACAGGAATGAAACCCGTGACAGCCCCAAACTGGAAAGAGTGTAAATATCTATCAACAATAACAGGGACAAGTTACAGCATGTGCACAACAGAACACTATACAGCAATGAAGGGGGCAGGGGAAATGGAGGAAGGTGGTAAAAAGGTACAGATTTCCAGTTATAAAATAAAGACGTGGTAGGAATGTAATGTACAGCACGGTGATTATTCTAACACTGTTACATGCTATACAGCAAAGTTGTTCAGCGAGTAAATCCCATGAGTTCTAATCACAAGAAGAAAATTTTTTCCCTTTTTATCTTTTTATTGTATCTTTATGGGCAGATAAATGTTAACTGAACCTGTTGTGGTAACCCTTTCACAATATATGTAAATAAGACCATCCTGTTGTACGCCTTAAACTTATACAGAGATGTATGTCACAAAACTGGGGGGAATCAGCAAACAAAAAAACAAAAGAACTTCACAACATGGATAAATTCCACAAATATAACGTTGAACAACACGATCCAGGCACGAAAAATAGATGCTGTGGAATTACACTGACCTAAACGTAAAATGAGGTGAAACCAACCCACGGTAACAAAGGCCAGGCCAGGAGAGTGGCTATTTTTCACAGGAGGGGTGACTAGCAAGGCGCGAGGTACAGGCCTCTGGGGTGCTGGTCATGCTCTGGATCGTGATCTGGGTGGCAACTAGACAGGTGAGTTTAAAACTCATCACGGTGTGCACTTAAACTGGGGGGGAGCATAAGTTTTATGCTCTTCTTTGTTAGAGGAAAAAATACAACCTCTCAGAGTTAGGCTAAAAACGAAAGGCTTACTCAGAAAAATTATATATCTAACCAAAAAATCTTTAGAACTCCCTTATCACCTAAGTTTATAATTATGCCTAGATTGGAAAGTAGTTGAGGCAGTAACAAAGGGGCTGGATTGAATGACACAAAGCTATAAAACTAATTTTCAACAGACTGTATATATTAGATAGCAGAGATTATAAATGTAAGATGCTTATCTGTAAGGACCTCACAATTGTAGAAAATCTTTGATCTCAAAGTTCTACTAGCTGCTCATCTCAAAAAAAAAGGCAAAAGACCTAAGCTACATTAACTTTGACAGAGAGCTCTCCACTGCCACATTCTACACCCTCGAAGATTCCAACCTGATACATTAGCCCCAGTCACCGTTTGACATGAAAAGTGTGCTTCCGGAATACACTTTCCCACAATATCTTTATGCCCATGATATACAATCACACTGTGTAAGAAAACCCAAATTTGCTCCAGGCTAGCATCCATCCCATCACTAACCAAGAAAAGGAAACAAACTGAGATCTAACCCAAAGGTCAGAAAACTACCAGACTTCTCCACAGCCCATCACCGTGGCAACGGTTTTCATTATGCATAAACAAGTAAACACTGTAGAGCACCACTGATGTTTTCAAGCACCTCGATGCTTCGAAATATGAAGGACACTGACTGAAGCAAGGGCAACCGATTAAAATCCTGCTGTGGATGGAGTACAGACTGGTTCATGCATTTTAGACAGCATCAAGCAATATCTATTAACATTTAAAATGTTTGTAACTTTTGACTAAGGAATTTATCTTACAGAACAATGACATTTTAACAGCATGTTTGTAAAGTTGAAAAAAATGAAAAAGTTCAAATGTCATCAAGGGGATTATTTAAATAAATTATACTACATACAGGCATGAAATCCATGCAATCATTCAAAAAAATGATTTAAATGTCTCTAGGCTGACAGTAAAGATATCCAAGACATATTACATAGAACAAAGCAAAAAAATTATTCCATTCTATATCCCTCCATTTTAAAAATGTGTGTTTGTGTGGAGATACAGAGAATTATTTTCTCATTTATTTTAGTTGGACTCAAGGAAAATCTGGAGAAATAGACAGCAAACTATTAATAGTGGCTATTGGGGTGGAGGACAGGGTGCAGTTTCAGGAAACATGAGGGAACAAAAAGAGAAGCTCCCCAAGGAGGTAGTAAAACAATAAACTGATGTGTTATCATTATCAGTATCACAGTAACCCCAGTTACTGTGATGACAACACGGGTCATTGTCCTGCTGAGATGCAAAGGACCCTAGAGGTCATAAAGATCAACACTCCGTTTAGGCATAAAACACCCAAGAAGTGTTAGGGGTGGGTGTGCTGGGGGGAGGCTGCATAAATCACCTGGGAATCTTTCCAAAGTATGCTCACCATTCCAGAATCTGATAAGCCACGCCCAGTGGAGAATCACAAACCTTCTAGAGTCTACAGAGATGTATGTCATACCCCTCAGATGCACTGGGGTACACGAAAGGCAAAGCATGCCTGTTTGAAAAGCTCCTCCACCAATGATCCTTTAGTCTTTCCCTGACCAAGTGGAAACTTTCCCTTCCAAAGTTGGAAACTTTCACCTCCTGAGGCAGCTTCTCCACTTTAGCTGTTTTAATTTAACCTAAATGTTCCTTAAGTGTGTATTCATTCAGCAAAATATTAAATGGGCATCTATTATGTCACACATTGTCCCAGGTGCTAAGAATATGACACAGAACCAGAGAGTCTGGCTCAAGGAACTTACACTCCAGTGGGGAGAAACACAATAAATAAATAAACAAATAAACAAGGAAATATCATGTAGTAATATGTGCTACAGAGAAAATAAAACAAGGTAACAACAGAGTGACTGGGAAGCTACTGGATATTTATTTTTTTATCTGGCGGTCACAAACCTCTCCAAGAAGGTGCTATTTAAGACCAAAATTTGAAAGACAGGAGCCAACTATGCAAAGATCTGGGGATAGAGCATTCCAGGGGGCAAGAACAATTCTGACATGTTCTTGGTATAACAGGTAAGACCGACCAGACTACAGTGATCAAAGGCAAGAGCGGGGTGGCTGGGTGGGAAGGTTTAGTCTGGAGTTGCATTTCAGACATCAAGTAGAGATGTCAAGTGGGCAACTGGATTTACTGATTTAAAATTCAGGGAACAGGTCAGAACTTAAAATATAAATGTGGTAGTTGTAGTTATACAGACATTATTTAAATTCACCTATACAACAAAATACAGAGAAGAGAAGGTGTCAAGAACCATGCCCTCCAACAGAGAAGCACTCAGCACAAACAGTAGGAAGGAAAGACCAATGTGGTGAGAAGGAACAAGATAAGTGTAGCTCAGTAACAGCTTCGAGAAGAAACTACTCCACACAGACGGAAGCAGCCAACTATGTTAAATGTTAAACAATGCCGAGCATTCAGGTAAGGGGAGGGAGATGGCCGTTAGATCTGGCAAGAGTAGATTCACTTGATGGAAAAAGACCACCACCAAGAGGTGGTTAAGGAATGAATGGAAAATAAGAAATGGCAACTAAACTATTCTTTCTAGGATTCTGTGATGATGGAGAAAAAAAATGGAATGAGAGCAGGAGGGGCACCCGGGGTCAAATGAAATTTTTTTTTAATTAAACAATATTAGAGCATGTTTGTATGACAAAAATATAGAGAAATTCATGACACAGAATGGAAGGATGACTGCAGAAGCAGAGTCCTGAGTGAGCAAGAAGACTGGATCCTCTGTACAAGGGAAGGAGCTGGCCTTTGATCAGAAAGGGACACATCATCCACCACCATGGGAAGTCAGTCAAAGAGTCAGGGTAAGAGTGCAGGTGGGCTCCTGATGCCTTGGTGGGAAGATGACAGGATTCCTGTCTCCTTTTCTAGTGAAAAAATAAAGCAAGATCACCAACTGAGAATAAAGGAAAAGAGGAAATATAGAAGAGAGTGAAGAGAAAACTTATAAAGCATATTTTAGAAAAGCAAACATATCAGGGAAGTATATAGGGCTACTGGGCAGAACTGAGTGCCCCTTTGTGTTCCTATGTGCACCAATACTTATCCACCACAGCACTATATCCATATTTACTTGTCTGTATCTCCCACTATATTATAAACATCATAAGAATAGAGACCATGCCCTGGGTGGTGTAGCTCAATGGATTGTGCACCAGCTTATGAAACAAACGGTCGCTGGTTTGATTCCCAGTCAGAGCACATGCCTGGGTTGCAGGCCAGGTCCCCAGCGGGGAGCAGATGAGAGGCAACTACACATTAATGTTTCCCTCTCTTTCTCCTTCCCTTCCCCTCTCTTAAAAAAATTATATATATATATATATATATATATATATATATATATATATATATATATATCAGTTGTGTTTCTCAGTTGAATCCTCAGTTTCTTGGCAGAGAACCTGGCACATAATTACTCAGTGTTTCTTGAATTACTATGGGCATGCTCACAACTTAACATATATAGTGATAAGCACTGAAGATGCAGAGATGGATAGACAGCTCCTACCATCAAGAGGGGCTCACTTTCAGAGGGAAGATGGACATGCAAACAAAACAGTATCAAAGTGCCATCTATCTATGTAATATTCTCTCTCTCTCTCTCTCTCTCTCTCTCTCACACACACACATACACACACACACACACACACAGCAAAATACGAATATAGAAGAAAAGACATCTATGCTGGGTGAGTCAGAGAAGGATTCCAAAGGGAAGTAACACTTGAGCTGAAATGTCTAAGAAGTGAAGGAATTTTCCAGACAGTCAAACAAAGGTAAAATAGCTTGAGATGTTCAGGGAATAACAAGTTAACTCAGTAATGCTGGAGGATAAAGTAGAGTAGGCAAAGACAAGAGATGAAGTGGAGGTATGAACAGTACCACCTTATGACAAAACCCATATACCATGCAAAAAAATTGTGATTTTTCTTTGGGAACCACACAATCAGATTTGCAAGTCAAAACAAGCCTGCAAATATGGTGGGAGATGGACTGGAGGCTGGGAGATCAGTGCAAAAGCTTACAGTAGTCTGACCACATGCCTGTGTCAACTGAGCATGAGGAGGTAGCGACAGATCTAAAACTGATTTAGAGTACTCTCAGGCACAAGGTTGGCAAACTTCAATCTTTTGTATATCAGTTATGAGAGATAATATAAAGGCCCATAAAGCTGATGGATAATTAAAAAAAAAAATGCTGGCCTCCAGTCCACATAGCCAGGCTACTTCCACAAAACATTCTGGATTAGGCCTCCTTGCCTTTAAAATCAAACTGCTTTTGTATTTGTAAACTAGGGGGAAACAAAACTATTTTTTTAATCCAAAATTGCTTCATATAGATTAGAGAACAGAATAGACCAAAGTTGTGAAATTAACTTTAAAGATTATTTCAAGATCAGACTTATTTTAAGGACAGTCTTAATGTTTTCCATTTATCCCCCCTACGCAACACTTTAAATGAGCAGAAAGAGGGATTTCGGTTAGGTAAAAAAGGAAAGCAGAAGGCCTGCCAACCCTGGAATGTTAGTCTGAAAAAGGGACAGATGTCCTCCTCTAGAGGTATCTAACCACAAGATAAACAGTCAACTGCTGAGGATGTTTGAAATCTGTAGTGAAGAAAAATATATTCTATCTCTGTCTTCCTTTCAATGCCTACTACACTGTACACTGGTCAAAAAAAATTTCGCAATGGCAATTTTCTAGAAAATTTCTGACTCCTTCTTGAAACAATGGGTAAGTCTCCAAGGCATAAGGGCATAGAAGAAAACAGACCATTTTCATCAGGCCCAAATAATACCAGTCTTTTTAAAAGTGTGGTAGCATTCTATGCGGATTTAAAATGTATTGATTAATTTTCAAAGAATACTTGCAAATGCTAACTAAATAAACACATCCAAAAAGAATGGAAGAGAAAAAGACTGCCGAAAAGAAATCAGGGAACCACACTAAAGAACTTTTCCCTCCAAGTGATCCTATATGCTAACACCAACTTTCAGTCTCTCTCCCTTTCTCAGAACCAACTGTATGGGAAAATGTATTTGCCAATGATACCTCCAAGGGTTTGAACACCAAAATATATAAAGAACTCACATGGCTCCATCCCAGAAAGACAAACAACCCAATTAAAAAATGGGCAAAGGACCCAAACAGACACTTCTCCAAGTAGGATATACAGAGGGCCCAGAGACATATGAAAGGATGCTCAGCATCACTAGCCATCAGTGAGATGCAAATTAAAACCACAATGAGGTATCATTTCACACCGGTAAGGATGACCATCATAAGCAAATCAACAAACAACTGCTGGTGAGGTTGTAGAGAAAAGGGAACCCTAGTGCACTGTGGGTGCGAATGCAGACTGGTACAGCCACTGTGGAAAACACTATGGAATTTCCTCAGAAAACTAAAAATGGATCTGCCTTTTGACTCAGCAATTCCACTGCTGGGATTATACCCTAAGAATCCTGAAACACCAATTCAAAAGAACCTATGCACCCCAATGTTCACAGCAGTGTGATTTACAATTGCCAAGTGCTAGAAACAAACTAAGTGCCCATCAGTAAATGAATGGATCAAAAAACTGTGGTACATTTACACAATGGAACACTACACAGCAGAAAGAAAGAAGAATCCCTACCCTTCGTGACAGCATGGGTGGAACTGGAGAGCATTATGCTAAGTGAAATCAGCCAGGCAGTGAAAGACAAATATCATGATCTCACCCATAAGTGGGACCTAATCAACAAAACAAATGAGCAAAATGGAACCAGAGACATGGAAATAAAGAACAAACTGGCAGTAACCAGAGGGGAGGGGGGAAGAGGATAACAGGGGAAAGAAGGGGAAGGGTCAAGTCCTCCATGTATAAAGGACACATGGAAGAAAACAGGGAAGAAGGACTGAATGTTTGATGTGGAGGGTAGGGCAGTGGGAAAGTAACAGGGCAGGGGTGTGGGGAATGGAGATAACTGTAATTGAATAACAATTAAAAAAAAAAAAGAAAAAAGTCTCTCCCTTACTCAAATTAAAAAAAAAAAAAAAACAAAAAACCCTCAGATGCTTTCCTATTACCTACAGTATAATAATTCAAATTCCTTGGCCTGACACTCAAAGCTCTAGCATGCAGGAGGGTCAATCAACATCTCCCACAATTTCCTTTCTCAGCCAAACTGGCCTTCTCCCTTCTCTTCTAACAGGAAACACACCACAGGGAAGTTAGAATCTCCAGCACCATAAATAGGTACAAGGCTTCCCTTCCCAACAATCAGAACAAAGGATAAACTTCAAATACAAATTTCCCCTTAAAACTAGTCTCCTGGGCTAACAAATGACAGGGAGTAAGGTCAATACTGTCAAAAGAAATGTAAATGATACCCTTCTGTGGTAACAACAAGCTGTCATCTGTCATCGTCATGAATCCTTTCTTTTCCTAAAGGTACTTTCATTCTCTGGCCCAATTACCTGTTATCTAACAGCTTTGGATATCCCCATCCCCCTAAGTAGACTTCACTGTTGGCCTTGTCCTCGATCCATGGACCTCTCTCTCATTAGAGAGGAGGGAAGGGAATCTGTCAACTCTCCTTTAGCCACAACAGCCTCAAAAACAGGACTTGGCATAAGGAAAAGTTTTCTGCTTAAAAAATTGGTTTTAACACACTAATAACCTACAACTCTAGTCCACACCCACTCTTCAGCGTACCACAGGCTTCCACATAGCCCTGAGGCATCATTTTAACCCTAGAAGCTGATGAAGCCAGAGTGATTTCAGTATGGAGATGTCTTCTATTTTTAAAGTCAGATTTGAGCACAGCTTCTCAGGATTCCTTTTCCTGTCTGACTAATAGAAATTTCCTGTGTGAACAGTATTGGGGAAGGGGAAGGAGAGCCTTTAGCAAAGAGAGGAGGGTGTCTGGTGCATCTGAAGATGGCACCGTATCAACTCCTGAAGGCCAAAATGCTGCCTCAGAAAAAAGGCTCTTGGTCATCTAAGTCGAAATTCAAAGATAATGAAATACCCATCCGATCAACAGGCTAGTTCACAAGTCATCAAGTCCTTAGGTTTATTTTAAGTTCTGAGAAATAAAGAAGGTAGTGTATCTGAGTCTGAACTAGCAATTTGAGTGCATATAAAGCATTCAATACACCCATAATTTAAAGCTGTAATGAAGTCTCTACTGTAAATGAAGTCTCCAGATCATTTTACAGCTATATTTTGTCAGTGTCCCAACCAGGCTATAAACTAATGTTGGACAGGAAACACATACTTGATGTATCTGTTACAGACCAGGGCCAAGGGGGGGGGTACGATTTACTATTTCTGAAAGGATCCCCCACTAGGTTCACTATGCCCGCCGCCAAAGGAAAGACATCTCTCAATGCCAGAGATTTGTGAAAAGGAAATGTTTCTTTAAAGCTATACAAACTTAAAGTAGTGACCTAATGTCTTCATTAAAATATTAAAGTCCTTTAGGATACCCACAGATGCACACAGTCCTTCCTTCTCCCCCTGCCCTAATCTGGGGTACCATATTTCAGGAAAAAAAGTAGAAGTCAGTGATTCAGGCTCCCGGCACCATCAGCTGTGTCGCCACCAGGATCTCCAGCTAATCCAAAGCCATATGGCACCTTCTCATGGCCCACCAGCAAGAGTCCTTTCACCCCTTTTCTTCCAGGCAAAGTCTCTCCTGCTTCCTAAGCCACGTGGCAAAAGGGATCACCCCAAAGCCACGTGGTTCTCTCCCCGCCAAAGCTGCGGGGGTCCCCACTCTGCCAAAACTGAATGGTTCTCTCCCCACATGGCTGCCGAGTCTGTTTAAATCCTCACACCAACCTTCGTCTGCACCCCCATTTCTGACTCCTACAATCAGTTACACCTGCCAGCATTCCTGTATTATTCCAAGTTTACTGGGCTGCCATCGTGAGTCTGGGCAGGTGTGACCCCATGTCATGGAGCCAATCTTCTCCAAGCTCTCACCCAGGCACTGTAATCAAAGGGAGCTGCTCCCCAGTTACATCTTGGGTGGAAGTCCATTCCATCTCCCTGGCTCAAAGAATGGCCACAGCTATTCAACGTATCTATGAAACCAGTTCAAGGTTATAGATATGTTAAATGACCATGCCAGAGGTTAACTGCAAAACAGTGGCTATACAAAACAGCTCTGCACGTTCCCGCTCCGTGTGTCCCTTCCCCCAAGTCTCACCTGTGGGGGGAAGGGGTGAGGATATCCTATGTATCTTTCCAATATTTCCTGGACACCTTGAGGTCTGGACCTCATTCCAAATCCCTATTTGGGGCTTTCCTCTTGGTTGCACCCTGTTACATATCCCCACAGCTTTTGGTGGACCAATGTGATTAGATTCAAAATACAATTGCTAGCCTGAATGACAATGGTCATGCTGAAAAAAAAACATAAATCCTGGCATGTTTTTAAATTCACAGAACAAGCTATACCAGTGACTGGCAAGATCCACATAGTGGCCACTTATAAAATATAAAATGGACTGGCCAACACTCCCTGACTCAACTGACTCAGTATTCATCGAATCCCTGTTGAGGAAGGTCAGATTTTTTGGCAAAAATCTATGGGAATAATCGGCTTTCGTTAAATATGGCAGTCTCCAGTGTATCAAATGCTGAGAATCAGAAAGGATAATGCAGCTAAAACAGGACTATGTGAATAGAAACTTTGTTCAGGATAATGAAATAACATCTTCATCCACAAGAAATAAGTAAAAACAGCTAAAAGTCAATCAAACAAAGGATGATTCAACAAGCAAAGCTCCATATTTATAATTCTTACACTATTCATTGAAACGTTTCACCGGAGGTTAGTAATGATTGGTCCAAGGTGAAAGAGATGCTTCTGAGTTGGGTTTTCCATTTTAAAAGTCTACCAACTTCCAAAGGGTGTTAAAGTGAAAGTTGGAATTGGCGTTTTCCCTGGACCAATATGAAGTGAAGCGGATCTCCAGGTTGAGCAGCAACATTAAGGTAGTTTCTTTATAGATTTAACTTTATCTTCTAGGCGGTTGTTTGGTATTTGGTATGTGACAACCTTTCGGAGCCTCAATGTCCCTATTCACAAAAAGAGGTCAATGCAGGCTCCCCTCATAACTTCACGAGGGGGTGATCTGATATAAAGAGCATTGTGAGCATAAACGCAGCGCATCTAAGTAACACATTATTACTGCGATTACTTATAGAATCATTACCCGCTAGGATGAAGCTCCCCACACAAGAGATGAAGCCCGAGAGGAAAGAGTTGAAGGGGAAGGTCCCCACGAGGAGACAATAACCGAACTGCAGCGCCCCAGTCAGGAGTATATACAGGAGGTACGCGTCCAGCAACTTCAGACGCTGAGGAGTGGTGCTCAAGTACTCTTCTAAGAACCGCGAGACGACCGACATAACTGAGGCCGACATGGCTACAAACCAGATACGCCAACCTGAGCTCCGCTAACTCCCAGAGAACTTGACCACCAAAACGGATGTAGCGTTTGCGCCTGCGCACTCCGGTAACCCAGCTCCGCCCTCCCTGATTGGCCAATTTGCACAGGCGTAGAGGTGGGCCAAAGCGCGAAACAACTAATGCGCAGACGCACAATACGTGTACAGGAGAACGACGACCAAAAAATGCTAATGCGCCTGCGCACTGGATTTCTGGCAGGCTGGAGACGTGTACTTTTTCTGTGCTATTACTGCTGTCACGTTAGTGACGCTCACAGTTGCTCTGGCAACAAGGAACTGTAGAAGGAAGAAGAGGAGAGGTTTTACCGCGGACCGCGTAGCTACTTAAGGGTTCCGTCTTTCTCTGATCCACCCACGTCCTCAAAGATTAACTGGTTCTCTTTTGAATCGAAGCCTGGCGCTCCCACAGGTTCAGTGCCAGCTCGGCCCTAACTCAGTTAAGGGTCGTTACAGTAAATGCCTGTCCCCGATCTTTAGAGCAAGTTAGGTTAGTTCACCCGTAGTGAAAACCGCTGCGGCGAATCAATGCGCAGGCTCTAGTTTAAAAGTAGTTATTGGAGAAGGAAGGTGCGGTGCGTAGGGAGGGACCGAGCTTGACATCTACAGGGCTCTGAGGGCTTAGGATCCGGCCCGGAGGTTGCTTACAAGTAAGCGAGATAGAACCTAAGCCCACAGGCATTCATTCAGCAAACATTTATTGGGCACCTTCTCGGGGCTCACGTTGTCTAAGTTTTAAGTACTTCCCGGCGAAATCATTACAGTCGTAAAAGAGTAGGTGATGGGAGAGAGAATGAACCCAGGTGGCCGGAGAGTGGGGGGGAGTGGGGGAAGGTGGCGGGGACAACTGATTAACTTGCATAGAGTAAAATAAACGCAGTTTAGCGGCGGTCTACTCTTAAGCAGGCCTCTTGAACACCGTGCAGGTAATATCCCAGGATGTCAGTGCTGAACATCTCGCAAGACCATTGCCTGGTTCAACCTCTATCCACTACAACTTGTATTATAGAGGAAACTAAAGTTTTGAGGTTTTGTGTTTCAACAAGTAGGAGTAACTATATTTAGTGTTTTAACTTTTTTACAAAATAAGCTCCGCTTTAATTTTTGGCTTTCACTGCCCGTTTGGTTTCACGTGAATTTGATCATCCAGACCTAGTTCATCTCACCTTTCAGCTGCCAGTCACACATAACCAGGTAGTTTTTCCGCTTTTTAATAACTTAGAGCTATCTTAGGTACTCAAGAAAAATGCCTAAAACAAGTGAATGACAGCGTTCCTTCATTTTCATTTTTTATTGTGTTTAGACTGGAAAAAATCTATCAGCATCAACTAAGGTACTGATTTCAGTTGTGGGCAAAGCCTTAAGTTCTGGAAAGAAGAAAAATAACTCATGTCCTCTGAAAGCTATACAGTCTGTTTGAAGAGATATATTTATATTTACACCCACAGAGGTTTGCACTGCTGTATGAATTTAAGTTCAGCTTAAATTCTCTGATGTTGCAGGGGCCGGGGAGGGGGGCCATTGGACAACCAGGCCGCTTTCTATTTCAATATAATATGGCAAGAATCGGAAGTTTCTCTGATAAGCTGAAGCTTTCTCCCTGCTTCATCAGCAAGTAGGAGGATAGCATCCTCACCAGTATTAGCCTCACACTTTAAAGGCTAGGCTGATACTTTTTAATCATTCAAGGAGCAGATTCCTTTGGGGGGATTCCATTCCATCAACTAGGCTCCTTCCAGCAGTTTCTCCCTTATGTTTTGTGGGCCTTTGATCCACAGCAACTATCATCATTAGCATCCCCACAGGAAATCCCAAAACGAGAAAGTAGAAGATACGAAAAACATCAAATTCACCTACAGAATGCATTCTTTTCTGAGACCTGCAAAGTCAAACAGCAATAAAATGAGCTAAAACTTCTCTGGACTACTTAAAACAGCAAGAACATGTCTTATTATGTGTTCAGTTTGTGATTCTATAATCATTGAAACATTTTTGATAGATCGATAGGAAATTGCTAATACTCATGTTTCAGAAGTTCAAACAGTTTCAATAGTTTAAATCAGAATAGTAGTAAAAATTCATGTCCAGAGTAGTAGATAAGAGTACATCCTCTACAATCAGATGGTCCTGGATTTGAGCCTTGATTCTGCTGTTTAGTAGTGATCTAATCTAGGACAGGTTAGTATGACAGCCTCATTTTCCTTTTCTATAAACTGGAAATGACAATACCTAGGTCACTGGAATGTTGTAATAACTAAATGACATGTTAAGCATTAAGCTTGTAGCATAGTACTTAAAACAGTGATTGTCCAGTAAGGATTTGCTGTTATTAATTATTATTAATCCTGGTAACTATTTCTGCCTCTCCTATTTCTCTGAATAATTAAAAGTTGGCCAAACCACATAGCCCCAATATTTTGGACATACAAAGGATGACACTGGAGCCCTGGCCAGTATGGTTCAGTTGGTTGAAGTGTTGTCCCTAGACCAAAAGGTCATGAGTTTGATTCCTGGTCAGGGCACATGCCCAGGTTGTGGGTTCGATCCCTGGTGGGATCTCTACCCATCTTAGGTTCATTGGCCCTGTAAGTTAAACTGACAAAAGACAATTTAACAAGAGAAAAACAAAAAGAAGTTTATTAACATGCATTGCACAAATACACGAGATCACAGTTATGAGTAAGTCAAAAGAGTGTTTAGAACTTGAGATCATATAACACCTTAACAAAAAAAAATCAATGAGTTTTTAGAGAAGTGACAAAACAAAGAAAAAGGACTTTAAGTTTCTAGGACAGCAAACTGGGAACAAATATATGAGGGGAACTAATGAGAAGTAAGGGTTAGTAAAGTTTGTTAGATTGATTCCTCTGGTGCCTTCTGAACACCTTTGCAAATTTACAGCTGAATTTTAGGCAAATGGAGGAGAGCAGAGAGCTTTTCTTGTGACCTGCTTCTTCTCAATTGCCTTTATCTCAAAATAATTCTTATGCTGAAGTGGCATGTTTTGGGGTGGCATGTTCTGCTACCCTTCAATACCTAATATTATAAAGCAATGGGAAAATGAAGAAATAAGAGAGTCCCCTTATAAGCAAAGGCCATGACTTTATAGTATGCCTCTCTACAGTAAAAAATGACATTCTTTATCAAAAGAAACTCAAATCCTCCAAAGAAAATGACTCTTCTAAACAATATCTCTGCATGGGAAAGAAGAGTCTCGTCTCTTTTCCAATTTTTTTCCCCTTGTATTTTCATTTTCTCCTTCAGACCCCTCCATTTGCTTGTCTCTACTATTGCATATAACAGCTCCACCTTTTAAACTATTTTTTTTTTTTGGCTGCAATGTAGCCAAAATCCCCTTTCCTTATATGATATTGCAATATTGTAAGAAATATATATTTGGTCTTCATCCCTGGCTCCTGGCACAGAGTTCCTAAATCCCATGTAATTTTCCTAAGAGCAATCTTTTGTTATAATACTTGGGGTTTTTCTTCAGTTCCTGAGACAGCTGCAGAGCAACAAAGGTGAAAGGAGCATCTTTTGTATTCACAATACACCCCTTTCAACAGGAGTTCAGGGCAGGCCTCCTCAAGATGTACCACTTGGGCATGTGAACTATTTTGAGCTGAAGACGAGCAAGACCCTGGGGGTTCACAAGAAACTTTTACCTCTCCCTTAAAGAAGTTATATTAAGGGCCTTGCCCATCCTAAGGGTCATAACCGGAAATAACTTTTTATGACTTATCTATAGGGCAGGGCAAAGTGTTAATTATGGCACATCTGTTCTTCTTATTCCCCTGAGAATGAACGACCTTCCTCATCTCTGAAGCCCCAAGGCACTTTGTTTCATCCTTAATTCAAAATGTCATACATATATATCTCATTTTTTCTTTCTGTCTCTGAACTTCTCATGTATGAGGAGTCTCTGGCTCTCTCATGTATATGAGGTTCCCCTGTGTACGTATATAATTAGATTGGGCTATTTTTCCCTTTGTTAATCTGTCTTATATTTATTTGATTATTAGACCTGCCAGAAGAAGCTAGGAAAATAAAGAAATATTTCTTCTTCCCTCACACACCCACACTTGAGTTTATGTTAATAAAGTTGACTTGTGGAAAGCCCCTAACAGTGAGGACTGGTTGCCAGGGGAACCAGCCACATGATTAGAGGACTGGAACTTTAAGTCCAATACCCCTCTCCCTACTATCTCCAGATAGGGGAGAGGGGCTGGAGATTGAGTTCAGTCACCAGCAGTCAATTTTTTAATCGGTCATGCCAATATAATGTAGCATCCATCAAAAAAATAAAATAGCAAAGAAAAACTAACCAAAGGGATCATCGTGCTGAAAGGGTTACACACCCTGAGAAGTCCCAGAAGCTCTGTGCCCCTTCCTCCAAACCTGGCCCTAGGCATCACTTCCATGTGGCTGCTCCTGAGTCCTATTCTTTTGTAATAAACCAGTAATCTAGTAAGTAATCTTTTCCTGGGTTCTGTGCACCACTTTAGGAAATTATGAACCTGAGGGGGTGGTGGTGGGGGCCTCCAAATTAGAGTTGATTGTCAGAAACACAGATGACAACCTGGACTTTCAGTTGTGTCTCAAGTCAGAGTGGGGGACAGTCTTAGAGGGCTGAGCCCTTAACCTGTGGAGTCTGCACTAACTCAGGGCAGTTAGTGTCAGAACTGAGTTAAACTGTGAGACACCCAGTTGGTATCCTCCAAGAATTGAAAAAATGCTTGGTATAAAAACACCCACACATTTGGTGTCAGAAGTGTTGGTTTGAGTACAGAAAAATAATTTTTCCTTGTTTCCCAATAGAACAGACTAAATAGGTTATTATTTTCAGAAGGAAATCTTTTAGAAAAACCAAGTTGCAAACAGTACATAGTTAAATTTCTATAATATCAAGCCTCTGATCTAAGTCCTAGTAAAACAGTGAATATCTTTCATAAACCCATATTCTTTTATTCTAACAAAGCTGTTGTTGCAGCTTCCAATGAAGTGGAACAACTTTGCAGGCTCCTTTATCAAATTTCCTTCCCTTCTAGCTCTTGAGAGTCCCATAAAGAGAAGCCCGCAGTCTTGCTCTCTGCCTGCCACCCAAGACAGAGTCTACCATATTGTCCTTTCCACAGGCAGAATTCTCTGCACATCCGGCTAAAGTCATCAGTGCTTGACAACGTTGTCCAATAGAATTTTCTGTGGTGGTGAAATTGTCTCTGTGCTGTCTGACATGGTGGCTCCTAGACACTCAGGGATATTGAGCATTTGAAATGCAGCTAGTGTGACTAAGGAACTTTAATTTGTATTGATTTAAATTTAAGTAGCTACATGTAGCTAGTGGCTATCATATTGGACAGGGCAATTTTAGAGCTCTGTTTAATCCAAGGGTTGGTTACACCTTGTTCATAGTTCATTCAAAAGTCAATGACACCAAAGAATGATCCATCCCTGTGAAACCCGAACTAAGTTATCAGCTCCACCTACTTCTGGAGAATTTAATGTGATTTAAAAGCACAGGAAAGAGGGTTTGTCAAAATCCGTTTTTATCCATAAAGACAATATTAGTACTTTGATCACACATAAAACCACACATGTTGGAGGTAGAAGGAAGGTGTATTCTTTCATACTTGCATATAGTGTATCCTGTCTAAAAGATAAGGAGGAAAAAGTACCTTACCTTTCTCCCAAGAGGCCTGCCCAGGGCAGCACTCAGAGTCTCCTCTACTCTATATTTCTGAGTGTTATAGCCCAGTCCTGAGATGGCTCAGCTCTGAGGACATCTTCAGAGGTCTGTTACCTTTGATTATAAAAGGCAGTTGCCACATATTCAAGTTTCCTACTCCCAAGCAACCTCTACTGTAAAGCTGGTTTGGTACATGGAAACAAAATGCAAAGGTTTCTCTGCACTGCCTCCTGAGATGAGGTCTAGAAAGTTCCAGCCAGGTCATCCTTGCCTCAAAAAGTTCCACATTCTACAGATTTTCAGAAAAGTATATTTTTTTGCTGTGTCTCAAAATGATGTAACCTGAAATTTCCTATGTGCTACAATTTAGAACATGGCACCTATAGCCCTTAACAATTAACACAGTGCTTTATAGGTAATGGTTTATATGTCTGCCTCCTGGCTAGAGTTTTCATCCATTTATTTATCCAATAAGTACTGATTGTCTACTCTGTGCCACATCCTGTTTTAGGTGCTGGCAGCACAGCAGAGAACAGAACATGGTGCCCCATGAACCTTAGACTCTAAGTGGAGGGAAACTGATGATAAATGAGTAAACAAATACATGCGATAATCTCAGAGAGTGATGTGTTGTGAAGAAAATAATGTGATAGGGTAGACTAGGGGTGCCTTTTAGACCCTGTTGTCAGGAAAGGCCTCCGAAGAGGCGAGGTTTGAGCTGAGCTCTGAATGCAAAGATGCCAGCGCTGCGAAGGGGCAAACAGCCTGGGGTGGCCGCAGATAGAAAGTCTACATTTACCACTAGAGCAGGTTATTTTCTTCCTCTTGATAATGGTGTTCTTGGTGCCTATCATAATTCTTGGCTTTGAATAAGTATGTATATAATAATAATAACAATAATAACAAGTAACATTTTAGCATAGATAAATGTACTAAATGTTTGTGTGAATTATCTTGGCTAATCTTTACAAGACACAAGACAGAAATAGAAAATTAAGAGACAGTAAATAACTTACCCAAGGGGGCATGCAGTGGTAAGTGGCAAAACCAAGACCGACCTTAACCCAGGCTTCTGACCTCAGAAACTATGCTTCTAGCAATCAACCAGTGTGTCTCATTGAACTCCAGCATCTAAAATGCTTCCTAAAAATGTAGCTTTTTAGCATCAAGCCCAGCCAACTGAATTAGAATCTCAGAGGGTAGGAAACCTGAGTTTTTAACAAGCCCACCAGATGATCCTTACACACACTGAAGTTTAGGGCCACTGCATTTTGTTGAAGGGATGATTGAGTGCGACAGGTCCTCTGCTGTTTGTACTACTTTGCCCCACAGATTGCAAATTCCTAGGCCCCTAAACTCTATAAATGCCCATTCTCTTAAACTCTAAGCCTTTACAATGATAATCAGATCATTTTAACACTGTTACAAGAAAGAAGAAATCTCAATCTCCTGAGCCCCTGTAGGATAGCTAAAGAAAAACACCTTGACAAACCCTTCTGGACGAGCATTGTCCCACCCGCCCTCCACCACCCCCAAGTCTAGTTCCACCCTAACCAAGGGATGACCTGAAATCGGACAGCTCCAGGGACGTGAGGCCCTGTTGACCAGTTCGGGTAAGGTCTGGAGCCAGCCTCAAGACTTGGCGGCTCTGCGCAGCAAGCCTGAAGTGCACTCAGAATCTGAGCTAAGCCAGCCACCCCATCACCCAAGCCCCCACACCCCATCCCAGCTACCTAAAGCAGACCCAGCTTTATAGGTTATAGATTAGTTCTTCAACTCCCACTCCTGAGGGGCAGGGAGGGGAGGCAGGTATCTTCCCAACTGTGGGAGACCTGGGATTGAGCCACATCTTCCTGGAAACTAGGTTGGGAAATCTCCAGAGCAAAGGAATTACATCTTGACATATGTCGCTTAGGTACAGGGTTGCCAGATAAGATATAGGATGCCCAGCTATGTCCCAAATATTACACGGGGCATACTCATTCTATAAAAGCATTTGTTGTCTTTCTGAAATTCAGCTTTAACTAGTCCTGTTTTTTATTTACAAAATCTGGCAATCTACTTAGGGTAAAGGACCTCCAGCCCTTTGTAGGATCATTTGACCGGCGATACGGTCTCCACATACATCATAAGCATCGGTTCAGAAAGAACAGGAGGGCAGGACTTCAGAGGGGACGCAACTATATAATAATAGGGAAGCCCCCAAAGTGTGTAAGAGCCTGCAGGGGAAGGTTCTGTCACTTTTTTAATTATGGGAGAACGGGGGTGGGGGTTGTGGAGCCTCCGTGAAGGACTCAGTTGTTTCAGGTTCCTCATTCCCCTCACCGTCTCCCGAGTGTGTGACCAGAGTCACCGTACTACCTGCCAGACCGCTGGACCACTCCGCTCGCGCACCGGGTCCCGCCCCGCCCACCCGCGAGGCTATTGGCAGAGTCTGCCTTCGGCAGCCCCGCCTCCGCGGCGCCGCGCTCTGGCCACGCCCCACCGTGTTATCCGACTCCCCTCTGGGTCAGCTGGTGCTGGCGTCGTCAAGGGGAGGGATGGGCTGGCTCGGCTCGACCCGGCAGGGCTTGTTTACTATGGCTGATGATCTGGAGCAGCAGTGAGTGAATCCTGTCTCTTTCTCTTTCTCTGTCTCTCTCTGGGCCGTGATCCTGGGACTGTCTGTGGCCGAGGAACACTTTTAGACACCTTCCTGCCTTTCCTGTTTCAGGTCGGCCTCAGGGGAGGGCTGGGGGCTGTTTGCTTGCTTTGCTTTTGCCCAGAAGGGGCGGTGGCAGAGCGGGGTGGGGGGGCGGGCAGAGGTGGAAGATAAGTTTGCCTGCAGCTTAGGGATTTGAACTTTCCACGTTAGTCTTCGTGATCGCTTCTGGTTCTGCTCTACCCGGGATGAGATTCAGTGGGAATGTCTAAGAACCCCAAAGCACTCTCGTGGGACGCGGTTGCGGGGGTAGCGGCCAGGTCTGCAGGTCTGGATTCGCCCTGGGGTCCAAGTCGGGGGTGGGAAGAGCCTCGTTTCGCCGGGCATGGAGAGGACACGGAAGGAGGAAAGAGGCCTCCACCGCACTGGAATTCGTCTAATTGGAATAATGAAGGGGCTTGCAAGCTTTCTTTAGCTCTCACCCACCGAGACACTTCACAGCTTGTGATCCTAGTTGATAATGTTTTTAATCTTCATAACAATATATTTTATGATGTGACCTCAAAATTAGAGCTTAGGGGATTTGTTACTACTGTCTCAAGGGAATCATGTTCGGGGTGCCACCTGTAGATGGTGTGACTAGCCCTTTGCTGTCTGGCAAGAGCCAGGAAAAGTTGCTTCCAGAAGAATGACTCAGCTCCCAGCCAAGCCTTGGTTTCACCAGAACGGGGAATTTCGTGGGTCTCATGTTCCCCCTTTTCAGAGCAGCGGAACTGGCAGTTTGCAAAAAGAATTAACATTATGACAATAATAGCCTCCTGTGCTTGAAGAGACTCAGCAGAATGTTACTTTCTAAGATGACTTTTCCAAGACAAAATATACAACAGCTACAGACTTAGGGAAACAATACTGGAACTGGTTGAGATGCAGGTAAACTACCTTCATCTTTTTTACAAATGAAGGAGCCAGTGCCTATAGAAGTTAGGAGACTTGCCCAAGATCACAGAGGTCCAGAACAGGCTTTTGACCCAGCACAGAATCCCTTCTGCCTTACCCCCATTTAGAGGGACGAGACCATGCTGGCCAGGCTAAGTTCATGACTAAGTGGTTTCTCTGTTCTTTGCCTGAATCCTCCTATCCCCATTCCTCACCTCCTTAATTGTACTGGGCAGCTAACAGTGTGCCTGGCACTATTTATAGGTCCAGTGCTGTACCTATAACATTTTTTGGTGAAGAAGAGAAGCAGAGTAAAGCTCCCTCAGTATCTGCTGAGCAGCCCATAGTGCTATTCCATGGAACAGTATTTCTCCTGAGTGCTATAATGTGGGATCCAGATGCCTTGGTCTGACTTGTAACAGTCTCCTACAATGTGAAAAAGAAAGTTTGTCTCTTAAGACAGGCAAAATTGTGTGGTCTTGGTGCACATGCTTCAAGCTTACAAGGAATTTCAGTAGAGAATTGAAGAGGGTTCTGAGTCTCCAGAGGATTTCATTGATGAGACTGACAACTGTCATCTGGCTATAATGTCATTGATGTACCACTCTAAACCGCAACCTCAGTATTTCTTTCAAACTTCAATCATTGAGAATTGCTACAAGCAAAACATTTATTGGGAGTTTATCTTGTGTTAGACAGTATTCTGTGTGTTTTAGGTGCATTAACTCATTTCACCTTTATGACAACCCTATGAGGTCTATATGATTATTACCTGTCTTTTAAAAGTGAGGAAACTTTGACACAGAAAGGCCAAAGTCACATTGCTGGTAAGTGGCAACAGAACTCTGGCCTTCTGGCTTTAGATCACACCTTTCAGAAAACAGAGGCCAGTGTGAAAATTATGTTCTCTACTGTAAGTATTCATGGATGGCCTTGAAAAGCTGAGACTGGAACTTACAGGGAAGTGGTACAGAGAAACCTGGATGTGCAGTCTGGGTTCTCTAGTTCTGCTTTTTCTAACTAGCTGTATGATCTCTTTGGGTATCAGTTTGGTCATCTGTAGAATAAAAAGGCTGAGTTAGATGATTTCTAAGGAACCATCCTAATTCAAAGCTCTGTGCTTCAAATGATGCCCAGTGTGTGCTAAGGGGGGCAGGGGGAGGGCAGTGGCTCCTCTCATTGTCCCACAGAATGCCCCATGTGACTACACCGATGTTCACAGGCCCTTGCTGTAGCTGGTGGTGTCCATCCTATAATCCTCTTTACCCAGGCAGTTCAAGAAAAGGAAAATACCTGGGATGGAAAAGGAATAATAGAAACACATTCATTGAGTATTTAATTTGTCCCAGGCACCTTACAAGTTCCCGTGTGTATCTAAACGCTCAAAAACAGGTTGTTTATCAGGCCAAAGCCATTCTGTTCGTAAATTACAATACTATAACTCAGATGCAAGGCTGTTTTTATTATTGTTGTTGTTGTTTTTATTATTACTGTGAAACTGGTGCTTTCAACTTCTACTCTGCAATGACTTCAAGTCCTGTAGATATGAAGGAGAGAGCAGAACACATTGTCTTCCCTATTGTATTGCCTGCCATAGGACACAAGGAGTATATGAGGTTCCTACTCATCTTATAATTTGGAAAACAAGGCCAAAAGCAACCTGTGTCCAGTCAGTGATTCCCAGCAGGACTTGAACTAGGTCTCCCACCTCCTGCTCCCTGCCTATCCCGTCTCATTGCTCAGGGATTGCCTGAAAGCCTAACGGGGCACTGACAGTGCTCTGTGCTTCCAGGGGCTTGGAAAAAGTCACATACAAACTGCAGTGCCCTGCCAGGAGGGCAGGTGGCATGGGAATTTGTCCCACTCCAGAGAACATTCAGTCCTGAGGATAGTGAAAGATCATTGAAACATTAGTTAAAAGTTGGCCTTCTCCCCCTATAATCTCCTGGAACATTATGAAAACCAGAGACAAAGTGGATTGTACAGCTCAAATGAGATAAATGTGAAAGCTCTTTGTAAACTGTAATGTGCTGCGCACATGGTATTCTGAGTGTCTTTGAAACAAAGGGCATGTTGTTACTGGCCATTTACCAGAGAAGATACAGTCTATCAGGCAGTGAGGGAATTGCCCACTGCCACAGTGGGAGGTCTCCTGAGCCTGGGAAACACTCTGCACCCTGATAACTCTTTTGCAACTGTCAGCGAAGCTGAGGGCATCCATGTTTCCTTTCCAATGTTGCCAATGAGCATCTCTGTGTCTCCTTGTCCCAGGCCTCAAGGCTGGCTGAGTAGCTGGCTGCCAGCTTGGCGCCCCACTTCAATGTCTCAGTTGAAGAATGTGGAAGCCAGGATTCTCCAGTGTAAGTAGAAGGGACAGTTTGTGCCACCTTCCTTAGGGGCCTAAGGAGGATAGAGGATCTTCTCAGAGCCTGGTACACGGAGCCCACTGACTCCTGATTAACAATGCTTGGGAGTGGGAGAAACGGTTGTCAGTGGTCCAGGGGAAGCAATTTGTTGAGAGGACACCATAATCTATGACTAGATGGCCTGCAAATTGTCAGCATCTCCCTCCCTGTCCATCACGCTAGCTCCTGCCACATCCTGCAACCTCACCTCCAACCCTATGCCTACCATTAGCTCACAATGCACACAAATACACACATTCTCTCCTCCCCTTCTTTTCCTCCTATTCCTCTCTCCTTCCTCTCTCCTGTCTGTTATTCCAAACATACAAGCACTTCGTAGATTTACCACCTTCCTACCCAAAGACTAGCAAGCAGTCCTATATTCTCTAATATTACTGTTGCCCCTCCACCTCTCTAGTGTGAGGCAGGAGTTTGGGGTTCCCACAGGCTAGCTGTCATGGGCAGTGTTATATCGGGGCGGGCACCCCAGGATCCTCCCCAGCCACTAGCTCAAATAAGGTCCTTGGGCCATGTCTCCCGTCCGTCCTTCCCATACGATCTTACCTGCCCTGTACTACTTTCCCAGCCATGGCTACCCTTTCCCTTATGGGCCTGAGTAAATGCAACTGAAGAACAGCCACAGCTTTTAAGCTCTTGCCCAGGATCCAGGTGACTTCCCCCAGGCAGCTGTCAGGTGGAGGAGTTGTCTTCGTGCCGGCAGAGCAAGCACTGACCACCTTGGTCTGTCTCTAAGAGGAATAAGCCCATGGCTCAGTTCACACCCATCACCCCCTCCACCTGGCTCCACTCCAGTTAGAAGCTGCCCTCCCAGTTACCCTAAGTGAGGACACTTCTGTCCATCTGTCAAGCTCCAAGCACACACAGGTCCTAGAGCAATGGATGCAGGAACTCTGTGAGGTCAGTAGAGTCACCGCAACCCTGGGCCCAAAGGGAGCCAGGCAGCCTGCCTCGAGGAGTAAGATGGCCACTCATTGCCTACAGACTAGATGGCCTGCAAATTGTACTTAGAGTTGAACTCCTAGGGTATGTGGTGAGAGGGTATGAAAGGAAGGAGTGAAGGGAGGTCAGGAAGGGTTTGGGAATGGAGAGACAGGGCTGAAGAGTAGTAGTCCCGGCAAAATGATGGTGCTGTTAGAAAACAGACTCATTGCTCTGCCCTGAATCCCCTCTCCCCAGGTCTCCAGAACAAGTTCCTGGCCCGATACGTGTCTCTCCCAAACCAGAACAAGATATGGACGGTGACCGTGAGCCCCGAGCTCAGGGACCGTACCCCTTTGGTGATGGTGCATGGCTTCGGGGGCGGCGTGGGCCTCTGGATCCTCAACATGGATCCCCTGAGTGCCCGCCGCACGGTGCACACCTTCGACCTGCTGGGCTTCGGGCGGAGCTCCAGGCCAGCATTCCCAAGGGACCCAGAAGGGGCCGAGAATGAGTTTGTGACCTCAATAGAGACCTGGCGGGAGACCATGGGGATCCCCAGTATGATCCTCCTGGGGCACAGTTTGGGAGGATTCCTGGCCACTTCTTACTCTATCAAGTACCCTGAAAGGTAAGGAGGAGCCACCCTCTCAGGCATGACCTACCTCCTTGCCCTGCTGGGAACCTTCCAGTATTAGTTTCCAGTAGTTCTCTTCTTCCTGGGTGATTTAAGGGCTCTGGTACTCCAAGCAAATACAACTTCTCCTTTGTCCTCCCGTAGAGTTAAACACCTCATTCTGGTGGACCCGTGGGGCTTTCCCCTCCGACCAACTGACCCCAGTGAGATCCGTGCACCCCCAACCTGGGTCAAGGCCGTGGCCTCTGTCCTAGGGCGTTCCAACCCACTGGCTGTTCTTCGAGTAGCTGGGCCCTGGGGTGAGTAGCCTGCAGATAAAGAGACCATCTCCTCAAACCAAGGCTGTCCGGTTCTAGAAGCCCCACTGCTTCTGGGCTCCCATCATCCCTTCTTGTTCTTGGAAAGTCGGGGTGGGCCTAGCATTGTTATTTAAAGCTATTAATCTGGATCAGATCTCTTTGTCTGAAGTTTCAGAAGGTTTTTTTTTTCCCTTCATCTACCTGGAAAAAGATTTCCTATGCAAGAGCAGAACTACTACTCTGTGCCTTGATTAGCCCCCACTCCCCCACAGAGAGAGAGAAAAGGGCCATGAGGTGACTCTTCCTCTGCTGAATTCTTACGCTGCATGTGTGGGTTTACGGCAACCTGTGCGGTAACCACCACTGGCTGCCTTCTCTGCAGCTCACCCAGCACCTGCAGCCTGGCAATGTCAGAGCCAGAGCCTCCAGCACAACCCACAGTGTTGGGCAAGCCCCTAGAAACCCTGCCCTGCTCTGGTCAGACACCCTTTAGTAGCTGTCAGACATTCTGTGGCTGGAGGGAGGGAAGGAGTTCAGGGGGAGCCAGCCAGAGTAAGTGAAGACAGCAGGTCCCAAGCTTCTGACCTCAGACTGCCAGCACCCTAACTTTCTGCCAACCTTTTTACTCCGATGAAGTGAAAGGCAGATGTCCTTTTTGGAAAAGGTTGGTTGACCCTCTGTCTTCCACTAATGGCTTATGTGTACATAGTAATGTCCAATAGCCAGTTATTGTGAGTTAATTGCTAATGGCTAAGAAAGCGTTGTCTCTCTAGGCCCTTCATGAACAACAGAATGACTGTGGATAAGAGAAAAATGAGTATTTGAGGAGAAGGTAGAAGTTTAGGAGAGGCCCAGCTCCCCCCACTCTCCCCACTTTTGGACTCGCACCTGGCCAGGCATGGGCAGCAGAGCTGCTGTGACCGTGACAGCTGGCTGGCCGCCGTGGCGGAGGGCCAGGCCCCAGGGCATCCTGGGTGTGCCTCCCTCTGACCCTGTCCTTCTCACATGCAGAGAGACCAGGAGAGACAGAAGTCAGAAGTTGACCAGGAGGCCCAACTTTTATAGTCCGTTTTGGGTGCCCTGCTGCCTGTTCATGGACTATATAAAGAAGGTGAAGAGAACAGATTGCTCTAAAACTGTGCCCTGAGTCTCAGGTACCAGGGTTAAGTTTGCTTCTCGCTCATATTATGTTACAGGCCTGAACATGAGCAGGCTCTTGGGAGGTGTTCTAGTTTCATTCACTACCTCAAGGTGAAAAAGCCATAAGGGTCTTAGGAGTAGCAGAAATTATGTTTGGTGAAAGTTGTTAAAACATGTGCAGGCAGGAGCTTTGCCCCCACCACCCAAACTGGCCACCCCATGTTCTCTCCCCACCCAGGGCCTGGCCTGGTGCAGCGATTCCGACCAGACTTCAAGCGCAAGTTTGCAGACTTCTTTGAAGATGATACTATATCAGAGTATATCTACCACTGCAATGCACAGAATCCCAGGTGAGGGCAGCTCCCAGAGCCAGCTCCCGTAGGCAGTTTGGAGATAAAATTCCAGCAGCTGAGCAACTGCAGAACTGTCCTGGGATCTTCTGTGCTGTACTTCCTCTTCCACAAAACTTCCCTCCAGCTAGGGAAACAGAGGCATTAGAAGGCATGATCATCCCCACAGACTTCCCCAGGGGGAGGCACAAGGGGACGGAGAACACAACAGATTAATTAAAGCTGCCACCATCTCTAGAGGTGACCCTTATTCTTCTGTGGAGACAGTCAGTTTTCCTGACAGGCAGGAGTCTGGAAAACATTTGAAAAGATCTTTTTTCCTTTTCTTTTTTTTTCTTTTTTTTAGTGAAAAAAAATGGTACAAATGTGGTATTTTTATAAAGGCAAAAAGGAAAAAAGAAGGCTTTTCCTGTCCCAGACCTGTGGTTCCCAGATTTCCTTGTTATTGCCAGTCTGAGATGCCACGTGACAGCGTCAGAGAACCTCCTCGCCTACCTTCCTCTGCACACACGTGACTACATCTACAGAGTACACACCTACAAATAGAATTTCTGGTTGAGAAAACATGCATTTTAAAATTTATGTGCAGTATTGTTGGGACAGGAATTTTCCAAATCTTTTGGAGATTCCCGGGTGCCCCCAGAGTCTCAGGAGCTTCACGTCTACGACTGCTCACGCACAGCAGGCCCCACAAGCCTGTTCCTCTGCATTCTTGGCCCCTGACAGGCAGGGCGTAGTCAGGGAGGTAATCTTCCCTCAGGCCGTGCTGTGCGAGAGGTCGATAACAGGAGGCTGCTTTGGTGGCACCTCCTCTGTGGTGGCCTCGCCCTGAGCTGCTGGGAGGCATCTCGGGAGCCAAGGTCACTGGGAGCAGCAGCACTGCCCCACCCCATTCCAGGCCTGTCCAGGGCACCGTTATGAGCCAAGGCTGTGAAGAAAGGGGATTTTCATTCCAGCAGTACTGTCTGAGCATTAGCCTCAAACCCAGACAGCCCTCAGGAAGCGTGGGAACGGCCCATCCAGCATTCCGCATGAGCTCAGCTAAATGAAGGGTCCCACTTAGGCAGCAGTACAGAAACTCAGCTCAGCAGTCAAATCAGGTAGCCCTCTGCTTTCTGCGCTCTGCCCCTCTTTCAGCCCCCGCTGGGCTCAGTGCCAGTCTCATACCCACTTGAGGCCCCTCACGCACAACCCTAGCCCTTTCCTCGGAGTGTTCCCCAGTCTCAGACCTAGTTCTGGACAGTGAATAGCCTCCCAATCTAAGCCACAGAATATATAATAATGGGACTCATTTGTGTCCTGAAGGAAGCACAGATGATGTCATTGATAACTAGTCCCCTCCTGTAAATACCATCACTTATTTTATAACCCTCTGGAGGTTTCTGAGTTGCAACCCCGACAAGCTGACTCTTACTATTCCCTTGGAAAACATGAAATTTAGCCAAGGGAAAATCTGGGGGGAGGAGGGGTGCGGGGAGCGTACCTACTCTATTTCACCTAAACTTAGGGGCTTTATACATATTTTTATTTTCTTCACAATGACATAATAAAGTAGGTATAATTCCTCTACAATTTGTAGATGAGAAAGTTAAGGTGTGCTCTGGTTACACCACTTGCTAAGAGAGTATAGCCAGGACTTGAACTCTTGTCTCCCTGACTTCAGAGTCCGTGATTTTTCCACTACGCTGAAATGTCTTAAGGAAGAACTGATTCCGGTGACTTGTGCAGAACTCGGGTTCCCCTTAATCCCAGGGATGCAAAGGAGACGGCTGACCCTGGTAGAAGGCAGTCTCCTGAATCTCCTCTGCTCCCCGAAAAACTACCAACCAGCCCAGAAAGCCACTTCCGTACAAGCCGTGCAGGCCCCTCACGATACAGCCTCTATTAGCTCTACCTAAGGAAGTGACCAGGGAGCAGAGTAGATTCTACTGGCAGTCATTGCTTCTCACACAGCTCAAACTGCTGCTCCCCCAGGTCTTCCTAAGACGGATGTTTTCTTCTCAGGAAACTCTCTGTACTGCTGTAGTATTGACTCCTCGGGCTCCACCTCAGGCGGACTCACTCTCCCTCCACCCCCAACAGGCTAACCCTCTAGTCTGTGGCCTTACAGCACTCCGTCACCCTCCCATACTTCTTGGGAAGTGTAAAGTTAATTAATCATATCATTCATTATTTAATGCCTAACATGTGAGCTGAAATGTGAACCAGATCCGCAGGTACTCACGGGCCTTATTCATGTCCCCTCACTCAGCTCAGGGTGTGACACGTAAATATTGTTGGAGAAATATTAACCCGTTACATTCTTGGACAACACTCAGTGCCTTGGGGGCTTTCACAAGTGTGTCCCTCCAACTCGGCTTGTGTTAGAAGCCCTCTAAGATTCAGCCCCATCTCCTAATCTTACCAGTATTTAATGAGTCTCAAACCATTAAAGGAATAATGAGATTTTATTGAAGGAGTTTGAGAGGAAGACCAATATGATGAAGATACTGCCCCAGCCTCTGAAGAGACCAAGTTGACATTTTATGCTATACAGTTTATTCTACTAATTCCCTGTCCTGTTTTGCTTCTTAGCGGTGAGACAGCCTTCAAATCTATGATGGAGTCCTTTGGCTGGGCCCGGCGCCCCATGTTGGAGCGAATTCACTTGATTCGAAAAGATGTGCCCATCACCATGATCTATGGGGCCAACACCTGGATAGACACGAGCACGGGAAAAAAGGTGAAACTGCAGCGGCCAGATTCCTATGTCCGAGACATGGTACGTTGGCCACCCAAGGAGCAGTATTGAGGTAGAAAAGTTGTGCGTTGATGCCAGCACATGCTCATTGTCTCTCAGCGTGGATGCGCACTCTGGGTAGAGAAGGGTGACGGGAGAGTCAGCAGGGAAAAGAGGGATGAACAGGCTGAGACAGGGCGGTGGACTTGAAAAGGTTGGTTCTCTGTCACTTCAGACGAGATCGAGCACATTCAGGGTGATATGGCTGTAGACAAGACGAGACAATCACTCGGCTGCCTCCCACACACCTCCAACTGGGAACCGAGCCTGAAACTCAGGCGTGGGCCCTGACCAGGAATTGAACCAGCACCTTTTGGTTTAAAAGCTGGCACTCAATCCACTGGGCCAGATCAGCCAGGACTCTGTCATTTCATAATCAGGGGGCCTCTCACTTCTGTGTAGCCCAGTTCAGCTAAAAAATATATTCTTGTTCAGTAGCCCAGTACCAACATCATGACGCCACTCCAGCCCCCTGTAATTCCCACTCAAAACCAGAACTGTAGCCCCAGCTGGCATAGTTCAGTGGATTGAGCATGGACTGCAAACCAAAGTGTCGCAGGTTCGATTCCCAGTGAGGGTACATGCCTGGGTTGCAGGCCATGACCCCCAGCAACCACACATTGATGTTTCTCTCTCTCTCTATCTCCCTCCCTTCCCTCCCTAAAAATAAATAAATAAAAATCTTAAAAAAAAAAAAAAAAAAAAAAACCAGAACTGTGAACAGTACAGAAAATAGTAGAGACTGACATGAATGAAGCCTTCCCATCACACTCCTACCTTCACTTTTTTCTACCTGCCTCAACGTTTATTTGCTAACGAGTGTGCTTAATTAGGCTGGCTGCCAAATGGGTCCTGGTTTATGGGCCTGTGGATAAAATGAGCAGATCGGTGGTGGGGCTAACATGGAAGGCAAGGTACAGTGAATGGCCACAGGAGGAGAATGGGCTATTGAGAATCATTGGCTCCCACAGGAAAGGAGAAAATCTTTCTCCCCAAGACCCGGGGAGAAAAGGGGACCATTGTTCCATGGTGCTCATGGGTGATAGGCAAGCAGATCGAAAGGAAAAGAAATGGTTTAACAGCTTTCCAGTGCCTGGAGTAAAGGGCTGTCCCACCCCTGGTGGGTTCCTTTCTCCACAGGAGATCGAGGGTGCCTCACACCACGTCTACGCAGACCAGCCGCACATCTTCAATGCTGTGGTGGAAGAGATCTGCGACTCAGTTGACTGAGCTGCTCTCACCAGAGGAAGCGGAGAAAGCCAGAGAGTCGCTCTCACCTCCCTGTCTGCTTACTCATCCCTGTCCTTTCCTCACCAACTAACGTGCCAGCCAGGTAGAGTCTTGGGCCATTCCCAAGGCAGGAACACAGTGAAGAGCACTCCTGACCCCCAGTGAAGGGCTGGAGGCAGAAGCCACCAAGAGGCCTTGAACTCCCCACCCCAGGGAAGAACACGAAGGCTCACTTAGTGCCACCCCGTTTTCTCCATGCCAAGTGTTCGAAGGTAGTGGCTATGAAGGGCCCCCACTGAAGGCAGAGTGGCCTCTCTTCCCCTGGACAAAGCAGAGGCTCCCATAGTCTTTCCCAGCTCTGGAATGTTTCTGGGGGTAGGTTCCATGCAAGAGCATCTTCCTCCTCCATCATCTTTTAGCCCCCATCCCATGCCAGCATCCAGAGTCTGGCTGGGACCAGTTCCCTCTTGGCTACGAAGAACAGGTCCTGGAGCTCCCTTGTTCTTCAGAGTCCCCCTGTGACCTGAGAGGTCACAGCCAAAGCCCTCATTAATGAATGAGGAACTGGCTGAGACAGGACATGGCTGGCCCATGGTAGTAGCACTCTGTTCCAGGAAAGCTCAGGCCGAAACCCAGGTCTGCTCTGCCCTGTGCTCATTGCAGACTCCATTTTCGAAGGTTACAGGCAGGCTCCACTGCTGTGGGGTAACTGGTGGAGGGCATGCCCATCTCTGCCCCATGTTCAACCCACATTGCACATGGGTACTGCTGTCCTGCCCTGTGTCTCAGCCCCGGCTGCCTAAGCTGGGAATACTCAAGTGCTTCCTTCCCTGCCCCCTCTTCCAACCGGGAGGCTTCTGTGCCTCCCTCTGTGCCTTGGGCCCTGAAGCCCCACCTGTAGTACAGAGCAAAGGTGGCCGCTGGTGGAGAGAGAAAGGAAGGCCCTTCAACATAGGGCCCTGTCTGGATTCCCATGCTCGGGCAAGATTTTTCTTCCCATCCCCAGAGCTGAGGCCACCTGAAGCCCCTGCCCGCGGTCCCGTGGAGAGCCTCATGCCAGCAGTTTCCTGTCCTCATCAGCCACAGATGGTTCTCACTGCCTGGCCCTCCATCCCTGCCATCTGTCCCCCATGGTCTCCAGTTCATCCCGTTCAACCTACCTGTCACTCTCTCCCAGAGGCTGGTTCCGGGTACTCCTGCGAGGTTCTGGGCAGTAGGCTGGGCCTGGCCCCAGAACCAGAGCAGCTCCTGCCTGCTCCTTCACTTTTGTAAAGCCAACCCTTCACCAGAATAGTATTAACTCACCGTGCTTTGTACTGCTGGTCCAGCTGCCTCAGGCTCCTTTTCTACATTAATAAAGAAATTAGTAAAAACTGCTGGTGGTGATGATGTTTAATATTGCTCCTTCAGGAGTGCTGGGGGTGGTGCCACATTCACAACAGCCCATGTGATACAGAGTCAGGGAAGGGGGCCCTGAGGGGTACCCACTTACACACCTTTCCCTCCCGTTCAGCACAGCATTCGCCCTCTAGACCAGGTTGGCAGGGGCACTCTCAGCCGGCCCCCTCAGAGGTGGGGAGTGCATGGACCAAAGCCCGACTCAGGAGAATTAGGTGGAACTGGGCGCTCCCTGCTGCCCAATAAATAGCCATGTTCTGAGGTTCACTCCACATGGGCCTACACCTGGACTGTGCCCTCCTGCATACAGCCTGTTTTTCTAACTTCCCTTGTGCAGGTAAGCTGGTCTCTGACTCCCCTCCCCCAGCTGGACTTTGGCCCTCCCATAAACATGTAGTTACTTATTTCATGTCCGTCTTTCCTCCCTAGATCATAAGCTACTTAGTAATAGGGGCATGTTTGGCACCTAGTTCATGTTCAGTAAATGTTTGTTTTCACTAAGCCAAGATAAGTGAGATATGCCAAGTGTTCAAGTCATTGCCAACGGTGCCTGCTGTCTGCTGGCTGACTGCAGCTAGGCCCAGAACACAACTTGAAGCCGCACATAACCCTACAGATGATGTCATGGTGACCGAAAGACCAAATGTGTGAATGGAACTCCCGGTACAACTAAGCTCTGACCCACCCCAAGACTCTGTCTTCTCTGGGACTGCAGGTTGCCTGAATGCAAACGCAGCCACTTGGAGGAGAGGGCAGGTACAGGGTGGGGCAAAAGTGGGTTTACAGTTGTGAGTGTGTGGAACAGAGTTTATTCCTGTATTGTTATTTGTTAATTATTGTGTTATTTTCCATCCGAACAACTGTAAGCCTACTTTTGCCCCACCCTGTATTTAGAGCTTACTGCATGCCAAGCACTAAGGCTACATAGTGAAGGAAAGTGCTGCCCACCTTCCTGGAAAAGTACATTCTACATGGAGAGGCACATGTCATAAAATTATTGTGTAAATCAATATAATAAAGGGCTGGAAAGGGACACCCCTGAAATGTTGGGATGGCCTCCCCTCAGAAGTGATGGCAGCTGAGCCTGAAAGACATGCAAAGGGAGGGGGAAGGAGGAGGAAGGAGAGAACTTTGAAGTGCAAAGGCCTGTTAGCAGGGACAAGGCTGTGAGATGAGGCTGGGGCGGGGGCCACCATGCAAGCCCTCTGGCCATGAAAAGGACGTTGTGTTCATCCTAAAAGTAATGAAAAAAATTGAGTGTCGTGGTGGAGTGGGGAATGTGACAATCTGAGACTTGCAATGACCACTCTGGTTTCTCTAAAGAGTACAGATTGGAGGGGGTGAGTCCCTGCAGGAGAACTTTGAAGCTATTGCAGTGGCCCAGGCCAGAGATGCTGGTAGCTTGGACTTGACCAGTGGCTAGTGGACACACAGAGGTGAAAGATGCAAGAAATGTTTAGGAGGTGAAGTCAAAAGAACTTGTCAACACTAAATGATGCTACCACGTTCTTGGAGAACAACCTGAGTGTTTTTTAAAAACACATTGCTGGCTCTGGCTGGTATGGCTCAGTTGATTGGAGTGTCGTCCCATAGACTGAAAGGTTGAGGGTTAGGTCCCCGATCTGGGCATGCATGGGAGGCAACCAATCAATGCTTCTCTCTCCCCTCTATGTTTCTCTCTCTTCCTTACTCTCTCTCTCCCTCTTTCTCTTTCTCTTTAAAAGCAATAAAAAAAAAATGTCCTCAGGCAAGGTTAAAAAACATAAATATAGATTCCAGGACTGTATCCCCCAGAGTTTGATTCATTAAATCTGGGTGGAGTTTAACAATGACATCTGCATTTAAATACATTCCCTACAAGATCCTGATGCCCCCATTCATAGGCACTGGTCTAAGCTACCCTGTGCCTCTGACACTTGACCCAGAAGGCCCTGGCATGGGGAAGTAGGGCCCATGGCTCTGAGAGTTCATCTCCTTGCCCCAGAACCACTGTGGGAGGCCACCCACCATTCTGATTTCCCAACACAATGCCAACACAAGTGCAAGAGTCTGAAGGTCACCCAGAGTGCCCTGTTTACACTACAAGGCATACACACATGCATGCACGCTGACACACACACACACACCAGCTGAACAGGGTGTTCCTGACATTCCCAGGGCTGGGACTAAGAAATCACTATGAACATGCCACCCAATCAGCACATTTCCTGATGTGTTCTAAGGATTTATGCTAACAGTTTATGTTATAAACTCACATTCCTCAGAGGATTGGGAATGTACAAGGAGAGGTCCCACAACAGACAAAAAAGACTTGACTAACCCAAGACCAGGGAGGTGGTTCACGGTTCAGTGGCTAGCAGAAATGTGCTAAATTTAACTTTCTCCTTGGGATAGACACAAAAATATGTGAGCTAAAAAATGCAGTCTGCTATCATAGTGCAAGGGGTGATGACATCTAGAAAAATACCTCTCTCCACCCTGACATATCCCCTGTAAACCCACAACTGCAGGTGCAGTTCACGGCCAACTAGAAAATAATCCCATTGACAGCTAGCACACACAGTGTTGGATGAATGGTGCAAAACGCCTCTTTTCTCACCTTTCAATTCATACAGAATCCTCCTGGGATGGGGTCTTGGCTCTCCCTCTAGACTCCCTCTCCTTTCTCCCCTCCCCAGGGTCCTGGTGTTTTGCAGAAGAAAGCAAGATGATTGGGATTTTTGAGGGTCAGTCTCAAATTTCTCCAGGTGAAATAGCTCAAGACAAACCGTCTCTTCACTTGCCAATATTAAATGTTTTTCACAGCATAAACTGAGCATTATTATGCTGGAAAAGTCTTTGCCTTTATCCCACTAAATATTGATGCCACTCTTCACGAGGGTTGAGGAGAAGACAGTAGCAGCCTAACACTTTGGGAGAAGAACACATTCCTTCACAGAATATTAAGGGGGTTGCTGACGTGTCTGTTAAGATGCACAGAGCCCTCCCCTCATGCAGAAGGACAAGACCCCATTCTCTGGTTGGTGACTCTGTAAAGGACTAGAAGGAGCCCTCTCCAAACCTGGCCTTGCTAATTGCTAGGTGTTCCTTCCTTGAGTGTGTTCTGAGGCCTGATGTAGGGTTTGTTATAACTCAGCAACCTTGCATGTTGGCTGATACATATGAAAACCAGTTCTACCACAGGAAGAAACCTGGGTGGTGCTAGTTACTGAAGAGAACTCTGAAGGCATTGGGGCTGCAGGTGATATTTTCACATCCTGAGCTTTTCTCTGAAAAAGAAGGAACATGAAGCCAAACCCCTGACAACTAACATCATATCTGAGAACAGGATTTCAGAGAGATCTTGGGATTTATGACAGAAGATGTACAGGCCTCTGATAAATTTTTGAGATAGCTAACACAGAAAATAGGCATCATGTACAACACTTCCTAAAATTTTCAAGGAAAGAGAAAAGTGTCCAAATAAAACTGCAAAACCATGTATTGCACCTATGGTTTCCACAGGTCGGTGGACTGGGGCTGGTCCATAAAAAAGTATTTCTAGTCTATGGTGAGATAAATCACATTTTTTCAATAGTTTTAAATTCTGAAATTAGGTGCTTTCTAACATTTTCATAATTAAACTATTGTTTTCTGAAAAGATGCTGATATGCTGAGACTGTTTGGGGGTTGAAAGGAAATGCTGCTTCTTGTTGCCAATTATGTCCATTGCAGAGAACATCCCCTTGTAATTTTAATTACCTTTAATAAAATCCTAAAGCCTGGGAAATGCTAAGTTATTGAAGACCAACATTGGAAAAGAACTGGAATTTTTGTCACAAGAAGATAGATGATGTGGAACCCTTGACTAGAGGATATCTGTGGGGAAATAACATTGTTCAGAGGAAGCTGATCTGGTTAAAGTTTCAACAGGAGTGTGTTAGTATAAAAAGAAATCACAAAACTGAAAATGGAAGCACGTGGATGGAAATGAAAGAAGAACCAAACAGGAAAATAAAACCTGCCAAGAGTACAGGAAAGATGTTAAGATAAAAGTAGACCATGGGTGATACTTTTAAATTCAGGTTGCAGAACTGATCCAAGACAGGACACACTAGTGCCAGAGCCCCAACATGAGGATGCAAAGTCTCCTGCTAAAAGAAGAGGACCCAGAAAATTCTTGCCCTACTGACAATTTCATTTACTTAATAAGACAGAAGAAAGATTGTCAGACATGAGTTTTCATAGATTTCAGTAAGTCAGATTTCAAAGTGTTCCAAGGAAAATTACCTAAGGGATTCAAAAGGGACAGCAAGTTCTCAAACTTGAAGTTTCAATAGCTTTGTTTCAAAAGATACTGCTGAGGAAGAAAAGAGGCTACACCAGTCAGAAAACTACTAGTTATCCTCTGATGAGATCAAACTGTGGGCCGAGATAAATGTCCAGTCTCTAACATCAAAAATTGAACCAAACAAGTAAAGCAAGGAGAGTTCGTGTGAAAACGTTAAGCCTACATGAAAGCTTTAGTGAACTAAAAGCTTACTGTGAAGCAGAAAAGGATGAAGCTGCCAAAAAAAACCAAAAGCAACATTAGGTCTCATTCACTGAACTGGTAGGAGACTCTGTTTACATCATGCCCTGATTGAAGTGGAGGTTCAATATTGAGAACATTTTTACTTTTATTAAAAGTGTAACAAAAGACTTCTGGCCAAGATGGAGGCATAGGTGGATACACCATATCTCCACGCACAACCAAGATTGGAACAACAACAATTTAGAGGCAGAATAACACCCAGAACTGACAGAAAATTTATCTGAATGGAAGTCAGACAGCCAAGAAGTTGGAATAGACCCGTTCATCCAGACCAGTAGGAGGGGTGGAGACGAGCAGCGGGGCATGGGTCGAGGCTCGGAGAACAGGGAGAATTGAGCACATAAGGCAACCAGGAGCGTGTAAGGCATCTGGGGTGCACAAGATCGCAGCGGGTGGACCCTAAGTATGCAAGGGGCAGCTGGCAGACCCAGTGAGGTGGCGATTGTGCAGCAGGGCAGAGCGTGCAACCCAGGATCCCAGGGAAGGGACTGAGGTCCCACGGAGAAAAGAGCTACCGCCATTGTTCCCTCTCGACCTCACCCTCACATACAACATCACAATCTAGCAACTGGGGTGCCCAGCCCTGGTGAACACCTAAGGCTCCGCCTCTCACTGTAACAGGAGCAACCAGACCAAAAAAAAAGAGAGAGAGAGAGAGAGAGATGGCTCAAACAGAAGAACAAATCAGTGCCCAGAACTCATCATTTTGAGTGACCAAGAGATAGCTAACCTATCAGATGCACAGTTCAAAACACTGGTGATCAGGAAGCTCACAAAATTGGTTGAATATGGTTGCAAATTAGATGAACAAATGCAGGTTACCATAAAAGAAATGAAGGAAAATGCACTAGGAACCAATAGTGATGAGAAGGAAACTGGGACTCAAAACAATAGAGTGGACCAGAAGGAAGAAAGAAACAACCAAACAGGAAAGAATGGAAAAATAAGAATTCAAAAAAATGAGGAGAAGCTTAGGAACCTCCAGGACATCTTTAAACATTCCAACATCTGAATTATAGGGGTACCAGAAGGGGAAGAGGTAGAGCAACAGATTGAAAACATATTTGAACAAATAATAAACTTCCCCAATCTGGCAAAGAAAATAGACTTCCAGGAAGTCCAGGAAATTCAGAGAGTCCCAAAGAAGTTGGACCCAAAAAGAAACACACCAAGGCACATCATAATTACATTAGCCAAGGTAAAAATGAAGGAGAAAATCCTAGAAGCAGCAAGAAATAAGGGGACAGTAACCTACAAAGGAGTTCCCATCAGATTGTCAGCTGATTTCTCAAAAGAGACCTTGCAGGCAAGAAGGGGCTGGAAAGAAGTCTTCCAAGTCATGAAAGACAAGGACCTATATCCCAGATTGCTCTGTCCAGCAAAGCTTTCATTTAGAATGGGAGGGCAGATAAAGTACTTCTCAGATAAGATCAAGTTAAAGCAGTTCATCATCACCAAGACCTTATTTTAAGAAATGTTAAAGGAACTTATCTAAGAAAAGAAGATTAAAAAAAACATGTATAGTAAAATGACAGCAGACTCACAATTATTAACAACCACACCTAAAGCAAAACCAAAAGAAACTAAGCAAACAACTAGAACAGGAACAGAACCACAGAAATGGAAATCACATGGAGGGTTAGCAACAGGGGAGTGGGAGGAGGAGAGAGGGGGAAAAGGTACAGAGAATAAGTAGCATAGACGCTAGGTAGAAAATAGACAGGGGGAGGGTAAGGATTGTATGGGAAATGTCGAAACCAAGAACTTATATGTATGGCACATGGACATGAACTAAAGGTGGGGAATGTGGGTGGGAGAGGGTGTACAGGGTGGAGGGGAGTGAAGGGGGGAATGGGACAACTGTAATAGCATAATCAATAAAATATATTTTTTTAAAAAGTATAACAAAATACTTTCATTGTAGAAAAATAAGAAAAAGGGGACTTTTTATAAACCATCCATAGATTAAAAACAACTGGAGGTCTGGTCAAGAGCAGGGCACAGGTAGATATGCTTGGTTTCCTCACACAACCAAAAAAAGGACATCAACCATTTAAAAATTAAAAACACCAAAATTGCCAGAAAATTGAACTGTATGGAAGTCCAACAACCAAGAAGTTAAAGAAAAAACATTCATCCAGACCAGGAGGAGGGGTGGAGATGGGCAGCAGGATGGAGAGGACTCATGGCCAGGCAGCTGATGGACCGGGTAGTCCCACATTTGCATGCAGATAAACCAGGAAAAACAAATGGGGAGCAGGACACAACCAGCAACACAGGGTTCCAGCATGGGGAGATAAAACTTCAAAACCTCTGGCTGTAAAAACCTGTGGGGGTGGTGGCAGTAGGAGAAACTCTCAGCCTCACAGGAGAGTTCATTGGAGAGACCAATAGGGCCTTAGAATATACACAAATCCACCCACCTGGGAATCAGCACCAGAAGTGCCCAATTTGCTTGTGGGTAGTGGGGGAAGCAACTGAAGGCCAGATGAGAACCAAGCAAGTGGCATTGTTCCCTCTGGGACCCCTCCCCCACATCAGTGTCACAATGCAGTGATGTGGGTTGAGCCACCCTGGCAAATACCTAAGGCTCCACCCCTTACTATGCTAAGGGTATAGGTATAGGTAACAGGTATGCTAAGACAAAGAAATATAGCCCAAATGAAACACAGATCAAAACTCCAGAAAAAGAACTAATCAGTGAAGAGAGAGCCAACCTATCAGATACAGAGTTCAAAACACTGGTAATCAGGATGCTCACAGAAATGGTTGAGTATGGTTGAAAAATAGAGGAAAAAGTGAAGACTATGAAAAGTGAAATAAAGGAAAATGTATAGGGAACCAACAGTGAAGGGAAGGAAACCAGGACCCAGATGAACAGTTTGGAGCAGAAGGAAAAAAGAAACATTCTGCCGGAACAGAATGAAGAAACAAGAATTCAGGAAAATGAGGAGAGACTTAGGAAACCTCTGGGACAACTTTAAACTTTCCAACATCTGAATCATAGGAGTGACAGAAGGAGAAGAGGAAGAGCAAGAAAATGAAAACTTATTTGAAAACATAATGAAGTAGAGCTTCCCCAGTCTGGTGAAGGAAATAGACTTCCAGAAAGTCTGAGAAGCTCAGAGTCCCAAAGAAGTTGGACCCAAGAAAACACATACCAAGGCACATCATAATTACATTACCCAAAATTAAAAAGAAGGAGAGAATCTTAAAAGCAACAAGAGAAAAGAAGACACTGACCTACAAAGGAGTTCCCATAAGACTAACAGCTGATTGATTTTTCTCAAAAGAAACTTTATAGGCAAGAAGGGTCTGGAAAGAAGTATGAAAGTCATGAAAGGCAAGGACCTACATCCAAGATTGTTCTATCCAGCAAAGCTATTATTTAGAATGGAAGAGCAGATAAAGTGCTTCCCAGATAAGGTGAAGTCAAAGGAATTCATCATCACCAAGCCCATATTATGAAACGTTAATAATAAGGGACTTATCTAAGAAAAAGATGAATATAAAAACTATGAACAGTAAAATGACAAACTCACAACTATCCACAACTGAACCTAAAACAAAAACAAAAGAAACAAAGTGAACAACTAGAACAGGAACAGAATCACAAAAATGGAGATCACATGGAGGGTTATCAGCGTGGAGGGGAATGGGGAGAATGGGAGAAAAGGTACAGGGAATAAGATGCATAATTGGTATCTACAAAGTAGATGGGGGGGGTTAAGAATAGTATAGAAAATGGAGAACCCAAAAAACTTACATGTATGGCCCATGGACATGAACTAAGGGGGAGTGATGCAGGAGAGGGTGGTGCAGAGCAAAAGGGTATAAAGGGGAGAAAAAAAATGGGACAACTGTAATAGCATAATCAATAAAATATACTTTAAAAAAATAAAAGTAAATTTGTAGTTTTATAGGTATTGACCCAGAAAGATTTTAAGCTATCAAATCATAGACAATTCTTATAACACTGTCCCATTTTTGTAAAGTAAAGATATGTGTGTGAATAAACATGTATGTGTTCAATGAGCATAACAATGTTAGCTGCTGGGAAGTGGAACTGGCTGATAGGGCTTTCATATTTTTACCTTACACACTTCTACACTATCTAAAATTTTACATTGAATGTGTATTTTTATTATTAAACATTAAAGATTAAAAACACAGAAGCTCTCCTGTCAAAAGTGATCCTGGTTTTGGTTCACATCCATGATGTCTGCTTCAAGGGTGAGATCCCTGTCTCTTTGAAGGGTATCTAAATCTTTCATAAAGATAAAGAAGCCTCTGGCCAGCTTTGTGACCCAGGCATCCTTCTTAAGTTCCTGGGAACCATGTCTTTGAAGTGTAATCATCGAGGAAGATCTCATCCTTATCTCCCAGTCTCTGTGGGAGGGTAGCAACCTCACTTCCTGTGGATGTCTTGCTTCCTACTACCAACTGTCCTAAAGATACAAGTTTATTTTTCCTCAGATAAAGCCGATTAGCTAACAGATGGTCACCCCAATTACCAAGTGAATTTAGGGTGAACTATGTGTGACAATGGTGCTGTCAAGTCCTCTCACTTGAGAACTAGCTATTTAATCTTGAGAAAATGTGTGTAATTTGTTTATCTGTTCGGCTATATAAAAGGGTGAGATTTCTTGCTTGTTGGCAATCTTCTTAGAGGATTTCCTGTGATGCTCATCACATTCCGATTTAGTGCATGTTCAGTAATGATATTGTTTTCTTTCCCTTCTACCTTTGTGGAGAGGTTTTGGGGGTTGCCATGAGGTTTTGTTTTTTATATTTCCTCCATATCTGCTGAACATCAGACTGCTGTACAAATTTGGATGCCCCCACCTTTCTGCCTCTGTCTGCTCTCATAGGCCACAGGCCACAGGCAAATGGGGGCTTTGGGGGTCACAGATACATTAGGAAAAAGAAGTCATGTCATAGGTTAGATAAGTCTGCCGGGCCCCACTTGGACATGCTGTTGTTACCAGAACACCAACATTTTTCCCTTGGATACCCTTGCATGCAAGCGCTGGCCCAATGAAATGCATGAGCTGAAATTTGCAGTATGGAAAGAAAAAATAGTTTAATATTGAATTGGCCAATACAGAGCCTGGAGCTCATGCTCTAAACAAACCAACTCTTCAAGGTGCATGAGTTACAGACTACACAGGGCAAAGCCACAGGACACTGTGGATTAGGGGTTCCAGGATGTGCTAGAGCTGACTGGTCAGAGGTGAGGTAGGCATAATGAAGCATTTCTTCAGGTCCTGAGGACACTTTGGAGGTCTTTTCCGGAGTCCCTCTCTCCAGTCTCATGGGAAAGTAGCGAGGGGATCTTTCACCTTAGGGTTCAGAAACTGAAACATAACTTAGATCAACATGTTATCTTTTGCCCCCCCAGAGGTCCAGACCTTGTGATCATTAGTCAGGACCCAGCTACTGTCTTCTGCTGCCTGGGTGGGGTGGGGGGTGGAGAGGGAGTGAGACCAGGTCTCTGAGGGGATAGAGAGAGACATTTCTAGAGCTGGTTATAAACCTAAATTTAATCAAAGTCATGAGGACTCTCAATTTCATTGCCCCAACCCCCAGGTTTTCTAGGACCATAAGAGGGGCCATCGTTAAGGCTCAGACTTCTTAGGGAGGGGAAAAGCTACTTTCCATTTGGTCTTCAAGATGGAATGAGTATAAAAGTAAAAGTAAGTATAGACCAGCTGAGATGCAGATGTCAAGAAGAAGAACTCTTCTTTGTTGACCTTCATCCCCATATCTGAACACATCATCATTCCCTGATCTCAGGGCCCTACCCTCCCAGGTCCCTCAAGCTGGTTTCTCCTTCTGTTTGATGGGCTCAAAAGTTTTATTTAAATGTGAGTTGACCAGCCCTGGTGAGCTGTCAGCTACCTGACAGGTAGCTCATTTGGTTAGAGCATCATGCAATACACTTATACCGAGATTGTGGGTTTGGTCCTTGGTCAGGGCACATGCAAGAATCAATCAATGTATGCATCAATAAGTGGAACAACAAATCGGTGTTTCCTCACTTTCTCTCTCTCAAAAAATCAATTTTTAAAAAATGTGAGTGGTCCAATCCAGTCCAAACTAAGATTTCCATTTTTAAAATAGACCATTGCTAAACTGAACACATTTTCACTTTATTTAGTATCTATTTATTGAGCATGCCTAGCATGATAAACACTGTCCTCAAAGGCATTTCCTGTCACTTGGAGAAGACAGACAAGCAAAGCAATCCCATAAAGGATGAAAGGCTTAGAGAGGAAGTGAATGGAAGTGCTTGGATAAAGGTTCACAGTGGGAACTTGGATCTTTGTTGCTGCTTTTAAATGCAAACTCAGACACTTTTGGTCAGTGGTTTAAAGACTCCTTCAGGCTAGGAGAGAAGGAAAACCAAGAGGTCATGAACCTCCATAGGGAACTTGGTAATGAGGCTGTCTCAGAATCCTGTAGGAAAGCAGAGACCTCATTTCCTTCTCTCCACCAATCTGACCTTAGATTCTGCTGTCTCTTTAATCTCATGGAAGACGGGACCTCAGAACCTTAACTGCTTTGCCAGATGTACCAAGGCAGGGTATGCCCTGGGCAGGACCTACCAACCAAAGGTCTAAATCTTAGAGCTTGGATCACTCACAGAAACAGTCTTCAGTACACCAATGAAACTCAGTTTCTACCACTCCCACTCCTAACCTACAAAACCACCAAACAAACTCTGTTTATCTGAGCTCACCTCTCATCATCTGTTGCTCATGAGTTGGGTTGTCAGCTTTGGGAGGATTGTTCCTCTGCTTACACTTTAAAATTCCACAAGAACTTTCAATGTGTTAAGAACTGAGAAACTCAATGTGCAAATGGGTAATAGCCAGACTCTTACCCACAAACTCTGAAGCAACCAGGCAGAAAACCAAGCTACAACCTCTGCAGCAGTCAGCCCAGAATGCTCAGGCCGTCAGTAGGACTGCCAACCTTCCTAAGTTGTACTGCCCCATCCCCTCTCCACCTCTTTTCAACTCGAGACTAATCAGAGAAAGCCACCTATGCTCCCCAAACCAATCACAAAAGATGCCTGGCTTGGGAATTCCAGTCAATATGGAGATACAGGTAAACACGCATCACCTCCACACACAACTATAGCAAAAAAATACAACTAGATTACAAAACACATCACCCAAAACTATCAGAAAATTGAGTTGTATAGTAGACCAACCACCAAGGATTTAAAGAAGCCACATTCATCCAGATGGGTAGGTGGTGCAGAGACATGGAGAGGCACAGAGAGGCATGGAGACTGGAATGGGCAGCCCCACATCCACATGTGGTAGATAAAAAATGGGAGGGATACATCGGAAGTAAGGGATCCCAGCCCCAGTCCAGACCACCCAGCCCAGGGTCCCAGCATCAGGAAGACAAGTCCCCATAACTTGTGGCTGTAAACACCAGTGGGGACTTGGACAGCAGAAGAAACTGTGTCATCTTAAAGGGCCTGCAACAGACTTAGGAATCACACAGACCCACCCACTCTGGGATTCGGCACCAGGGCAATAGCTGGAAGGGCACCAGTGGCATATGGGGAAAAAGTGAAGTGCAAGTAGAGAGACAGCTTCCTCCCAGGCAAAACTCCAGAGGCCAGGCAGCAGCACTGTCTCCTCTGCAAGGCCCCCCTCCCCCCACAGATCAACAGAGTGGGGACAGGTTGCACTGCTCTGGGGGTTACCTAAGACTCTGACCCATAAAACTTAACAGGTGTGCTAAGACAAGGAGTCAAAGCAGCTCCACCTAATACACAGAAACAACTACAGGGAGGCTGCCAAAATGAGAAGACAAAGAAATATGGCCCAAATGAAGGAACAGAATGAAACTCCAGAAAAAAAAAAAAACTAAATGAAATAGAGATAAGCAACCTATCAGATGCACAGTCCAAAACACTAGTTATCAGGATGCTCCAGGAACTCAATGGACACTTCAATGGTGCAAAATGGACCCAGGCAGAAATGAAGGTGGATTAAGTGAAAAAAAATAGAAAAATCTATAGGGAACCAACAGTGGAGGGGATGAACCCAAGAATCAAATCAATGATCTGGAGCACAAGGAAGGAAAAAGTATTCAATCAGAACAGCAGGACAAAATAAGAATTTTTAAAAATGAGGACAGGCTTAGGAACCTCTGGGACATCTTTAAATGTACCAACTTCTAAATCATAAGGGTGCCAGAAGGAGAAGAGGAAGAGCAAGAACTTGAAAACTTACTTGAAAAAAATAATGAAAGAAAACTTCCTTAATTGGGTGAAGGAAATAGAAATACAAGTCGAGAAAGCTCAGAGAGTCCCAAACAAGATGGATCCAAAGAGGACCACACCAAGACACATCATAATTAAAATACCAAAGGTTAAAGATGAAAAGAGAGAATCTTAAAAGCAGCAAGAAAAAGCAGAAACTTACCTACAAAAAAGTTCCCATATGACTATCAGCTGATTTCTCAAAAGAAACTTTGCAAGCAAGAAGGGACTGGCAGGAAGTACTCAAAGTGATGAAAAGCAAGGACCTACAACCTAGATTACTCTGTCCAGCAAAGCTATCATTTAGAATTGAAAGGCAGATAAAGTGCTTCCCAGACAAGGTAAAACAAAAGGAGTTCATCATCACCAAGCCATTATTATATGAAATGCTAAAGGGAATTATATAAGAAAAAGAGGATAAAAATTATGAACATTAAAATGACAATAAAATCATAGCTATCGATAATTGAATCCAAATAACAAACTAAACAAACAAGCAGAATAGGTACAGAATCATAGATATGGAAATCATTTGGAGGGTTATCAGTTGGGAGGGGGAAGGGGGAGAATGGAGGAAAAGTTGCAGGAAATAAAAAGCCTAATTGGTAGACACAAAATAAACAGGGAGAGGTTAAGAACACTATCAGTAATGGAGAAGCCAAGGAACTTATATGCATGACCCATGGCTATGAACTAAGTGGGCAAGGGTTATAGCTGGAGGAAATGGGGGTATTGGGTGGAGGAGGGCAAAGGGAAAAATTGGGACAACTGTAATAGCATAATCAATAAAATACATTTTTAAAAGAGAAAAAGCATAAGGAAACTTTTGAAGGTGATGAATATGTTTGTTAATTTTCTTAATTGTGGTGATGTTCTCACATGTACTTACACTTTTTATATTGACCCTTTAAATTTGTGTCATTTGTTATATGTCAATTATATCTGGATACAGTTTTGGGGAAAAACCTACCTTACAGCAAATTGCAGCCATTTAAGAGATGTGTCAAAATAAAGGACTCATAATGAAAAAACAAACAAACAAACAAACAAAGATGCCTGGCTTGTAGTTAAGTCACCTCCAGTTTCCCCATGCCAAAACCCTCCAATCAGAACACACCTGAGCCTTACCCTCTTCTTCTGCTATAAAGCTTTTCACTCCCTGCCTGACTTTGAGTCTCTGCCAAATCCCAGTGATGGTGGCTGACTCCCTTGCTACAGCCAATTCTGGATAAATACCTCTGTTCTCATTTGAACAGTCTTACTTATTTCCACAGCACTCTACAGAGCTTCTTTAGTTATGTTGTATCCTTCTGACCAGTTCCATGGGGAGTACAGGTGTTAATTCTGGCAAAGTGGATGCTGTGGTGCTAAAGGCCAAAAGGGACAGGAAAAGAAGTGCTTCTGATAACACAGAAGAGTTTGGTTTGCACTGACCTGAACCATAGGCCTAGATGGTGCCAGTCAAGCATCCCAGGCAGTATTTGTGCACCAAGAATTCAGACTAAGAGTTCAGTTCAAAACAGACATCTTTCTAGTTCCTTGGAGCTAAGAAGGAAGAGAATGACACTTGGTGCAGAAAGAGAGAGCCCCACTTTATAGTCAGGCTAATTTTTCATTGTGAGAAACAAGAACCTTGAAAAAGCTCAACAAAAAGGGATTTGATTTATGGGTACAGGAAACCTCATCAAACACAGAAATAGGAAATAAAACTCTGCCAGCTCCCTGGCCTGGGAAGTCATTAGAGAAGAGGGCCCTTCACTCTGTGTCTCTGCAGCTGAGAGGGCTCTCATCTCTTTCTTCTCAGTTTTGCTCTCCACACCAACTCCATTCTCTTCAATAGCCAGACTGGTTTCCTCTAATTACTTAGAAGTTCATACATGGCCACAAAGTGGCCAGTCCAGGCACCGAGCCTACTTGAGTTTCCATGGGGAGTATCACTGTTGTCTGGTACAGTCTCCAAATCTCTTGGTTCAAGCTCTCAAAAAGAGACATCTGTTTGCACTATTTATCTGTCCCAGCCAAGCCACACAGGTTATACACAGATCCCTGGTCAGGCAATGGATTGTGCCTTCAGATCATCCATCCATAGGTCCATCACCGGAGGCTGAAGGAACAGGGTTATGTCTTACATAAGAATGTGAGCATGTTGGATATTATAAATATGTACTATTATAGGAAGCAGTATTATTAAATAACACAGACTACATATACCCACCACAATTATTACAAATGTCCACTGAAGAAAAACAATGGATCGTAGGATATGTCAGTTGACTAGAGAATAAAGCTTATTCCTAGAAAGATTCCTAGAGAAGATGAAGGAAAGAGGGTCCATGGGGAAGGGACCAGGAAGGACTTTGTGCCGGCTAGTAGAAGAGTTGTGTTCAGCAGAAAATGGGGCCAAACATGTTAGGACTTAAAAAGGACACAGGCTGCTAGGCTTTTCTGTAGTTCTCAGAACATTCAGTGTGGATGAATCTAGAGGTCATCAAGTTCAGCCCTTACACACTTCAAATGAGAGGGCTGAGGGTCAGAGTGGCTGGTGACACAGGGACACAGCTGTGGCCACAGAGTTCAAGTTAGAACCAAATCCCTGTCTCCAAGCTCAGCCTTCTTTCTACTATAGACCATTCAGAATCCCTTAGCTGGCTCATCCCTTTGCTAAGGCAAGTCCTATCTTTCTGTTACTGGGGATTTATTCATTGCATACATGGTGGCAAAGAGGTAGAGGGACTAGTCCCCCCCTTATTGGTCTTTGTAAGAGGACAATTTGCTCCTCAGCATTGTCATTATTCTCTTTTCTAAAACTGCTTGAACCCTGGCCCACACATCCTTGAGCACCCCCAACACTGTCATTCCTCAGAGTATATATACAGGGGCTGAAGAATGGAGTCACAACACTGCTCAGTACTGAAGGGATCTTGTTGACCTCGAGATATTCTTTCTGGGAGGGTGTCACATAGATAAACACTGTGATGCCACCAGAAACTGTCAGGTGGGAAGCACAGGTGTTAAAGGCCTTCTTCCTTCCACTTGAGGAAGGGATGCGCACTATTATCAAGATGATGTACATATAGGAATAGGCCACCAGGACTATGCAGCAGAGGATGATGGTGGACGAAAGCATAAATTCCATCAGCTCAGTGGCAGTGGTGTCTGCACAGGCCACAGCCAGCAAGGGCCCACTGTCACAGAAGAAGTGGTTAATAAGGTTGGAGCTACAGAAGAGCAGCTGGGAGATGAGGATGGTTGGAAAGAGCACAGACAGGAAGCCTCCCACCCATGAGAACACAACGGTCCCAATGCAGACAGAAGCCTCATGATGATGGTGTAGTGCAGCGGGTAGCAGACAGCTGTGTAGCGATCATACGACATGACTGTCAGCAGGAGAAACTCTACTGTGCCCAGGAAGAAGTAGAAATAGCACTGGGTGATACACCCAGCAAAGGAGATGGTTTTATCCCCAGCTACTAAGTTGGCCAACACTTTTGGAGAAATGACTGAGGTGAAGAGGATGTCCAGGATAGAGAGGCTGCACAGGAAGAAGTACATCGGGGTGTGGAGGTGGGAGTAGGACAGCACAGTGGAGATGATGAGCAGGTTCCCCAGGAGGGTCAACAGGAATGTGGGCAGCAGCAGCACCAGGAACAGCAGCTCCACCTGCCTGCTGAGGGGAAATCCCAGCAAAACAAACTCCCCCACGGTGGCAGTCTGATTCGCCATGGGCCTGGGCAGAAGAGCTCGGTTGCTCTGACGGAACAAAAGGAGAAGGTGCTCCGGAGAGCACTCAAGGTACAAAACCCTGTGGCTACTCACTAGAAAAATACAAACATAAAGTGTGTTAATCCATACTAGATATGTAATACAAAGTTAACTTATTTAAATCATTTGCCTACCAAATTGAAACTTTTTTAAGTGATGATGTTCTTTGTTAACAAAGTTGTCTGCCTTGAGACCTACCACACAGTTCATTAAAACTTTCTAAAAAATAATATAGCAATTTGTATCAAAATCCTTAAAACTGAGCAAATCCTTAGACTCAGAAATCCATCAGAAAGGAATAGTCATGGATGTGTTAAAAGATTTTGTTATACTATTCATCACAGAATTACTTATAATGATGAAAATTTGGCAACAACTTAACTATACAGAAATGAGGGATGATAAATAAATTATGATACATCCAAAGAGTAATGTATCATGCAGCCATTAAGGTTATATTTTACTAGATTATGTAAATGACACATTTTATGCAACAACAAATAGTCATGATGTATTATTATTATTAAGTTTTTAAAGCAAATTATAAACTGGTAATAAACTGGTAGGATTACATAACATGTGATCCTACTTTGGGGGTAAAATGTAAATCAGCAAAGGTCCTACAATAATCAGGACATTGCTGAAAAAGAAAAAACTGGGGGAGACTTGCCCTGGTAGAGAGCAGGACATAAAAATAACGTAATTAAGTCAAGATGGTATTGGCACAAATACACACAAACTGACCAACAGAACCAAAGAGAGCCAGGAAACAGACCCACACAAATGTGAAACAGTGATGCATGTCAGAGGTGAAGGAAAGTGGCAGTGCTGATGGTCCACATGGGAAAAAGTGACATTGGATTCCCTACCTCATATCAGACATTAACATCCACTCTAAATGGGTAAAAAAATTAAGTGCAAAAATGAAAACTTTTAGGAGAAAATATAAGAGAATGTTGTTTTGGGCCTTAAGGTAAAAAAAACTGATTAAAGATCTGAAAAGTGCTAAACAAAAAAGAAAATAATGATAAATTAAGAACTAATTTTAAATTAACATTAATTTTATAATAATTTTATATTTAACATAATTTTACATTTATTTTAAATTTATGTTAATTTGTTATGAAAATAATTTTAAATTTAATATTAAATTTAAGAATTTCTGTTTATATTAAAAGACCCCAAAATAAGCTAAAAGGCCAATTACAAATGGGAAAAACATATTTGTGACACAGATAATGGACAAGTGTTTATCTGTAATATATAATCAATATATTGATTCTTACAAAGCCATAGTAAAAAGCAATCCAGTAAAAAAAAATAGGCCAAGCAAAAGATCTGAATTCTATTAAAGAGGAACAAAGTATAGCCAATAAAGACACAAAAAGATACTCGATATCATTAGTCATTAGGGAAATGCATATTAAGACAATACCAAGGTAACATTTTATACCCACTATATTGTAAAACAAGAGAAATGTGACAATAACAAGTGTTGGGAGAACACAGGCCCAAATAAATTCTTTTACACTGCTGGTGGGAGTGTAAGTTTGTATAATTATGTACTTTGGAAAGTAATTTTGTCATTACTTTGTAAAAGTGAACATTCATATGATCTGTAACCCAGTAATTTTCCTTCTAGGTAAAGAAACTTGTACATATGCACCAGAAGACAAGCAAGAATATTCACAGTAGAAAGAGAAAGGAAGGGAGAAAGGGAGGGAGGGAGGGAAGGAAAGGGAAGACAGACCGATGTCTGCCCAAAAGCAAGAAAAGAAACAAATAGTGGTTAGACCGCATGATGGAACATTAGACAACAATGAAATGAATGAACTGCAGCTCAATCAACAGTAGGGATGAATCTCAGAAACGTTAGAGAAAAGGCAATCCCAAGGGGTACACACAGTAAGATTTTTTAAATTTAAGCTTAAAAACAAACAAAACTAAATAATATATTGTATAGGCATTGCAAAGTGTAATAAAATATGATTTTTTAGAAAAGGGGGAATGATAATCACAAAATTTGGAACAGGGGTTACCTCTGGGGTGGGGAGGCAGGGCATGGGCTAGGGGAGGAATCAGTATTAGTAATTATCCATTTTGGATAATTTGGGTGATGGGCTCAGTGGTGTCAAATATATCATTAAGCTTTATAATATAGATGTTGGTAAACATTAAATATATTCTTTAACAGGTGCCAAAATTTATACTTAAAAAGATAATAAAGAAAATGTATGCCAAAGTGGTAGGAGTGGTCATTACTCAATGGTAGGACTCCAGGCGTTCACTACTTTCTTCTTCATTGCCTGTATTTTCTGTATTTTTCACAAGGAACTAGTGTTTCTTTTATATTAAAAAAAGTTAGAGTTGTCTGAAGAAGAAACATATATACAGATTATCGACTGAGCACAGATGTGGTTATGAGGGTGAGGGGGACGTACATGAGCAGGCACACGTTCAGTGCTGGCTGTGACAGGGTCTGTGATTGCCATGAGTCTTCAGAGGTGGTAGGAAAATACTTGCCCTGAATAGCTCTTGGTCTTAAAAAATGTGAAGGAACCTGAGTTCAGGGAAATTACAAATGAAGAAAAAAGGAAAAACAAGCAAAGTTGCTTTCACAGGACATTGACCTTGGGCCATTAGGTCAGAAAGCAAACCAAATGTCAAGGGAACAGATTCCAGGGACAAGTTAAATGGGCTCAGATAACCATAAAAGGTTGGCATGGACATGTGATAGAAGGAGCCATGTTCTTACTAGTGACCAAGGGGTCTATGGACTGGACCAGGAAACAGAAGAAGAAATTTGTAAAGGAAGAAGACTAAAAATCCTGAGGACTGAGTTAACCTCCACCAGTCTCAAATGAATCAGAATTCTATATCAGCCATTTCTGCATGATACTGTCCCCAGGACCTGCCCCACCTCAGCACAGTGATGTCATGCATGCAGTCTCTCCTGCCAGCTTACTGTGTCTGTGTTTATTTTTGGAAGCTTTCCTGAGATACAATTCACATTCAATCCACCCATTTAAAGCATACAAATCAATAGCTTTTAATATATTTTTTAATCAACTCCCTCCAACTTCTGACAACTATTAACCTACTTTCTGAGTCTGTAGATTTGCCTAGTCTGGACATTTCATATAAACAGATCATATAATATGTGGTATTATATGTCTGACTTCTTTCACTTACCATAATGTTTTCAAGGTTCATCCATGTTATAGCATGGGTCATTGATGGAAATCTTGAAGAAGGAATGTAGTGAGGGCAAAGGCCATGGCCCTAGGGAGAAGCTCTGACCCCTGGGCTTAGGAGACAGTTGCTCACACACACATGGCAATTATTGCCAGCAGATCTATTCAAACTCTACAAAATTAAGAATGATAACAGGGAGTGAACCTGGGCTTTGCCACCAAATTTAGAAATGCTCAGATGAAGAAAGGAACAAGACAAGTCATTTAACTCTCAGACTACATCTTTGCAGGAACTGCAACTGCACCCAATGGAAAATCACTCCTTTATGTCTAAAATATCATTCCTTGATATCTAAAATATCAAGAAGTGTAATGAAGGTCACGATACACGCCTTAGATTAGAAGAGGAACTCTGCCCTCTAGGCAGCCCAGGAAAGCCACGCTCACCTCAACTGGAGGTCCCTCAGCTGTTGGTTCAGTCTGCTCATCTGGGCTTTGCTGCCACCTAGGACCTTCTATAGTAATTATCTTGATGAAAAGCCACCTTGACAGTGAGCTCTATCCACATTAGATTAGCAGCTCTGACAGGTGAAATGAACCCTTCCTAGCTCATGTAGATTTCTGCTCCATTGAGAAGTCTTCCCTGATGAGCATGCACATAGTGCAGACAACTGAAAGGTCTAGCCTGTTGAATATTTATGCTGCTCAGGAAGATATAGGATATAGCACCCACTCCAGCACTGGGGAGCCCATGAATCCTCTGGGGCTCTTACCCCAAGCAGATGAAGAAGTGGCCTTCAGTTTAGCTAAGCCATCCATTAGCTTAACATCCAGCTAAGCCAGGCACCAACTGGAGCCTCCCATGCTGTCTACACAGCCTGACCAGGCTGGGGTGGGGTGGGGGTGGGGAAGGGCCTTTCCACCAAGCTACAGGATGATACTTTGACCCCTCTCCTGCTACTATCTTCCCTGCTGTCTCTCCAGTCCTGCTCAGCACCTGCAGCCCAGTGTTCATTGCCTCTTGATTCTGTGGCAACTTGGAAATGAAACACTGTGCTCACCTGATAGGCAACAATTACCATCTTGCTCTTCTCATTTATTCTTCTTCTGTCCCCTCAATCCATCATGTACCATCTACCCATGCGATTTTTTCAGGGACTGGCAGGCCAAGTGTCCCAGGGCTAAATTTCTTCTAGGGTGAATGAAAAACAGTCAAAAATGTTGGAAAAGGAGCCCTGATCAGGTGACTTAGTTGGTTGGAGCATCATGATCCCCTGTCAAGGCACAAACCAGTTTGGTCCTCAGTCAGGGTGTGTGTGAGAGGCAACTGATTAATGTTTCTCTCTCTTTCTCTTTCTCTCTCTCTCATCAATAAATATATCCTCAGGTGAGGATTTTTAAAAACTCTTGAAAAAGGAATATAGTCCATTGAGAAGACTTGGAGCAAGGACACCTGGTTTCAAGTGCTACCTCTTATCACCCTTAAGATTGGACAAACCACCTTATCTTCCTGGACATCCACACATGAATCTTCACTTGACAAACAGAGATAATGTTCTTTTCTCCAATCCTTCTCACAGACTGGTTAAGAAGCTCAAAATGGAAAATAAAATAGTTCATACAAGTATCCTAGGAAATTGTGAACCATCATATCAAGCGTTGCTGTTATTTCAAGAAGCTCTGCTATTCTATGATTTGGGCAAAGAACAAATCCTGTTTTCCTTGTTCCTACTGAGACATTGGCCACCCCACCCTGGAACACTGTCACTTCTGCCCTGGGATACATCTTGTCAGGTCACAATTTTGCCTCAATTTTGTTCTCCTTGAACAGCATATCTGGTTGTCTGCAAAGAGGGAAGGCAAAGGGAAAATTCTCTACGTGAGAATTTTGTTAACCCTCTTAGCCTAGGATTTCCAGATTGAAGAACATACTCCCCTGTCTCCCACATTCCACAGAAAGGTCAGCAATACTCAGAGCAATACTCGCAGAGGGGGACTCAGCAATACTCACACCAGCCTAGATGAGACCAACTGGCCATCTCCAGCATGCCCTGCCCACACAGCAGTCTGGGCGTAGGCATAGTAACATTGAGGCTTCTACTGCCTGGGAACTGACTGGGAACTCTCAGGGCTGAAAGTGACAATACTATGGAAGAGTTGCACTTTTGGATCCCATGATTGGACCTCCACTGGGGCGGGGTGGGGCAGAGGAGGCAGGATTGGCTCAGGTGAGAGCATACACTTTCAGAGAAGGATCCAATCATGGGGAGTCCTCAGGGGCACAATTTACAAAGCTGTCCCTGAATACCAAGTCTGAGCCTGATGCCCCCAGACACACTTAGGAAAAGATGCAAACCCAACATGTCTATGCTAGCAAAAACTGAAGTCAGAACACTAGCCAACATTAACACCACCAAGAATACCATAGAGAGCCCCCAGTGCACAGTCCTCTATCTGCCCCTGTCTCCAGTCCCATCAGGAAGACTGTGTTTACCCCTACCAGTCCATGCTACCTAGTACTGTCCTCTCCAACATCCCAAAGTACTTCTATCAAAAGACCAAATCTTCAGTGATCTTCCACCACCCAAAAGAAAAAAACCCAGGCTGCTCAGTCTGACACTCAAGAGCCCCACCCTAACCTCTCCCAGAATTACCTCTGAGCTTGGGCTCCCACCTTACACACTCCCATACACATCTTTTACTTCAGTCGAACCACTATCCTTACTCAGCCCCAAAGTGACCTGGTCTCCCCACGTGTCCAAGCACTGGCAACGTCTTCTCCACCCACCCAATCACCAGGGCCCAGCTCTTGTCCCTCCTGCTCAAACCTACATGGGGCTCTCCCTCTCAAGAAAGACTTTTCTTGTACTTAGAATTAGAGATCCACAATGTAGAACTCATGTTATTAACCTTTTTTATTTAAATGTAACAGATATACATAAAAGTGCACAAGTCATAAGCTCAATGAATTATTATAAAGTGAACATACTCATGTAACCACCACCCAGGTCAAGAGATAGAATAGTACCAACACCTCAGAAGTCCCTTTCAAGCTCCCTACCTCCATCCCAAATGTAACCTTCATCCTGATGTCTAACAACATGGATTAATTTTTGCCTCTTTTTGAAATGCATACAAATGGAATCATGTATTGTTTTGGGATGGCCATCTTTTGTTCAACCTTATCTTTGAGAGACTCAACAATGTTGTGTGTGACTCGTTTTTGTTGCCATATAATATTTTGTCATTACACACACACAAACATCCCTTTAGTCAACCAGCTTGACTGCACCTGTTTTTCAAATTCAAATTATCAGTGACTAGGAAAATGGTATCAAAACACTAAAAAAAAAATGGTATCAGAGGGTTCTTTTTTTAAATCAGAGTTATTTTTTAAGATCTAAAGTGGAATTCTTACTGTACAGAAATTTATTTAACATAAATGGCATTCATAAATTTATAGATTAAATCACAAAATTACTATAAAGGTCAATGACCTTAGAGCAATGAGGAAAATTGAAGTCTGCCACCTTATCCTGCCTTAACTCCAGCCACTCCCATGCCTGCCTTTTATTTACCTGAGCATATTAATGGTTCCAGCAACTGGGTGACAAGAACAAATATTTTCCAGATCCAACCAACAATTTTATGATGTACTGACAACCCTCATAAGGATGCTATTCATAAGATTTTTAAAAGTATTAGCTTCACTATATATTTGCTGTTTTGCTTTAGCCACCACCTCCCTCCAGGTGTGTATGATCATGGAGCCATGGAAGTCTGGTGATGGGAGGATCCTAGTGCTACAACCTCTTCATTCCACAGATAGAGATATTAAGTCCAACACAGGCTAAATGAATTGTCCAAGAGAACAAAGTTGTTGAAGGAGTAAAGCCCAGCTCTCCTGACTACAGCAGTTTGGAGGACAAGAAAACCAGTGAAGGCTGAAAGTGCATGCCCAGGTTTCATGGAAGATGTGGGATTGAAATTGAACCTTATGGTCTTTAAATTGGGAGCAATGAGCACTAGAATGTGAGTAGAAGGAGCTGGGTCCTATGTCAGGCTACCATTTATATGACCCTGCAAAGGCAGAAACTAGATTTTAATCATCTTGGTATTCCCTAAGCCTCAGTACCATGTAAGGGACACAAGAAAGGCTCAAAAATGAGTGAGTGAGTGAGTGAGTGAGTGAGTAGGTATGAAACTCTATGCTCTGGAGAAGTTTATGTAGAGAAAAAAAAAAAAAGAATAGAACCTCAGTGAAGGCCTTCAGTTAAAAGGCAGACAAGGAGCCCTGGCTGGTGTGGCTAAGTTGGTTGGAGCATCATTCCTACACCAAAAGGCCATAGGTTGGATTCCCAGTCAGGGCATGTGCCTAGTTTTCAGTGTCTATTCTCGTTTGGGGTGCATATGCCAGGCAAATGTTTCTCTCTCATGTCAACTTTTCTCTCTCTCTTTCCCTCCATTCTCCTCTCTCTAAGATCACTGAGCATGTCCTCAGGTGAAGATTTTTTTTAAAAGGCAGGAGAAGGAGTCACCATGGGGAACAAGAAAAATCAGAAAGCAAAATGACAAACAGGCATGCAGTGTTAGTGAGAAAGGGAGGAGAAATTCAAGACAGCAAAAGTGTCAACAGCACTGAATATATGAAGAGGTTATGAAGAACAAGAATGATGAAAAAGTAACTGAATAATCAAATAATAGTAAGGCAAAATGTCTATTACTAAGTTGGAACAAGAGCATATTTTTGCCTGAGCAAGAGGTAAGGCTCTGATGTAGCCAGAAAGGAAGAGCAGATAACATCCATCCCAGCCGGGCACCATTGACATACTCCCTGAGCCCATTCCTCAGAGCATCCACTTCCATTAGTGCCTTGAGTTCTGCAGTAAATAGAAGTGCCCCCTCAAATCTATTTGCATATAAAATGAGGACTAGGACTCTGATCCTTGTGGAGGTTCAAGGACCTCAGCACCTATCAAGCACCCTCTTGGAACACAGGAGGCCCTAAAGATGCTCAGTAAATGCAGCAGGCATAAACAGCTGAATGTTGACTTCAGAGAAACATTTAGAATAAGATGGTATGAAATCCATGGTAAAAACTGGGTAGCAATGTAAATTCCCTGCGACCCCTATTGACTCAGCAAGTCTTGGATCACCAGACTAGGTAAGCACCAAGAATTTGAAGAATGAAGGGCTCATCTTCATCAGCCCTGGCTTTAAATGTCAGGAACAGTGCCAGGGCCATCACTATCAAAGCCTCTGGAGGTGCTGATACCACTGACCTGACCTCTGCCAGGCAAGTACAAATTTGCTTTGGCTCTCTACCACTGAACGAACGTTTGACACCTCCTGTGTCTCAGGCACTTTCAGTAGATGCCGAACTCACCCGTATCAGAGAACTAACCCATTCCTTGCCCTCCAGAGCTTATAGTCTAGAACAGAAGGTCCACAGATGAACTTCAGGGTATGCTGGGAAATCCCTTAAATTAGATACAAAATAGTATACCTAGGTAGGGAGGGAGGTGGGAAGAGTCAAATTTTCAAATGGCTTTATGATTCAAAAAAGATTAAGAACCCCTGATTTGGGAGCATTTTTTCCCACATTTCCAAGTTCTTGGCGAGTACCCAAGCACTTACAGCAACTCCCTCGGGTCTTCTAACCTACAGATGACTTGCCTTCCTCGCAAGCTCCAGGCAGACGCCTGGTGGTAGAGGAGAGAAGCACACCTCTTGGTTGCCCTGGTCTGCAGTTCACAGGAGCTCCGTCCCAGGAAGGGTGACTTTATCCAGGGAGTGGCTGCCCCTGCTCTTTTGGAATACTTTGGGCTCATATTGGGGGACAGACCACTGTCTACAACCTGACAGGCAGAATGACTAGGGAGAAATTCTTTTTTTTAAAGTACTATGGGCTTCCTGAGACTTCTCCAGACTGAACACCACTGACTGAAATGGAAAACACAATTTTCTTTTTAAAAGAGTCAAAGAAAGGTCAGTGTGTGGATCAAACTTGGAGGAAGAGGGCAAAGCGAGCAAATGCACTGAGCAGAAACTGTCTGGTCTAACAGTCCTCTCTCTCGTGAAAATTAATAACATGTCATTCTAAAGTGTCCATCACCCGTAAGTACACTTTTGCTAGTGTACTACACCACCATGAAATTCCATGAAACACCACCCACCCATCCCCAGACACAACCTGGCTCTTCAAAAAGGAGGGACAGATACCCCTGGGCTTCCTGGGAATGATACCACTGTACTCCTCCTAAATGCTTTATTGTTCTGCTGATTCTGTAAGATATAAAACACATTTAAATTTAAAAAACAGAGTGTTCTAATGAGATTAAACCCCAATATTTTTAAAAATGTAAGGCCCTGAAGCCAGAATAAGTCACATTTAAATTACCAGAAGTTTTCTGATTCAATTTTGGGGACATACTGTGTTGTTTTGTTTTCAATTTCTATTGAATTTATTGGGGTGACACTGGTTAACAAAATTATACAGGTTTCAGGTGTATACAGTTCTACAACACATCATCTATATATTGTATTGGGCATTCAACACCCAGGTCAAGTCTCTTTCCATCACCATTTATCCCCCCTTTAACCTCTTCTAACTCCCCCAAACCCCCTTTTCTTTGGTAATCACCATACTGTTGTCTGTGTCTAAATTTTGTTTTGTTTTGTTTTGCTTAATGCCTTCACCTTCTTCACCCAGCATCCCTACCCACTCCCCTCTCTCAGCTGTCAGTCTGTTGTCTGTATCTGTGAGTCTGTGTCTATTTTGTTTATTTTGTTCATTAGATTCCACATATAAGTGAAATCATATGGTACATCTCTTTCTCTGATTGATTTATTTAACTTAGCATAATACTCTCTAGGTCCATCTATGCTGTTGCAAAAGGTAAGATTTCCTTTTAGGGCTAAATAGTATTCCATTGTATAAGTGTACCACAGCTTTTTTATCCACTTATCTATTGATGGACACTAGGGCAATTTCCAAATCTTGACTATTGTACATAATGCTACAGTGAACATAGGGGGGCATATATTATTTCAAATTAGTGTTTCAGGTTTGTTTGGATATATTCCCAGGAGTGGATTCACTGGGTCATAAGGCAGTTCCATTTTTAATTTTTTGTGATAAATCCATACTGTTTCCACAATGGCTGCACCTATCTGATTCCCATAAACAGTCTGTGAGGGTGCCCTTTTCTCCACATCCTCTCCAGTACTTGCTGTGTGTTGACTTATTGATGATAGTCATTCTGACAAGTATGAGGTGATATCTCATTGTGGTTTTAATTTGCATTTCTCTGATGATTAGAGATGTTGAGCATCTTTCATATGTCTATTGGTCATTTATATGTCTTTTTTGGAGATGTATCAGACCTTTGCCTATTTTTTAACTGACTGTCTCTGGGGTGTTCAGTAGTATAAATTCTTTTTTTAAATTATTTATTTATCTTTAGAGATAAGGGAAGGGATGGAGAAAGAGACGAAAAGAAACATTGATGTGAGAGAGAAATATCAATCGATTGTCTCTTATACAAGCCCCAGCCAGGGACCAAACTTGCAACCAGGGCATGTGCCCTGACTGGGAATCAAACTGGTGACCTCCCACTTTGCGGAATGACACCAAACCAACTGAGTCATACTGGTCAGGGCGAGTTGAATAAATTCTTTATAAATTTTGGGTATTAACCCCTTATCAGATATATCATAGGTGAATATGTTCTCCTATTCAGTGAGTTGTCTTTTCATTTTGTTGATGGTCTCCTTTCCTGCGAAAAAAACTTTTTAGTTTGATGTCATCCCATTTGTTTATTTTTTCTTTTGTTTCCCTTACCCCAGGAGGTATATCAGAAACATATAGCTATGAGAAATGTCCAAGATTTCACTGCCTATGTTTTGTTCTAGAAGTTTTATGGTTTCATTTATTTAATGTGTAATTTTTCAGTATATTTTATTGATTATGCTTATTACAGTTGTCCAAATTTTTCCCCTTTGCACCCCTCTGCCCAGTATCCCCCTTCCCTCTAGCAATCTTCCCCTCTTAGTTCATGTCCATGGGTCACTTGTAAGTTCTTTGGCTTCTCCATTTCCTATACTATTCTTTTATTAAGTATATTTTATTGATTATGCCATTACAGTAATCCTATCTTTTTCTCCCCTTTATTCCCCTCCGCCCTGTACTCCACCTCCCACCATCATTCCTCCACCTTAGTTCATGTCCATGGGTCATACATATAAATTCTTTGGCTTCTCCATTTCCTATAATAAATAACTTCCCCTTGTCTGTTTCGTACCTACAATTTAGACTTGTTATTCCCTGTACCTTTTCCACCATTCTATACCCTTCATTCCCCACTAATAACTGTCCATGTGATCTCCATTTCTGTGATATCATTACTGTTCTACTTGTTTGCTTAGTTTGTTTTTGTTTCAGGTTCAGTTGTTGACAGTTGTGAGTTTGTTGTCATTTTACTGTTCATATTTTTTATCCTCTTCTATTTCTTAGATAAGTCCCTTTAACATTTCATATAATAAGGGCTTGGTTATGATGAACTCCTTTGACTTCACCTTATCTGGGAAGCACTTTGTTTGCCCTTCCATTCTAAATGATAGCTTTGCTGGATAGAGTAATCTTGGATGTAGGTCCTTGCCTTTCATGACTTCGAATACTTCTTCCCAGTCCCTTCTTTCTTGTAAGGTTTCTTTTGAGGAATCAATCAGCTGATAGTCTTATGGAAACTCCTTTGTAAGTAACTGTCTCCTTTTTTCTTGCTGCTTTTAAGCATCTCTCCTTATCTTTAATCTTGGCTAATATAACAATGATGTGCCTTGGTATGTGTTTCCTTGGGTCCAACTTCTTTGGGACTCTCTGAGCTTCCTGGACTTCCTGGAAGTCTATCTCCTTTGCCAGATTAGGGAAGTTCTCCTTCATTATTTTTTCAAATAAGTTTCAATTTCTTGCTCTTCTTCTTCTCCTTCTGGCAGTCCTATGATTTGGATGTTGGAACGTTTAAAGTTGTCCCAGAGGTTCCTAAGCTTCTCCTTATTTTTTGAATTCTTTTTTCCTCATTCTGTTCTGGTTGAATGTTTATTTCTTCCTTTTGCTCCAAATCATTGATTTGAGTCCCGTGTTCTTCCCTTCATTGTTGGTTCCCTGGCTTTTTGCTTTATTTCACTTTACATAACCTTCACTTTTTCCTCTATTTTGTGACCACACTCAATCATTTCTGTGAGCATCCTGATTACCAGTGTTTTGAACTGTGAATCTGATAGGTTGGCTATCCCTTCATTGCTAGTTGTATTTTTTCTGGACCTTTGATCTGTTCTTTCATTTGAGCCATATTCCTTTGTCTCAGCATACCTGTTACATAGTAGGGAGCAGAGCCTTAGGTGTTCACCAGGGCAAGGCAACTCATGTCACTGTGTTGTGGTGCTGTATATCGGGTAGGGGTTCTAGAGGGAACAATGCCACTTGCTCAGCTCTCTGCTGACTTTCAGTCACTTTCTCTGCTACCCACAAGCAAATTGGGCACTTCTGGTGTTTATTCCCAAGTAGGTGGTTTTGTGTATGTTCTAGGATCCTATGGGTCTCTCCAGTGAACTCTCCTGTGAGGCTGGGAGTTTCTCCTGCTGCCTCAACCCCCACAGCTTTTTACAGTTAGAGGTTTTGAGGCTTTCTTTTCCCGTGCTGGAACTCTGGGTCGCATGGTGTGTCTCACTCCCCAGTTGTTCCTCCTGGTTTATCTGCACACAGCTGTGGGACTGTTAACTCCTTGGTTGTCAGACTTCCGTACAGTTTGATTTCCTGGCAGTTCTTGTTATTTTTTTGTTCTTTAATTTGTTGTTGTCCTTTTTGTTGTGTGAGGAGGCAAATTGTATCCACCTACACCTCCATCTTGGCCAGTTCCATTTCCTATACTATTATGGTTTTGAGTTTAACATTTAAGTCTTTAATCCATTTTGAGTTAATCTTTTGTATGGTGTAAGAAGGTGATCTAGTTTCATTTTTTTGCACACATCTGTCCAATTTTCCCCACACCATTTATTGGCTAGACTATCTTTACCCTACTGTATGTTCTTGCCTGTTTGTCAAATATTAATTGACCATAAAGGTGCAAGTTTATTTCTGGGCTCTCTATTATGGTCCATTGATTTGTATGTCTGTTTTTGTGCCAGTTCCTTGCTGTATGATTACTATGGCCTTATAAGCAGGTATTATGATTCCTTCAACTTTGTTCTTCTTTCTCAAGATTGCTGTGGCCATTTGGGTTCTTTTGTAGTTCTGTATAAATTTTTGGAATATTTGTTCTAGTTCTGTGAAATACATCATTGATATTTTTATAGGAATTGTGTTGAATCTATAGATTGTTTGGGGTAGTATGAACATTTTAATTATGTTAATTCTCCCTATCCAGGGACATAGTATGAGCTTCCACTTATTTGCACCTTATTCAGTTTCTTTCTTCAGTGTATTACAATTTTCCCAGTACAGGTCTTTTATATCCTCAGTTAAATTTATTCCTGGGTATTTATTTTTTTGATGCAATTGTGAATGGGATTGTTTTCTTAGTTTCCCTTTCTGATAGTTCATTTATGGTGTATAAAATGTAACTGATTTCTGATTATTTACTTTGTATCCTGCTACTTTTCTGAATTCAATTCTACTAGCTTTTTGGTGGAATTGCTAGGGTTCTCTATTTATAGTATCATGTCATCTGCAAACTGTGTTTGTTTTGGATAAACCTTTACTTCTGTAAAGCCACAATAGTATTCTCAGTGGCTTAAGACCATGCCTACATTGCTCTCCTTCCTGACATTGAAATCACTCGCGCTGTGGAAAGAGATCCAACTCTGAGGAATAGAATGTGTCTTAGGAAGTGAGCCTAGGGCCAAATGGGGTTTTCCCTTTTCGTTGGGTCTCAGAGACCAGGGTCCTGCAACCAGGGCAACCAGAGCAGAGAGAGAGGTAGAAAGGGCATTACATGGCAGAAAGCAATGTGGCAACATAAGGAAGGACCAGGAAAGTGTAAATTTTTTTTAAAGTATTTGTATATATGGCTTGGGACTCTAAGAAGAATAATTTCTAGTACCTTGTGCTATAGGTTTTTCTCACCTTTTTTTCTACACTAGAATTCTCTTTATTATCCCAAGGCTTTTGGACAAAGATCTTTTGGTAGGTGTTATGGCCGGCCTCAGGTGTACTTGGTCAGATAATAGAGGGTTCTTATGTCTGCACTTGGGCTAAGGAGGTGTGGGGAGAGCCGTAGCAGCTGGAGAAGCAGGTCACAGGTGACAAGAACATCAACAGACCTTCAGAACCAACAGAGATTGACAGAAAACGTAAACATTCTTCTGGGAATTACATGGGAGCAGATTTAATAAACTACTAAATTCTCAGTGGCCAATCAGGATCTAGGCTTGGATTCTTGTGATTTTTAAGCACCAGAGGGAAGCATGACCTTTGAAGGCCATAGAAGCCAGAAGCTTCATAGTTAGTTAGTTAGTTAGTTACCTCAACTGCCCCCAAATCATTCATGCCCAAATGTCATGAATGTGTGAGTGGTAAGACTCAAAAGAGATTGGAGGATGGAAAGGTTGCTCTTCCCCACAATGTCTAGGAAGGCTTCACAAAAGAAGAATTTTAACTAGATCTTGAAGAGGCGTTAGCAATTGGAAAGTGAGAAGAGGAGGGAGAGTACTCCTTTTAGAAGAAATGTTAGGAGCCAAAGCAGGAAAGTGTCAAAGTGTAAAGTGTATTTTGAACAAGGAAATGGTCCTGTCTGACTGGAAGCTAGTCTATATTTTTTGGTGTCCATCCTCCCTATCTCATATCACTTTAGGTCCCATTCTTGAGTCCCAGTGATAAAACATACCAAGCTGGTCTCAGCAGAGGAATCAAAGGTGCTGAAGACATTTTGAGTTAACTGGTGCTAGTTCTCAGAGAGAGGTCCATCATTCCAAAAGGACAGGAATTGGTCTAAGTGATTTACCCTCGGTTTTCTCAAGTCTCATACCCCCCTCTTAGAAGGCACTCCTGCATCTTATACCCCAAACCCCTGCAAAATGCTTCAAGAAGTGCTCATGTCTCCCCTTATGCCCCTACCTCACAATTACTCTGCTCCACACAAGGATTCCTCTGGGCAAGAGATGTGTTGCTTTCTCGCTTTCATCAGAAAATACTTATTTAACACACACTCTGTGTCACACCTGTTCTAAACATAGAGGGGGAGACAGCAATGAGCAGATCCATCTCTGCTCTCACAAAGTTTTCATTCTAGTGGGAAAGACAAACAAATAGAATCTGTAAATAAAATGTGAAGTAATGTTATGAATAAAAGTAAATAAATAGAATAAAGAGACAAAGAATAACATGGATGGATTCTATTTTATCTCAGATGGACAGAATAAGAGGAATACTAAGCAGAAGCCACAGGGGTGGAGCCCAGGCCCTGACATGGACATGAGTTGGTATGGCTAAAGAAATAGAAGGCCACCATGGCTGGAGCAAGGTCAGCAAGATGGGGGATGAAGAGGTCAAGGGACAAAGACTCCTAGGAAAGGGGCAGAGGAGGAATTATCCTGCAGCTCCTGGAACATAGTCCACTCCCACCCACTACAACCACACAGCGCCATGGTCATACCCCACTGATCCAGCCCTTTGCAAAGGCCTTGCCTGCCATTATCCCCACACTCCTTCTGCCAGGCTCATTAAACTTTTTCAAAGTTACTATGCTCTGCAATTGAAAGGAAAAGAACAAACTTCTAGTTTTAAAGTTAGAGCAATCAACAGCCGAGGGATTTGAAGTGGCTGGGGCCTCATTATTACAGTGTTGTGATGAGTCTCCAGAGAAGCCCCACAACTTCACTCCAGAGAAGGGATAGCTTCCCTCAGGGATCAATACTTGGGGCTCCGAATTTCAAAGTTTGATAGAAACCAGGAAATAACCTAAATACACCATTTAAGCCTGTAATAGATGGTCATAAAGTCACAAAGTTTCCCAAAAATGGCTTATGCCAAGGTCTTGTTAGGAGTGTTAATCCTGGATATAGATGAAGAACAATCCAGCAGAGCCCCTGGGACTCTTGGTGGTTGAGCTAAATGAATCTTATTACCCACAGATACATATTTAGTTCAGGAGGAATGGACAGAAAGAGAGACTCCAAGGTCATGTCTGTAGGATGATTTACTTGCTCCCTCACCCATAAATCCAATAGTAAGGGTCAGAGTCCTGTCACCTGAGAATTTAATGTTTTGATTATACTAGAAGGTCAAGAAGCTCCTGTGAACTGGGAAACCCACTCCAGCTGGGTGACCAGGAAGATCCAAGAGTAACTGTTTCTCGGGCCTGAGGTAACTTGGGGCCTGTGTAAGGTAGCTGAGTAGTTGGAAAATGAGGAGCTTGGGGCTTGTCAAAAAGGATACAACTCAACTGTGCTAAATAATAATAGTTAATATTTACTGAGCACTTACTATGTGCCATTCCAAGTACATTTCACATGTTCTCTCCAATCCTCCAAGCAGACCTGTGAGGTAGGGGTTGTTTTTATGATTCCCAGTCCACCAAGGAGGAGGCGGAAGTCACAGAGATTAATAAGGCACTTGCTTCCAAAGTTACATAGCTAGTCACCGGGAGGGTCAGGACTTATATCCAGGTCAGAATCCAGAACCTGTACCCCAGGTATTATGTGCATGGCACCCTGGAAACTCTCCAGTAGCCTGAATATTCTCAATATGGCTCTGGATAGAGTGGGCACCAACTAATGTTTTGCATGAATGACTTTTTAGTGTCAAGGAAATTTGCCTGGCCAATGTCATGAAGATCATTTCTTTTGTAAAATCCCATGCTTTCGTAAGCGCCAGGTTGGTATGAACTGGTCATTCCCAGGAGAACAAAGAGCTGGGCTTTGTGAACTCCAGGGGTGCTCCCCACCTTGTGCTCAAAGTTCTGATGAAATCACTCTGGTGAGACAAGGCAGAGGCTAATCTACAGAGGGAACCTGTGGAGCTCAGTGGTCCACCACAGGCAGAACCTAATCTACATCCCTGCCTGGCACCATCCCACTATTTTCAGGGCAGCAGGACACCATCGTGTTCACTCTACACAGTCATGTGAGCTTCAGCTGCCCGTGGGTCTCTTTGAAGGACCATTCTGATGTCTCCTCTCTCTAATCAAAGGGCTAGATATAGGTGATCTCGAATATTAGACAGAGAGCATCTATGGAGTTGAAGTTACTTAAGGCAAAGCAACTGTGTGGTCTCTTAAAGATGGCCATCTTGGTTGTATCCAACCTAAATATCTCCTGCCACACACCAGAGCATTTCTGCCCTCCATGAGAAAAAACAGAGGGGAGTGACTCTGTTTACCATTCAAACAGCTCCTATGTCCCTTCCTATGGCTGGCTCTTCTCACATCATTTTTGTAGCATTCCTAGATGTCTCTGATAGTTATATAAATAGATCTGCTTTTTTCCAACTTTTTATTATAAAAATATTCAAATATAGAGAAAAGCATAAAGAATAATACAATGAACACCCAAAACCTACCACCTAATCCAATTTTTTAATCTCTTAGTAAGCATCTATGCTTCTATGGATAGATAGGTGAAATATCTAAGAATAGGAAAAAAATTCAGATATTCACAAAAAAACCTAATGATTATCCTTAATGGTGAAATGTTAAAATAATTCTAACTTTGAAATCAGAAAAACATAAGATTTATATTCATGAATTTGACCTTGTTAGAAATGGTACTGAAGACAAAAGCGGTGAATCTTAGTTAACAGTCTAAGTGCTGTGAAGGAAAGAGAGGTCGTTGACAGCAACGTCTACAAACGCCAACCACTTCACCTGACTAGACAGACAAGAAAACAGCTACATGTCTGTTACTCAAAAATTTAGTTAATCTATATTTTTGTATCTTGTGCTTACAGAAATGAGCATTTGTCTAAACCAACTAAAACAGCTTTCCTACATTATTGAAAGATCTTTTAAAAATAGTTCCAAGAATAGATGTCTTATAGCCTTGAAACTAAAAATACTTGTTATAAGAAACCACATGTATTTAAAATGTTTATTTTCAGAAGTTTGTTTTTACTTAAAATTGTAAACTCCATTTTCACAGGAGTTTGATTTGTTTACCACTGTTACTCTTATGACCTCAATAGGGAATATACAGCTAAATAAATGCTATGGGAAAATTCACAGCCTAAACTGCTCATACCAACAAAGAAGAAAGAATTTTATAAGCAAATGAATTGAAGACACAAAACAATAAATTAGGAAGAAAAAAGATAAACCTATGGAAATTAAGGGGGAGGAATTAATAAAGAGGAAGGTAATAAGTTTTTGTAAGTAGAAACAACAAATATAAGAACTGATTTTTTTAAATTAGCTAAATAGATTAATTATTAGCAAGGCTATATTCTCCTTTGTTTTAAAAGGAGAAAGAACAAACACACCAAATAGGAAGAAAAGTATCTGGACACAGCAGAAATTACTTATATATGTATTTCTCTTATGCTCACATCTATTCAAATACATTTGAAAACTGACCCTAGAAAGGGTGAAAAACAAATATACCAAGTAGCACAACCCTAGCATGGACATTGTCAGAGTTACCTTCTACACCCCCTGCCCCAGGCACCAGACCCAGATGATGTCTCAGAACTAAGGGCAGCACACAGGAAATAAATAAATAAATAAATAAAATTTCTGATTTTCTCATAAAGCAAGTGCTATATCAATAGAAACACAGCAAAAATAGTACCAAAGAACTACCCATTTATGAATATCAATGCAAAGATCATAACATAATAGCCATGAGAATGCAGTAAAGCATTAAAAAAATTATATGCCATAACCCAGTGGGGTTTTCTGTGGGATGGCAAGATGATTGAATATTAGAAAATTTGTTAATACAATTCACCATATGGATATATAGAGAGAAACATCTTATAATTTCCATGAATATTGAAAAAAATTCTTAAAAAACAACTTCCATTCTTAATTTTTGAAAAAATTATTGATAAAAATGAGAATAGATGAATACCTTCTTAACATTACATTTCTGTAATTTCTCAAGCCAGAATTACTCTGTGGGAAAAGGCTAGAAGCTCCTTCATTAAATTAGAATTTAAAGAGTTAAAGTATTAAATACTTTAATAAATACAGTATTAAATACTGTATAACATTCTTTATGTATTTTTAAATACCTCAAAGAATTACAGTATTTGCTGTTTCTAGCTGCAAAAATGTTCACTGCCATGTGCACTGTGAAGTGCCAACAGTCAAGAGACAGTAGGAAGAAATTACCAACAAACAAATAAAAATTAGAGCGCTGGGGGGAAATGGAGCCAACTGTACTTGCACAACAATTTTTTAAAAAGTAAGAAAAAAGAGAGAGAGATAAAAATTATACAATTTTTATTAGATCCTTCCACAAAAAAAAATATATGGAAAACTATTACAGCAAATAAATTGAGTAAGATGGCTGAATGAAAAATATACCAAAAAAATCAATCATCTTATTAGTGAGAGATAGATTGCAAATAATGGAAATCATTCAAAGTGGTATAAAAAGAGGGTGATTTTTTGTGTTTTATGAAGTCACTGGAAGGGCTAGAAAAACAAGGTCTGAGAAGAACTTCCAGGAGCCCTCAGTAGGAGCACCTCTGCTGTGATTGCTCGGAACGCACGCTGCCCCTTGTGCTGCAACCAGCTGCTTGGTCCCGGAGGGGCCGGCCCCACTGTCACATGGCCTGCCGTGGACTGTGTGGGGACAGGTCCCTATCACGCCTGGCCACTCCCCCCCCCCCCACACACACACACTCTGTAATAGTTACAGATTCAGTTTCCTACACATACAAAATCTAAATTTTATCCAGATTACTACTTACAGTACATCTTGGAAATGTAGTTTTTAGCTATGGGAAGTAAGCTCTAATGAAACGACACTATAAAAATAATCTCCTCGGAACTAAAAGAACTTTTAAATTCACTGCCTTGTTCTACCATTAAGAAACTTAATTTTATAAGCTTTCAAATTAAACACAGCTGATAAGTAGAACATGGTGGAAGATTCAAATGAGAATAAATTTAACTGTGCTCACAAACAAAAGGGAGAGTTCTCTGTTGTTTTCCTGCTATTCGGTGTAAAAATTAAAAAATAAGTAAATGTGATCCCCTTGCTGTTAAATTATCCCATTACATATTTTAAACGAATGTCTTCAAGTTCATCAAGAGTCATGAAAGGCTTTAGTTAAATATGAGAAGTCATGGGGCAGAGTTAAGTGAAGGGACAATAATATTCATGAATGGCATTTGTGAATGGGCTCCGGTAAATCTAAGCTTCTAATGAACTAACTCCCTGAAGATTCTTACATGGAGTCCAGACCAGGTTCTTCATAAGCCATAAAAATCCCAAACAGCTATTAATTGTTGAACAGGATACCAGAATTCATTGACTTCTTTCTGCAAAGTTTAAAACAATATTGAGAGGATGAACAAATAGTTGATGAATATTCTTCTTATAGAACTGCTCCAGCTACTAAATAAAGAAGGTGTGAGAGAATTAGAATATGACCATATGCAATATCTTTGCCAAGAGATCAAACCTGAATCTGACCAAGCCTGGACACTGCAGAGCCAGTCCTCAGGGAATACAGAGTTCCATGAGGATGCAAACAGCAAGCAGAGACTGAGGGCATGCTACAGGACAAGATCCGGTTCACTCAACACATACATTGTAAGGGAAAGAGAGAGAAAAGAACAGAGTGGGGAACCTCAGCAAGTGGCAAAACATGGTTCATGTTTAGATCTTGATCCAAACTGTTACAAAGTGTTGAACATAACCAGGGAAATATGGATATGAAATATCAGAGGCTATTTATTATAGTACTATATTATGATATATTATGTTATTATCATATATTACTGTATAAGATTATTATTATAAATACTATTAAGAAATTATTATTAAATCTCAGATGTCATAGTGGTGTTACAGTTGTGGTTTTTTAAAAACAGTTTTTAGCTTTTAGAGACACACATTAAAGATTTATACATAGAATTAAATGATGTCTGGTATATGCATCGAAATAATCCAGTGGAAGAGAACATAGAGATGGAGCAAGTTTAATCAAAAACATATCACTTTTGAAGGTTAGTAATGGGTATGTGAGCATTCATTATACTATTTTTTCTACTTTTGTATATGAGAAATTTTCTGTTACATAAGGTGTTACCAGCTAAACAAGCATAAGTTGAAAATAAAAGCTCTACTAATAATTTGTAAAACCAAACATAACATTCAATTTTGCTGCTACTTCGAGGATATGCATGTTTGAAAGTTTCAGGACTTACACAATTTGATTTCAAGATTTACTATAAAGCCACAGTAATGAAGACACTTTGCCAATGGAAAAGAATGGAGAGTCTAGAAATACATTTATATGACCCATTGGTTTTCCACAAAGATGCAAAGGTAACTTAATGTGGGAAGAATAATCTTTTCAACAAATGGTGTTGGAACAATTTGATATTAGTATTTTCAAAAACTGAGCCTTAACTATTACCTCACACCATACTGAAATATTAACAAAATGGGTCATAGACCCAAACATAAAAGTATAAACCATAAGCACTTAAAGGCATAAAAGCATAAACACTTCTGAAAGAAGATTAGAAGAAAATTATTGTGATCTATGTTAGGCAAAGATTTCTTAGAAAGAACCTGAAAAGTATTAAAAGAAAAAATTGATAATTGTACCTTGTCAAAATTTAAAACTTTTGCTTTTTTGGAATATATAAAGAGTTCTTAGAGCTCAATAATAAAAGGACAAATAACTTAATATTTAAAGTGGACAAACAATCTGAACAAACAAGTCATCAGGAAATACAAATTAAAGTCACAATGAGCGATTACTACAACTCACTGGTACAGCTAAAATTAAAAAAGAAATAGATAATACTTAAATGTTGAGGAAGGTGTGAAAAACCTGAAATGTACATTGCTTATAAAAATATAAACTGGTACAAACACTCTGGAAAACAATGTGTCAGTTTTTATAAAGTTAAACATACACTTACCATGCCATTCAAAAATTCCAACTCTACATATTGCCAAGTAGTATCAATAAAAAAACTGGTTAAATAAATTTTGATGTAGATCAATAAAATAACATGCAGCTGTTAAATATGATGTTGATCTTTGTATATCGGTAGTACAATGTATTCACTATTACTAGAGTAAGTATATTAGTATATGAGAGTATATTAGAGATATGCTATATGTATTAGTAAGTGAAAAAAAAGAAAGGTGCAGAGGAACAAGCATAATATGGGCCCAATGGTGTAAAATGCTTGTCTATTCTCAGAGTATTTCTGAAAGGAGTTACAGATATTTTAACAGCTGTATTCTGGGTGACCATTATCAGGACTGATAAGTGCACTTTCTTCTCAATTTTGATAAGTTTTTTTAAATGCACACTGCTTACTTTTTTATATTGCTTGGATATTTTACCACATGTGTCAACATAGATGTGAACAAAACTAACTCCACCTCTTTGTCCCAGGTTACTTCCATGCTGTGACCTTTAACCAACCTCACTGTACCTAACAAGCATAGCAAAGCCTTCTAGTTAATGATTATCTGTCTTCCATAAAATATAGCCATAAGCATTTTTGTTAGTAATGACTAGAATGGCATGACAGCCAAGATAAGTCTCCAGTTGGCGATAGTATCAATTATAAGCAGTCATCTATCACAAGACTACCAGGTATGGCCTCTGGCACTACTGCGTTCTCTGTCCCATTGTCTTGTCAATCATTAGTACCTGAGTTATACTACTGGGCTGGCCAAAAATCTGTTTAGTTTTTTCTGTAAAATAAAAGACATGTTTTTCATTTTCACCAATAACTTTATTGTTTGGATATTTTGAGTATGTCGACTATCTCCTGCATAGTAGAATATTGATTGTCCTCAATTATTGTCTCAGTTTGATTGCTATCAACTTCAGCTGGTCTACCCGACTGTGGAGCTCCAATGAGTGAGAAATCTCCAGCATGAAACTTCGCAAACCACTTTTGACACATTCAATCAGTCACAGCATCTTCTGCATACACTGCACAAATCTTTTTTTGTGTGTTTTAGTTCTGTTTTTATCTTTCTTGAAATAGTAAAGCACAATATGCTAACAATATTGCATATTTTCTTCCATCTTCAATATTAAAATGGCTACACAAAAATTCATCAATTTTGATAAGTTTTCTTTAATGCACACTGATATGACAGCTGTCACCATACAATCTAACAGAATTGTTTCAAATGAAGCTAAAGACAATTAGGTGCTACTAGAGCCATCTTACAGAAAAACCCAAATGAACTTTTTGGCCAACCCAATATTTTAAAAATCGTGTAACAAGGGTCTGTTAGCAAAGAATAGTTTATGTAGAACTAAGGGTCGTCTGTCTACTCTGACCCTACATCCCTGTAAATTACCCTTTAATACATCTGATATATTCTAAGGAGATGCCTACATCATTCTTCAGTCTAAAGATACCTTCTTGTTAGGATGACCATTACATATTTGTCCCCCTGTCAGACACCATACATATGTATTACATTTAAAAATTAAAAAGAATAAAATGTATAAAACTTTGATCCCATTGTTCTATGTCTAGTAATCTTTCTAAAATATAGAGATACCTTCATAGGTACTCAAAAATAGATATACTCAGATGTGTTGCAACATTATAATTTTTTTATGGAAATAGACTATATGTTCATTGAATGGGATTGGATAAACTATGTTACATCATTCTATGAAATACTATGAGACTTAAAAACAATGAATTTGATAAATATATATTTACATGAAAAGTCTTTTAGAGTCTGGGAATGGAGGTGGTAGTCAAGCAAACTTTTAGCATTATCAATAAGACAAAGGTTTTATCAGCCACAAGATTCATGTATCATTTCATGTAATAATTTTCATTTAAAAATAAATATATGCTTGTGATATTGAAAAAGAAAGTATATATATACATATTATAAGTGAACTGATTGAAAATATTAGTTGCCAAATAGTGTGGATAGTACAATCCCATTTATGTTTAATAAAACATATTTTGGAATTAAAAACATGGAAGTCTTTTATAGTGAGAGAAATATGTCAAGAGAAAAACAGATGAAGTAAATGTGGTCAATGTTAACACATGGAGAATTTGGGTGAAAGATGTATGGAAACTCAGCACTATCCTTATAATTTGTCTATAAATCTGAAGTATGTCAAAAGAAAAAGCTTAAGAAAATAAAACTGTGCCTCATTTCCACCAGTCTCAATTAAAAACAAAATAACCAAGACAGAAGGAAATTGTCTCTAGAGTCACAAAGGCTCTGTTTATGCAAAGGAGGCCTCCAGGTACATAGCCAGCAGTGCCACCGCCACTTGTTAAATGCCTCTTCATTTTCTCATTTGCTTGAAATACAATTTTTCATCTATTTTAAGTTCTCATACATAATAAGATCCATTTGTTCAGGTTCTGTGTAAAAGGGTTTTCTTCATAAAGACGTTACTTTTCTTGTTTTAAAAAATTATTTTGTAATTCTTATTGCTGTAGTTCTTGTGAACACATTGTTTTCCCCATTTGCTTATTACTTATTAACTCAGTGATATTTTACTGAAATCTCTGGGGTTTTATGCAACAATATTACCAACTTGAAGAAATGAGCCATTCTCCTCCTTTCCAATGTCTCAACCAGCTGTTTCATTTTGTGTGATTGTGTTGGCTAGAAAGCCTACAAGATAATATCAAATAACAATGTTGACAGCAAGCATCATTTATCTGGTTTCTAATTTTAATTGAAACCATATTTCAGTTAGCTTTACTAGTTTGTTTGGTAACTGGATTTTTTTTAATATTTAAGAAGTTTGCCTTTCTCACTATTTTAGTAAAGGTTTTCAATTAAGAATGGCTGCTAGAGTTCCCACCAAGATAGAGGAGTAGGTAGAAACCTTTCACTTCCTCGCACAATCAAAAGGAGGATAACAACCAATCTAAAATCAATAAACAACCAGAAATGCCAGAAAACCAAACTGCATGGAACTCCAACAACCAAGGAATTAAAGAAAAATCAACCAGAACAACTAAAGCAGTGTGCCAAGACAAAGAAATACGGCCCAAATGAAAGAACAGAGCATAACCTCCGAAAGAGAACTAAATGATAAGGACATAGCCAACCTATCTGATGGAGAATTTAAAGCCCTGGTAATAAAAATGCTCACGGATCTCATTGAGCTTGGTCTAAAAATGAAAAATGAATGAAAGATACCCAAAATGAAATAAAGCAAAACATTCAGGGAACCAACAGTGACAGGAAGGAAACCAGGACTCAGGGCAATGATTTGGAACAAAAGGGAAAAATAAACATCCAACAGGAACAGAATGAAGAAACAAGAATTCAAAAAAATAAAGAGAGTCTTACAAACCTCTGGGACAACCTGAAACATTCCCATATCTGAATTATAGGGGTGCCAGAAGGAGAAGAACAACAGCAGGAAATTGAAAATTTATTTGAATAAATAACAAGGAAAACTTCCCCAATCTGGTGAAGGAAGTAGACTTTCAGGAAGCCCAGAGAGTCCCAAAGAAGTTGGGCCCAAGGAGGAACACACCAAAGCACATCATCATTAAGTTACCCAAGATCAAATATAAAGAGAAAATCCTAAAAGAAGCAAGGGGAAAGGAGACAGTTACCTACATATGAGTGCCCATTAAGCTATCATCTGATTTCTCAAAAGAAACTTTGCAGGCAAGAAGGGTCTGGAAAGAAGTATTGGAAGTCATGAAAGGCCCTACAAGAACCTACATTCAAGATTACTCTATACAGCAAAGCTTTCATTCAGAATGCAAGGGAAGATAAAGTGCTTCCCAGACAAGGTCAAGTTAAAGGAGTTCATCATCACCAAGACTTTATTATATGAAATGTTAAAGGGACTTATGTAAGAAATAGAAGAGAATCAAAACTATGAATAGTAAAATGACAACAAACTGACAACTATCAACAAATGAACCTAAAAGAAAAGAAAAACAACAAAGACAAAAACTAAGCAAACAACCAGCACAGGAACAGAATCAGAGAAATGGAGATCACATGGAGGGACTTCAGTGGAGAGTGGGAAGGGAGGAATAGGGGAGGAAAGGTACAGGGAAGAAGAAGCTTAATTGGTAGGCATAAAATAGACAGGGAGATAAAAAATGGTATAAGAAACAGAGGACTCAAAGAACTTATATGTACAACCCATGGACATGAACTAAGGGGGAGGAATGCTGGAGGGTTGGGGGGACAAGGTAGAGGGGGGATAAAGGGAGAAAAAATGGGGAAACTGTAATAGCATAATCAATAAAAAATACTTTAAAAAGAATGGCTGCTAAATTTTATCAAACAACTTTCCAGCATCTACTGATATGATCATATTGTTTTTTAATTTAATTTGTTATTGTTGTAGATTGTGTTGCTAGATTTCCTGATACTGAACACAGTTGTATTCCTGGAATATAATTTTCTAGATCATGATTTATTATCCTTTTGACAAATACTATATTTTACTTACTAGTATTTAATTAAGGAATTTTCCTCCTGAATTCTACAGCAAGATTGTTCTATATCTTTTTCTTGTCTTTTTAGGTTTCAGGTTAAAGTTATCTTGGCTTCACAAAATGAATCATGAAGCTTTCCATCTTTTTCTACAACCTAAAATAGTTTAAATAACATTGAAATGATCTGGTTCTGAAATATTAGACAAAATATAGATGTGAATCTAACTGGCTCTGCCCCCTTTTCCTGATCAAATAACTCTTTGCACCTTTCCAGCCTCCAGTATTTTTTGTTACATTTATTGAGGTGACATTCATTAATAACCTTATATAAGTTTCAGATGTACAATTTTATAATATATCATTTGTATACTGTGTTGTGTATTCATCACCCAAGGTTTAGTCTCCCTCCATCACTCTACATTTGACCACTTTTACCCTCTTCATCTTCACCCCACCCCTCTGGTATCCACCCTTCTTTATCTGTGTCTATGAGTTTGTTTGTTTGCTTTGTTTGTTTATTTGTTGCTGTCTGTTTTATATCCTACATATGAGTGCAAACATATGGTCCTTGTCCCTTTCTGTCTGTCCAGTCTCCAGTATTTAATTAATCTATTCTGGTTGCCACATCTTGATGTCCATTATTCGTCATTTATATTGTGCAAGAAAAAAACATCTTTTTTTTTTTATTTCAATCATTGTTCAAGTACAGTTTTCTCCCCCCTACTCCCGTTCCAGCCCCTCCACCAAAAAACATCTTTTTTAAAAAAATGATTTTATGTTTCTGCTACAGTTTTCTTGTAAGCGCTTATAGTTCTTTTAAATTCATTTGAATTGTTAATTATGTCTCAATTCAGATTTCTAGTCTCATATAGAAAGTTCTTACAAATTAAAAAATATTTTCAAAAAGATGAAACTGTAATAAATATGGGCAATGATCAACTATAAGTAATTTACAAACAAATAGAAGTGGTCAATAAAAGAATCTAAAATATTTCCTCTCACTGGCTGTACTAGAAATGTCAATCAATGCCACTCAAACACACACTGTTGTACGGGAACTACAGCCCACCAGCCCCTGAAGCCCAAACAGGGCTTCGGGAATAGTTGGAACAGCTAGTTTCTCCCTTTACCTGCTCAATGAACAGAGTAGGTAATAGCTGGGGCTTTTGCCCTTAGACTAAAGCTGGAGACCTGCTCTCTATGGATGAAGTCTATGGATCACCTATGGATGATCTAGAGTAGACTCCTAGAGAAGATATTGAGAACTGAGGGAGAAAAGCAGTGAGTGCCAAACAGAATAAAATGTTAAGAAAACAGAGAGGCAGCTCCACTCAGAGGGTGAAATACATTGCAGTCTATCACCACCAGAGTAAAGGCATCTGCACTTTGGCAAATGTAATGTATGGGTCACTACATACCCTCCCATCCTGGAGAGAAGTAAGTCTACTTCTGGACAAACCCAGCCATGCACACAGAGCCAAAGGCTGGCCTTCTCAATTATGGGAGAGTCCTTTTATGGAAATAGACCTACCCAGCTTGGGAGAAAAATCCACACCAGCTACCTTTATTTAACAAAGCGTTTATTCATAAATATATCTGGATACTCAAGTACCAACAGATATTTGAATAAAAATTAACAGCATGAAGACAGAGGTACAAAGATAAACAAACAGCCAACTAATATTGGATAAATCTAAAATGATTAGGAAACTAAAATTTATTTTTACTTTATGTAATGCTCAAAATGATTGAGTGGATATAGTGCCCATAAAAGCATACAGCTTGTGAGGAAGAAAGAGCAGAGTACAAAAATGTCCTTGGATACTAAAAATACAAATGTCAAAAAATTGCACTGGACTGTCTGAATAATAAAATGAATGTGAGGACTTAATTAGAAATTTGAATTAAATTTAATCTCCTATAATGAAGACTAGAAAGTAAATAATTTTAAAAATATGAAAATATTTAAGACATATGGAAGATGGATACACAAGTCAGAGATCTGTCTTAAAGAAGTTCCAAAATGAGACAATGACAGGAAAGAAATATTCAGAGTCATAGCCTTGTAGCTCAGTTGGTTAGAGCATTGTCCCAATACGCCAAAGTTGTAGGTTCAATCCCCAGTCAGGGCACATACAGGAATTGACCAATGAATGCATAAATAAGTGGAATGACAAATTAATCTCCCTCTCTCTCTCTCTCTCTCTCTCTCCCTCTCTCTCTCTAAAAATCAACAAATAAAAAAAATTAAGAAATATTCAAAGAAGTAGCTGAAGAAAATCTCCCCAAACTCAATGAGTCTTCACTGTAAAATGATTTATGGAGAGAAAAACAAAATTGATTTTTAAAAGACCTACTCTCCAATGCAATCTAATGAAATTTTAGCACTCTAAAGGTAGACAAAACCCTGACAACCCCTGAGGAGGGACTGGGAAAATAAGTTACCAGAAGAAACAAGGATAATATGGCATCAAACTGCCCTGAATGGTGTGGCTCAGTGGGTTGGGCATGATCCTGCTAGCTGAAGGGTCGCCTGTTTGATTTTTCACCAGTGCTCATGCCTAGGTTTCAGGCCATGTCCCCATTTGGGGGTATACAAGAGGCAGCCAATGGATGTTCCTCTAATACATTAATGTTTCAATCTCTTTCACCGTCCCTTACCCTTTCTCTAGAAGTAAATAAATAAAATCATTTTTTAAAAAAGACGGCAAACTTCTCATCAACAACACTTAATGCTCAAAAACAACAGAACAATGTATTCAAACTTTTGAGGGTGGCACAATATTTGTGTATTTTTATTTATTTATTTATTTATTTTAAATAATACTGTTACTTAGTAAAAGAATGAAACTACATTAAAAAGTATTTAGAGTCTCACTCCTACCCATTCATCTCATTCTTCACTCACCTCCCTCCAAAGGTAATAACCATTTCAATTAGTTTCTTGTTTATTCTGTAAGTTGGGAAAATGATTTTGAACTTAGGTTTCTAAACAATCCAGCCAAGTCAAGTCAAACAATCAAGTTTGGGCAATGTAAATGCATATGTGACACATGGCACCCAGAGTACAGAGGACCAAAGGAGCTTCTGCGAATGAGCACACAGGATACATGGCAGCAGCTGAGTGCATCATCTAGGAGTCAAAGAAGCTGAGGGGCTTTGTTAGGCAGACTTCTTGTGAATTTAATGAAGAAAGGCTTCAGGGACCCCATTCACTTGAGACTTTTCCAAAGATAAGGGATGGGCCCTAAAAGTGTGTGCATGTGATTTTGTAGTTTATCTCTTGATGATGGACCCCCAAATTGTATAAGATTCAAGATCTACAACACTTGGAGCTGTCCTTGATTAATACTTGAAAAATTTTCCTTCAAGCAACAAGATTTTAATGACATGAATTACATTTCTTTTCTTGGGTCCAAAATATAATAATATTTATCTAATAATATGATAAATAATGTTTATTGATTTTCTATTTCTAAAATTAACTTGTAAACCAGATACAAATATTTAATTGGAATTCTAGAACAAAATAGGAGTGTTATAAATCTTGGCAATATAAAATTATAATAGAGCTAAAACTATTGGGACATGGGAAGAGAGATGAAAGGATAATTTCTTAATCTTTGATAAATGGATATCTTGGAACACCATCCAGAGTTGATGATAAGAATACAGTTTCTGGCTTCTGGCCAAGATGGAGGCATAGGTAGATACACTGCCTCTTCACACAACCAAAAGAAGGACAATAACCAATTTAAAAACAAAAAGTAACCAGAACTGGCAGAAAATCAAACTGCACGGAAGTTTGACAACCAAGGAGTTAAAGAAGAAACATTCACCCAGACCAGTAGGAGGGGCAGAGATGGGTAACCAGGGTGGAGAGAACTCTCAGGAAGGTGGCAGCTAGAGGACCCAGACAGGTGAGGCTGAAGCTGGCAGAGCAGGTGGTCCCACATTTGTGTGCAGATAAACCAGAAGGAACAACTGGGGAGCAAGACAGACCACACAACCCAGGGTTCCAGTGCATGGAAATAAAGCCTCAAAACCTCTAACTGTAAAAAGCTGTGTGAATTGCAGTGGCAAGAGAAACTCCCAGCCTCATAGGAGAGTTCATTGGAGAGACCCACAGCGTCCTAGAACATACACAAAATCACCCACTCGGGAATCAGCACCAGAAGGGCGAACTTTGTTTGTGGGTAGCGGGGGAAGTGACTGAAAGTCAGCAGAGAGCTGAGCAAGTGGCGTTGTTCCCTCTAGGACCCCTCCCCCACATACAGCACCATAACATAGTGATGTGAGTTGCCCTGCCCTGGTGAACACCTAAGGCTGTGCTCCCTACTATGTAACAGGTATGCTGAGACAAAGGAATATGACCAAATGAAAGAACAGATCAAAGGTCCAGAAAAAATACAACTAACAATGAAGAGATAGCCAACCTATCAGATGCCCAGTTCAAAACACTGGTAATCAGGATGCTCACAGAAATGGTTGAGTGTGGTCACAAAATAGAGGAAAAAGTAAAGGCTATGCAAAGTGAAATAAAGGAAAATGTACAGGGCACCAACAGTGATGGGAAGGAAACCAGGACTCAAATCAATGATTTGGACCAGAAGGAAGAAATAAACATTCAACAAGAACAGAATGAAGAAACAAGAATTTGAAAAAAAAATGAGTAGAGGCTTAGGAACCTCTGGGACAACTTTAAGCATTCCAACATCTAAATCATAGGGGTGCCAGAAGGAAAAGAGGAAGAGCAAGAAATTGAAAACTTATTTGAAAACATAATGAAGTAGAGCTTCCCCAATCTAGTGAAGGAAATAGACTTCCAGGAAGTTCAGGAAGCTCAGAGAGTCCCAAAGAATTTGGACCCAAGGAAGCACATACCAAGGAACATCATAATTACATTACCCAAAATTAAAGAGAAGGAGAGACGCTTAAAAGCAGCAAGAAAAAGGAGACAGTGACCTACAAAGGAGTTCCCATAAGACTATCAGCTGATTGATTCCTCAAAAGAAATCTTACAGGCAAGAAGGGTCTAGAAAGAAGTACTCAGAGTCATGAAAGGCAAGAACCTACATCCAAAATTACTCTATCCAGCAAAGCTATCATTCAGAATGGAAGGGCAAATAAAGTGCTTCCCAGATAAGGTGAAGTCAAAGGAGTTCATCATCATCAAGCCCTTATTATGAAATGTTAAAGGGACTTATCTAAGAAATAGAAGAAGATAAAAAATATGAACAATAAAATGACAACAAACTCACAACTATCAACAACCAAAATTTAAAAACAAAAATGAACTAAGCAAATAACTAGAACAGAAACAGACTCACATAAATAGAGATCACATGGAGGTTATTGGTGGGGAGGGGAAAGGAGGAGAATGGGGGAAAAGGTACAAGGAATAAGAAGCATAATTGGTAGGCACAAAATAAACAGGGGGACATTAAGAATGGTATAGGAAATGGAGAAGCCAAAGAACTTATGTGTACAACCTATGGACATGAACTAAAGTGGGGGAATGCTGGTGGGAGAGGGCTACAGAGGGGAGGGGAATAAAGGTGAGAAAAAAATGGGACAACTGTAATAGCATAATCAATAAAATATATTTTAAAAATAATAGAGTTTCAATTCTATTATATATTGTTAATTACATGAAGGAGTCAGAGAAGCAGGAGGTACCATAGAAACAATAAATACCTCATTTTTCAGCCATAAACACTGTCAAAGATGACACAGCAAGGAAAGGCAGAAATGTTACTAAAGACAGAAATATTAATTAAGGATATCATTAACTAAAGAATATTAACTAAAGATAAAATAATAATTATGAGAACAATCCCAGTCAGAAAGTATTGTCAGTGGTAATGTTTATGGTAAACTGAACTAGGGAAAGACAAAACAAATTTTTTTAATTTTATAACCTTCTATAATGTTTGAATTTTTATTTATGTACATTTCTGTAATTTTTAAATATGTGCACAAAAATATTCTTTACAATGTTATTTATAATTGTGGAAACTGGAAATAATCTAAATACCTAGACAGACAAATAGCAGACTGATTAAAATAATTTACTTTGATTTTATGTAGTTACTGACCATGGAAAGCATCCCACACTATATTAAACTTTTTATTTTAAAAAAACCCAGATTCTAAGTAACATGTACATTAGAATCCATTTTTTTAAATCTGTGCTGTATACAAATGTATGTATGCACAAAATACTAATTCTAAAATGTGAATAATTACTACATCCAGGTGATAAGAATGCAGGTGATTTTTATTTTTCTCTTTGCTTGTGTTTTCTAAAATGCCCTATAAGGAACATAAATTATTTTTTAAAGATTTTATTTCTTTATTTTTAGAGAGAGGGGAAGGGAAGGAGAAAGAAAGGGAGAGAAACATCAATTTGTGGTTGCCTCTCAAGCGCTCCCTACTGGGAACCTGGGACCTGGGGACCTGGGGACCTGGGGACCTGGGGACCTGGCCCGAAACCCAGGCATGTGCCCTGACTGGGAACCCAACCAGCAACTCTTTGGTTTGCAGGCCCGTGCCCACTCCACTGAGCTACACCAGCCAAGGCAACATAAATTATTTTGTAGTAAAAGTAAAGCAAAAACGTTATCCTAATATATTTTTAAAAATTAATTCCACATTTCTTCTGATTGAAACAAGGTCACAAGATTCTATTTGTAATTCTTGGCCCAACTGAATATTTACTTGAGTCCAAATGTGTTTGACATCACCCTCAAATCAAAGAGTTCAGGTACTGCCCTCCTCTCCACGGTCTCTCTGTTACACATACCATTGTCTTTTTTTTGTAATCTCTGCCTTACCCATGGCAAACTACTCAGACCCCCCTAAAGCAGCAGTCTGGACCACTACTTCACGGTTCTGCTCATGTTAATAATTAATGCCTCCTCATTTTTGGAAGCCCAGCACAAGCAACTAATTAAATATTAACAATTTCTGTTCAAATTTATACAACATAAGCAGAGTTAACATCCGGGACAGAAAGCAAGACCAATTTGACAACTAGTAGAAGATATTTGCAACAAAGATAACCACTAATGGATTTATAACTGGAATATAAACAATATGAAAGCATCTCCTTTGAAAAAGGAAGAAAATGATGTGCAGAGGCAACATAAATTTCAGCTTAGCAAACCTGAAAAACATGGGCAATATTTCATGCTGGTGAGAATGTGGGTGAGCACTGCTGATGGGAACATAAACTGATGCAGCCGTTTTGAAGAGCAATTTCAGTGAGATTGAGATTGCTCAGGTCCTACGGTAATGAACTTCTACTCCTGGATACAAGAGACCCAGAAAGCTTTTGAACAGGTACCAAAAAATATAAACAAAATTATATTCCTCACACAACAACAACAACAACAACAACAACAACAGCCCTGGCTGTTGTGGCTCAGTGGATTGAGTACTGGACTGCAAACCAAAGAGTCACTGGTTCAATTCCCAGTCAAGGCACATGTCTGGGTTGGGGGCCAGGTTCCCAGTTGGGGGTGCATGAGAAGCAACCACACGCTGATGTTCTCTCCCTCCTTTTTCTCCCTCCCTTCCCTTCTCTCTAAAACTAAATAAATAAAATCTAAAAAAACTGGAATGAATTAAAAATGCAACAAGGATATAAATAAATGATAACTGAATCAATGGATACATGAGTGAATAAAAATAAAAGACCAACTGAACAGAAAAAAAAAAAAGAACAAAATGTTTAGGTACAAAGATGTCCTTCAACCACAGTGATAAAAAGAACACAGTTTCATAGCTGAAGGCAGCTAAAAAGAACATCATTTGCCCCATATGCACAGCTGTGACATTGATTTCTGGACTAAGGAAAGAAGAATCTCAATCATCACAACTGAGTTTGTCAAAGCAAAGTTCATTGTCTGGGATGTTCATTTCAAATCACTTTGGGAAAGCAAAGTTACTGCTGCTAAATTCTGTAACATCTGAGAATCAGTAACTTTTCCAGTCACAAAGGATAGTCCTGCACACCTTGATAAGGAAGTTTACATTGACCTCGTCAGAACAACAGATGTAACAGTGAGAAAACAAAGAGGAAAACCATGGGCACCAACACTTTAGTGCAAGTTCTGATCCAACACATTTTCATAATCTTGAAGCAAGCAAGGGAACCACAAAGCACTTTGCCCTGGTTTGGGACATATTTCTTCCAAATAAAGGCTGCCCTGTACATCACAACACTTCAACACACAAAAACACACACATGAATGGCAACTATGTGAGGTGACAGATGTGTTAACTTCATTGTAGTAATCACTTATATAAATATCATTTCATTGTACATTTTAAACATATACCAATTTATTAGTCAATTATACCTCGATATTATACCTCGATGAAGCTGGGGAAAAAAATAATCTTAGCTGTTTCATTATCTTTGCTTTTGGCCCTTCCCCCAGGACCCCACCTTTGGCCATCTTTCAGCCCCAGTGAGGCAGGGGTCAGCACAGGATTAGCCAAGGTGCTGTATTACTTGTGATGATTCCTTACATCCCTGTACCAACAGGACTGCCTAATATTAGACAGGAGCCCCTTATTTTAGAGGCATAATTAGATTTATTACTTTAACTAAAAGTAACTGTTGATCTCAACAAACAACAGAAACTTTTGTTTGCAAAGTTGTAGTAACAGCCAAGAGAGTTGGGAAGAGGTTGCATGAGGCTTATTATAATAATTCTCTGGGGATCATAAAGCCCATCAAGCTTGGGAGAAGAGTAGATCCCTTAAGAAAACAAAGCAGCAACCAAAATCTTTCAATCCTGATGTCACCTCCACAAAGAAATGTGTTTATTCCAGAAGTAGTTCACCCACTGTCTCCTGGAGCCTGATTGCCCACAGAAGAAATATTCTCTCTCAGAGAGTGGGCCAATGTGAGGACGGAATAAAAGCCTTTATCATCAAAATCACCCCCATTACTTTAAGGGGAGGATGAAGGAAGATTGCATCAAATGGCTGTCCTTTTCCAAGGTGGTTCCTAGGACGAACTTGCTGAAAATCGAAGATTTTGAAACATTCTTGAACTCATCAGATCCTGTGAGCTGAATGATGACAAAGTCCAAGGAAACCACTCTCCTACCCATGGAAGGCAGCTGACCACTGAGGACACTTTGGAAAAGGACAGATGTCCTTAGAGAATACCATCAAATTCATTAGAAATGGAGATCTCACACCAGCAGTATGAGATCTGCATTTAGAGCCACAGACAACAATTGTAACCTCAGGAATTACCCCTGGGAACCAGGTATTTTCTTCAATCCTCTAAGTGGTGTATTTGGGATGGCCTGACTGGGACTTCCCCAGAGGCCTGCTAGACACCTGACCTTGGGTCTGCGGAGTAATCTCCGCCTTGGTGCTGCCAAGGACGGCTGAGCAGCGCTGGCTTCCTCAAACCCCGCTCTTCCTAGCACTCATTTCTCACTTTCCTTTCTAAGATGTGGCACATTGAGCATATGCACTGGTTTCATTTGTAACTTTAGCCCCACCATCCAGGTCAATGTTAGGCAAGTGAAAGTTCATCCTTCAGAGCCACTAAGTTACTCATGTTGGGGAACTTCGCCTGTTCCACCATGTGCTCTGTGAAACTATCCCCTTGAAAAACCCAAAGCTGTCTGGCCGGTGTAGCTCAGTGGATTGAGCACGGGCTGGGAACCAAAGTGTCCCAGGTTTGATTCCCAGCCAGGGTACATTCCTGGGTTGCAGGCCATAACCCCCAGCAACCGCACATTGATGTTTCTCTCTTTCTCTCTCCCTCTCTCTCTCTCTCCCCCTTCCCTCTCTAAAAATAAATAAATAAAATCTTCAAAAAATTTTTTTAAATAGCACTTTTAAAAAAAAAAAAGAAAAACCCAAAGCTCTGGACAACGTTGAGCCTGAGTGAAACTGTTAATGCTCCTCCTTAGAGGGAGAAGATCTCACCCTCTTTCTAGGTGTGCTAGAACTGTTCAGAAGACCATGCAGTTCCAGCCGTGGCAGGATAAATTTCCAGGGCATCTGTAGAGTCTTTCCCACTGGGGCCTGGCACTGTGTGACAGACCCTTAAAACAATGAATGGTCAGTGGATGGTGCAGCCGTGTCTGGCTCTCAGGATGCCCAGCAAGTCTCTCCTTTTTTTCATCAAGCAGGTAGGATAAAGGGGAAAATGCCTGGAATTCATGAAATGGCCTTTTCCCCTTTGTACCTGGAAGGCCGCCTAGCTGCTGATCTCTGGCTTAAAATAGGTAAAATAAATAAATAAATAAATAAAGCCAACCCTGAAGTTAATCAGCAGTCCTGTCTATGTGCTATGTACTTGGGCTGGTCACACTGTCTTTTCATAGTTTATCTGTGCTAAATTCATGATTCAATGTGAACCTAGAGCTTTCTCCTCCTCACCCATTCACATCTAACTCTTCCTCCTCATCTTAGTCTCTATTCTCATCTTCCTCTCCATGTGTCCTACCCAGGACTTCGCCTAAATAATGCCCATTCTATTAACTCTTGATGATGTTTCTGAGTATGACATTTGTGTTGGATCTTGCTTTGTTCTGAAAAGAGCTGGATAAGTTTCTTGGCCACCTGGGGTCACCTTTGAACCAAATTATTAAGCTGCAGTGGCTTCCTTTTCAAACTGCTAATAAATCTAGACAATGTTGAGCCTGAAATAACCAGTGGAGAATAGCCCTAGCTATATCCTCAGAGGCTGATTGATTATTTTGTGTTCTTTAATAACTGTCAATAGCTGTTAGTTATAATGGTAGTTTGTAGAATAACGTTGAATAGTGTAGACTGTGCTAAAAAGGCAAAACCACAAAAAGGAAAAGTTTATACAGTTTACTATGTCATCCTCATTACTCATATCCCCTAGCATTTCCTTCATCCAAAGTACCTAAACTGGGTCTCAATCTTATTCTCTAGTGGCTGGCAAATAATTCCTACAGCTCTGCCTGATAATTATAGTAGTGGTTATTACTTAAAAAAAGGAACTTCCAAGGACGCTGACTTTTTACATTGAATTTATCGGGGTGACATTGGTTAATAAAATTATATAGGTTTCTGGCGTACAATTCTATAATACATCATCTGTATATTGTATTTTGTGTTCACCACTGTAAGTCAAGTTTCCTATCACCATTTGTTCCCCCTTTACTCTCTTCTACCTCCCTCATCTCCCTTTTCCCTCTGGTAATCACCAAACTGTTGTCTGTGTCTATGAGTTTTGTTTGTTTGTTTGCTTGCTTGCTTAATGCCTTCACCTTTTTCACCCAGCATCTGTACCCACTCCCCTCTGACAGTTGTCAGCCTGTTCTCTGTCTCTATGAGTCTGTTTCTATTTTGTTTGTTTATTTTGTTCATTAGATTCCACATATAAATGAAATCGTATGGTACTTACTCTTTTTCTGACTGGCTTATTTCACGCAACATAATATTTTCCAGGTCCATCCTAGCTATAGCAAAAGGTAAGACTTCCTTCTTTTTTATGACTGAGTAGTACTGCATTGTGTAAATGTACCACAGCTGTTCTAATCCACTCACCTACTGATGGCACTTGGGCTGCTTCCAAATCTTGACTATTGTATATAATTCTGCATTGAACATAGGGGTGCATATATTCTTTCAAATCAGTATTTTGAGGTTCTTTGTATATATTCTCAGAAATGAAATCACTGGGTCATAAACCATTCCATTTTTAATTTTTTGAGGTAAATCTATACTGCTTTCCACAATGGCTGCACCTACCTTCATTCCCACAACAGTGCATGGGGGTTTCCCTTTCTCCAAATTCTCTCCAACTATTTGCTGATTTATTGATGATAGCCATTCTGACAGGTGTGTGGTGATATCTCATCTTTTTATTTGTATTTCTCTGATAAGTAGTGATGTCGAGCACCTTTTCATACATCTACTGGCCGTCTGTTTCTCCTCTTTGGAAAAATGTCTATTCAGGTCCTTTGTCCATTTATTAACTGAATTGTTTGGGTTTTTGGTGTTGAATTGTGTGAGTTCTTTACAAATTTTGGATAGTAACAAAAATCAGATATATCCTTGGGGAATACATTCTCCCATTCACTGGGTTGTCTTTTCACTTTATTAGTGGTTTCCTGCACTGTGCAAAACTTTTTAGTTTGATGCAGTTCCATTGTTTATTTCATCTTTTGTTTCCCTTGCCAGAGGAGATATATCAGAAAAAAATAGGGCTACAAGAAAAGTCCAAGATTTTACTGCCTATCTTTTCTTCTATAATTTTTTTATTGTTGTTCAGTTACAGTTGCCCCATCTTTTTCCCCATTGTTCTCCCCTGCCCCATCCCCTTTGCAATCCCACAGTCAAACCTCCCACAATGTCCATGCCCATAAGTCCTGTATTTGTGTTCATTTGCTTGTCCCTTCCCTTCTAACCCCTGTTATCCCCCTCTCCCTCCCCTCTGGTCACTGTCAGTTTGTTCTTTATTTCCAAGTCTCTGGTTCTATTTTGTTCACTGCTGTGCTGATTAGGTTCCACTTTATAGGTGAGATCATATAGTATCTGTCTTTCACTGACTGACTTATTTCACTTAGCATAATGCTCTCCAGGTCCATGCATGCTATCATGAAGGGTAAGAGTTCCTTCTTTCTTTCTGCTGCATAGTATTCCATTGTGTAAACGTACCACAGTTTTTTGACCCACTCATTTACTGATGGGCACTTAGGCTGTTTCTGGCACTTGGTTATTGTAAATAATGCTGCTATGAACATTGGGGTGCATAGGTTCTTTTTAATTGGTGATGTAGGATTCTTAGGGTATAGTTCCAGCAGTGGGATCGCTGGATCGAAAGGCAGCTCCATCTTTAGTTTTTTAAGGAAATTCCATACTGTTTTCAACAGTGGCTGTACCAGTCTGCATTTCCACCAAGAGTGTACTAGGGTTCCCTTTTCTTCACAACCTTACCAGCACTTATTTTTTGTTGATTTATTAATGATGGCCATTCTGACTGGTGTGAAGTGGTATCTCACTGTAGTTTAAATTTGTGTCTCTCTAATGGCTAGTGATGTTGAGCATTTTTTCATGTGTCTATGGTTTTGAGTCTAACATGTAAGTCTTTGATCCATTTTGAGTTTATTGTTGTGTATGGTGTAATAAGGTGGTCTTGTTTCTTTCTTTCTTTCTCTTTTTCTTTTTTTTTTTGTACGTGTCTGTTCAATTTTCCCAACACTATTTATTGAATAGACTATCTACTCCATTGTATGTTCTTGCCCTTTGTCAAATATTAATCGATTATGAAGGCATGAGTTTGTTTCTGGGCTCTCTATTCTGTTTCACTGATCTATATGTCTGTTTTTATGCATACTGTTTTGCTTACTATGGACTTGTAGTATAGTTTGATATCAGGTATTGTGATTCCTCCAATTTTGTTCTTCTTTCTCAAGATTGTTTTGTCTATTCAAGGTCCTTTTCGATTCCATATAAATTTTTGGAATATTTGTTTTAGTTCTGTGAAATACACCATTGGCATTTTGAAAGGAATTTTGTTGAATCTGTACATTGCTTTGGGTAGTATGGAAATTTTAATGATTTTAATTCTTCCTATCCAGTAACATGGTATGTGCTTCCACTTAGTTGTATCTTCAATTTTTTTCTTCAGTATTTTACAGTTTTCTAAGTATAGGCTTTTTACATCCTTGGTTAAATTTATTCCTAGGTATTTTATTTTTTTTTTTTTTTTTTTTCTCTTTCTTTCTTTTTTTTTTTTTTTTTTTTTTTTTTTTTTTTTTTTTTTTTTTTTATTTCAATCATTGTTCAAGTACAGTTTTCTGCCCCCTACTCCCGTTTCAGCCCCTCCACCCAACCCTCCTCCCTTCCCCCCATTACCCCCCACCCTTAGTTTTTGTCCATGTGTCCTCCAAATTTGTTCCTGTAATCCCTACCCATTCCCCCCTGAAATTCCCTCTTCTCTCCCCTCTGGCCACTGTCAGACTACCCCCTATTTCAGTGTCTTTGGTTATATTTTGCTAGTTTTTTGTTTTGTTTTGTTTTGTTGTTTAGATTCCTGTTAAAGGTGATATCATGTGGTATTTGTCTTTCACTGCCTGGCTTGTTTCACTTAGCATAATGCTTTCCAGCTCCATCCATGCTGTTGCAAAGGGTATGAGCTCCTTCTTTCTTTCTGCTGTATAGAATTCCATTGTGTAAATGTACCATAGTTTTTTGATCCATTCATTTACTGATGGGCATCTAGGTTGCTTCCAGCACCTAGCTATTGTAAATTGTGCTGCTATGAACATCGGGGTGCAAAGGTTCTTTTGTATTGGTGTTTTAGTGTTCTTAGGATAGAGTCCCAGCAATGGAATTGCTGGGTCAAAAGGCAGATCCATTTTTAGTTTTCTGAGGAAGTTCCAGACTGCTTTCCATAATGGTTGTACCAGTCTGCAGTCCCACCAACAGTGCACTAGGGACCCCGTTTCTCCACATCCTCTCCAACACTTGTTATTTGTTGCTTTGTTTATGATGGCCATTCTGACTGGTGTGAAGTGGTATCTCATTGTGGTTTTAATCTGCATCTCTCTGATGGCTAGCGATATTGAACATCGCTTCATGTGTCTTTGGATTTTCTGTATGTCCTCCTTGGAGAAGTGTCTGTTCAAGTCCTTTGCCCATTTTTTAATTGGGTTACTTGTCTTCTTAGAGTGGAGTCGCATAAGTTCTTTATATATTTTGGAGATTAAACCCTTGTCTGAGGTATCATTAGCAAATATGTTTTCCCATACAGTTGGTTCTCTTTTTATTTTGATACTGTTTTCCTTAGCTGTGCAAAAGCTTTTAATTTTGATGAGGTCCCATTTGTTTATTCTTTCCTTTATGTCCCTTGCTCTAGGAGACAAGTCAGTAAAAAAGTTTCTGCGTGAAATATCTGAGATTTTCCTACCTACGTTCTCTTCTAGGACTTTAATGGTGTCACGCTTTATATTTAAGTCTTTTATCCACCTTGAATCTATTTTTGTATAAGGTGTAAGTTGGTGCTCGAGTTTCATTTTTTTGCACGTAGCTGTCCAGTTCTCCCAACACCATTTGTTGAAGAGGCTATTTTTATTCCATTTTATGTTGCTGCTTCCTTTGTCAAATATTAATTGACCGTAGAGGCTTGGGTTTATTTCTGGGCTGTCTGTTCTGTTCCATTGGTCCATGTGCCTGTTTTTATGCCAGTACCAGGCTGTTTTGATTACAGTGGCCTTGTAGTATAGTTTAATGTCAGGTATTGTGATTCCTCCTACTTTACTCTTCTTTCTCAAAATTGCAGCAGCTATTCGGGGTCGTTTATGGTTCCATATAAATTGTTGAAGTGTTTGTTCTATGTCTGTGAAATATGCCATTGGTACTTTAATCGGTATTGCATTGAATGTGTAGATTGCTTTTGGTAGTATGGACATTTTAATGATATTAATTCTTCCAATCCATGAACACGGTATATGTTTCCATTTGTTTGTGTCCTCCTTGATTTCTCTCCTCAGTGTTATGTAGTTTTCTGCATACAAGTCTTTTACCTCTTTGGTTAGGTTTATTCCTAGGTATTTTATTTTCCTTTTTGCTATTTCAAATGGGATTTTTTTCTTGATTTCTGCTTCTGCTGTTTCATTGTTGGTGTACAGAAATGCCTTTGATTTCTGGATATTGACTTTGTATCCCGCTGTTTTACCAAATTCATTTATGAGGTCAAGCAGTTTTTTGGTGGAGTCTATAGGATTTTCTATGTACACTATCATGTCATCTGCAAACAGTGACAGTTTTGTTTCCTCCTTTCCGATTTGGATTCCTTTTATTTCTTTTTCTTGTCTGATTGCTGTGGCTAGAACCTCCAGTACTATATTGAATAGAAGTGGTGAAAGTGGACATCCTTGTCTTGTTCCTGTTCTTAGTGGAAAAGATTTTAATTTTTGCCCATTGAGTATAATGTTGGCTGTAGGTTTCTCATATATGGCCTTTATTATGTTGAGGAATGCTCCCTCTATTCCCACTTTACTGAGTGTTTTTATCATAAATGGGTGCTGTACCTTATCAAATGCTTTTTCTGCATCTATCGATATGATCATGTGGTTTTTGTCTTTGCTTTTGTTTATGTGATGTATTACATTTACTGATTTGCGTATATTGTACCATCCTTGCATACCTGGGATGAATCCAACTTGGTCATGGTGTATGATGTTCTTAATGTACTGTTGGATGCGGTTTGCCAGTATCTTGTTGAGGATTTTAGCGTCAATGTTCATCAGCGATATTGGCCTGTAGTTTTCTTTCTTTGTTGTGTCTTTATCTGGTTTTGGGATTAAGATGATGTTGGCCTCATAAAAAGAGTTTGGTAGTCTTCCATCTTTTTGGATTTTTTGAAATAGTCTGTGAAGGATAGGTGTTAGTTCTTCCTTAAATGCTTTGTAGAATTCTCCTGTGAAACCATCTGGTCCAGGGCTTTTGTGTGTTGGGAGTTTTTGGATTACTGCTTCGATTTCTTTTGCTGTTATTGGTTTGTTGAGGCTTTCTGCTTCCATTTTATTGAGTTTTGGAAGGTTATATTTTTCTAGAAATTTGTCCATTTCATCTAGGTTTTCAAATTTCTTGGCATACAGCTCTTTGTAGTAATTTGTTACAATCCTTTGTATTTCTGTGGTATCTGTTGTAATCTCTCCTCTTTCATTTCTGATTGTGTTTATTTGGGTTTTCTCTCTTTTTTTCTTGATGAGTCTGCTTAAAGGCTTGTCGATTTTGTTTATCTTTTCAAAGAACCAACTCTTGGATTCATTGATCTTTAGAATTGTGCTTTTAGCCTCTATGTCATTTAATTCTGCTCTGATCTTGGTTATTTCCTTCCTTCTGCTTGCTCTGGGCTGTCTTTGTTGTTGTTCCTCGAGTTCTTGTAGACGTAGGGTTAGGTTGTTTGTTTGAAATGTTTCTAACTTTTTTAGGTGGGCCTGTATCGCTATGATCTTCCCTCTCAGGACTGCCTTGGCTGTGTCCCATAAGTTTTGGGTTGTTGTGAGTTCGTTTTCATTTGTTTCCAAAAACCGTTTGATTTCTTCCCTAATATCATTCTTGACCCATTCATTGTTTAATAGCATGCTGTTTAATCTCCACGAATTTGAGTGTTTTGGGTTTTTTTCCTTGGGGTTGGTTTCTAGTTTCAGTCCCTTGTGATCCGAGAAATTGCTTGGTATGATTTCAATTTTTTTGAAATTGTTGAGGCTTGTTTTGTGTCCTATCATGTGGTCAATCTTTGAAAATGTTCCATGTACATTTGAAAAAAATGTGTATTTAGCTTCTTTGGGATGGAGGGTTCTGTAAATATCAGTAAAGCCCAGCTCGTCTAGGGTATTGTTCAATGCCACAATATCTTTGTTGATGTTTTGTTTGGAAGATCTGTCCATTTTGATAGAGGGGTGTTAAAATCCCCCACAATAATTGTGTTGCTGTCCATATCTTTCTTGAAGTCCTCTAAGATTTTCTTTATGTATTTAGGTGCTCCTATGTTGGGTGCATATATATTTACTATGTTTATGTCTTCTTGGTGAATTCTTCCCTTGAGTATTATGAAATGACCTTCTGGGTCTCTCTTTATGGATCTTCTTTGGAAGTCTATTTTGTCAGATATGAGTATTGCTACCCCGGCTTTTTTCTCCTGTCCATTTGCTTGGAAAATTTGTTTCCAGCCCTTCACTTTCAACCTGTGCAGATCTTTTATCCTGAGGTGGGTCTCTTGTAGACAGCATATGTGTGGGTCATGTTTTCTTATCCAATCAGCTATTCTATGTCTTTTGATTGGAGCGTTTAGTCCATTTACATTTAAGGTTATTATTGATAGGTACTTATTCATTGCCTTTTATGTACGTGTGATCCTCTCTCACTCTCTCTTTTCCTTTCTTTCCTTAAAGCAGTCCCTTCAGCATCTCTTGCAGAGTTGGTTTAGTGGAGGTGTATTCTTTTAGACTTCTTTTGTCTGAGAAGCTTCTTATTTGGCCTTCTATCTTAATTGAGAGCCTTGCTGGGTAAAGTAGTCGTGGTTGCAGGCCTCTGGTTCTCATTACTTGGATTATTTCTTGCCATTCTCTTCTGGCTTGGAGTGTTTCCATTGAGAAGTCAGCTGTTAGCCTTATTGGAGCCCCCTTGTATGTTACTTCCTTCTTCTCCCTTGCTGCCTTTAAGATTCTCTCTTTGTCTTGAAATTTTGCCATTTTAATTATGATGTGTCTTGAGGTGGGCCTCCTTGGGTTCCTCTTGATTGGGACTCTCTGTGTTTCCTGTATTTGTGTGACTTTTTGTCTCATCAAATTAGGGAAGTTTTCCATCATCACTTGTTCAACTAGGTTTTCTATCCCTTGTTCTTCTTCTTCTCCTTCTGGTATCCCTATTATACGGATATTATTACGTTTCATATTGTCTTGCATTTCTCTTAATCCCTCTTCATTCTTTCTGAGCCTCTTTTCCCTTTCTTGCTCTTTCTGGGTGTTTTCTTCTATTTTGTCCTCTAGCTCGCTGATCCGATCTTCTGCCTCATCGATCCTGCTTTTCATTCCTTCTACTGTGTTCTTCATTTCAGAGATTGTATTCTTCATTTCCTCTTGGCCCTTGTTGAGAGTTTCTATTTCCTTTTTTATGCTGATGTAGTTTTCATTGAGTTCATTGTAGCTTCCCTGTAGCTTCTCGTAGCTCATTGTGAGCTCATTGAGCTTCCTGACAATCACTGCTTTGAATTCAATATCTGATAGTTGAATTGCCTCTGTTTCATTTAGCATTCTTTTTGAGGCTTCCTCCTTTCCTTTCATTTGGGGAGTATTTCTTTGTCTTCCCATTGTTTGTGAGACTCTTCTTGTTCACCTCAGCTTCTTATATTGATCTGTTCTGGCTCCCTCGGTTTATGATGTGAACTTCTTTAGTAGAGTAGCAGTGAGTTTCAGTGGTACTGTTTCCTTGACCCCCCAAGCTCGCTGGTCTTGGGCTGTTGTTTAAGTTGGCTTTGTGTTTGCCTTTGGGTTCTGATTGTTGTTGAGTCTTTCTTTGATGGTTCCTTCCCTCCAGCTGGTTAAATGTGGGTCACTCTGTCCACCACCTTCTATATTTTGTTGTGCTGGTGAGGGCAGGTTGTGTTGAGGCTGGTTCTTCTGTGTGTACAAGGTTTAAAGAAATCTTGTTCAGTTGTTTGTATTGGGTACTGTCTCTACTGTTTAGTTGTATTTCCAGATAAGCCCTGGATTGAGGTTTGTGTGGTTACTACTCCCTCCTTCACCTTCTTCTGCTGTTATCTGTTAGTGGTTCCTTAGTTGTTGGGTTTCCTCTTCCAGTGGGTATCCTGGTGTTCACCTCCTCCACCTATTCTTTTTTGTCATCAGATGGAGGGGAGGGCAAAATGGTTTAAGACAGCTACCGAGAATTCTATGCTATTTACAGTAGTAGCAAGTAGGGAAGATATAGGAGATCCTTTCACTATGTATAGTGTTAACCGTGGTCTTCCACCCAGCTAGCTGATTTTTAGAAAGGATGGAAAGAAGATAAGACTCTTGTTGGGGGAGGAAGGATTGTGCGTTGGATCTATAAAGCAGAGAGGTTGTGGGCGGTCAGATTCTGGGGTAAGGTGACAGTAAAGGGTAGTAAATAGGTGTAGTGTGTGAGAGAATAGAGTTAACCACTACAGTAATAGAGTTCAGGAAACTGTGAAATGGGCTACGATCTTGGGGGGGGGTGTTGTGAAGTAATTACACTTGCATGGAACAGCAGTTATTTACAATAATATTATGGCAACATTCATATGGCAGAGTCTATGAAATTTAGGTAATAAGGATATGAAGTACCAAACATTGAGTAGTATGCTTATAGGACACAGGTGAGTTAATGGACAGTAGATTAGTAATACGGTATAGAAAGAGATATCAGGGGAAAGCTGTGAGGTCATACAATAAAACCAGCCTAGCAAAGCAGGCTATACAAAAATAAGAGGGATATAAAAATATTGTTTAAAAAAAAAAAAAAAAAAGGATGTAGGAACACTGGAGAAATAATAATAATACAAATTTGCAATAACTTGCAGGTTCTTTGTAATAGCAGAGTGACATTTATCTCACTGTCCCAGCTGTTGTGATGCCCCTTCTTTGGGTTCAACTTTGGTCTTTTCACCGTTCCAGGCTTTTGTCTCACTTGTAGGTATTTAGGAAAAAATTTAAAAAAGAAAAAAAAATAGAAAAGGCAGACGAAGGCAGGAAGAAGAGATAAAATTGGAGGACAGGAAGGAGGAAGGAATAAAACAAGAAATCAGGTAAGAGAGGAAAAAGAAATCAAAAGAGAATAAAAACAATAAAACTTAAAAATTAAAAATTGTTAAAAAAATAGAATCAAATTAAAAGTCTCTTGATTTCAAAGTGGCCAAACCGGTTTTTCTGCTCTTGCTGGCTGAGGCAGTCTGAAGGTTGACTTGTTTGGCTTTTCTTCCTAGGCCCGTGGGGTTCGCACTGGCTCCGCGGCCCGGCCGCTGCCCGGCGTGACCAGCGCGACCCTCGCTCCCCGCGCTCCGGTGAGCGGGCGCCTGCACGGCCGTCTGCCGCACGCCGGTGCCCCCGCGGGCGGGCGGGCGCGGCCTGTCCGCAGCCTGCGCGCTCACAGCTGGGGAGCAAACAGGCCAGAGCCACTGGTCACTTCAGGAGAATTCCCCAAACAGCGTCTGTGTCCATCCACTCCTTCCTCTTGGGAAATTCCTCCCGATCGAGCCCGCTGCTTTCCAATGGCCCGGTTTCTCTCACCGCCAAAGCTCCAGCCAGAACGGTGACCCTGGGAGTCCGGGTCCGCAGCGCGACTCGGCTCTGGCGTTCACCGCCTCCAAAGCTGCTCGCCACCCGGTGTGCCCGCCAGCACCTGGACTCCTCCCAGAGCCGCCCAGACCTTGCTCGGCTGGGGAGGGAGCCGCCGACCTGGCACTCTCCCACTAACCCTAGGGCAAACCCAGCCGCGGCCCCCGGGCCTGGGGCTGCAGCCCCGGTACCACACGCCTGTCCCGGGAGCCTACCTTGATGCAGCAATCTGTTCTTTGTTCTTTCGGTTCTGCCACAATCCTTGGTCCTCCGTTCTCAAAAATGCTGAAATATGTTGGTTGCTTGCCTTCCCACTCCAAAGATCGGTCAGGACTCTCTCCCCTGAGCAGAGGAAAGCCAAATCTGTTCCTTCCTACTCCGACGCCATCTTAGATCGGTATTTTATTTTTAATGCAATTGTAAATGGGATTGTTTTCTTAGTTTCCCTTTCAGATAGTTCATTATTGGTGTATAGAAATACAACTGTTTCTGAATATTTTTTTTGTATCCTGCTAATTTACCAAATTCAGTGATCAGTTCTAGTAGTTTTTTGGTGGAATCTTTAGGTTTCTCTATACATAGTATCATGTCATCTGCATATAATGACAGTTTTATTTCTTCCTTTCTAATATGGATACCTTTTATTTCTTCTCTTTGTCTGATTGCTAGGACTAGGACTTCCAATACTATGTTGAATAAGAGTGGTGAAAGTAAACATCCTGTGTTGTTCCCTATCTTAATAGAAACATTTTATTTTTGCCCATTGAGTATGATGTTGACTGTGTGTTTGTCATATGTGGCCTTTACTATGTTAGGTATGCCCCCTCTCTTCCCACTTTGTGAGATTTTTAAATGCTTTCCTGCATCTGTTGATATGATCTTGTGACTTTTATCCTTCATTTTGTTTATGTGGTATATCATATATATTGATTTGTAAATATTACATCAACCTTGCATCCAAGTAATAAATTTCACTAGATCATGTTGTATGATGTTTTTAATGTATTGCTGGATTTGGTTTGCTAATATTTTGTTGAGGATTTTAGCATCTATGTTCATCAAGGGTATTGGCCTATAATTTTTTTTTTTTTTTTTTGCAGTTTCTTTACCTGGTTTTGGAATAAAGGTAAGCTGGCCTTGTAAAATGAGCTTGGGAGTATTGCCTTCTCTTGAATATTTTGTAATAGTTTGAGAAGTGTAGGCTTTTAGTTCTTCTTTGATATTTGATAAAGTTTACCTGTGAAGCCATCTGGTCCAGGACTTTTGTTTGTTGGGAGTTTTCAAATTACTGCTTCAATTTCACTAATTGTAATCTGCCTACTCAGATTCTCTAATTCTTCCTAATCCAGTTTTGGAAGATTGTATGTTTCTAGGAATTTATCCATTTCTTCCTGATTGTCCAATTTCTTTGTATATAGTTATAATGTTTTCTTATAATCCCTTGTATTTCTATGGAGTCAGTTGATATTTCTCCTCTTTTATTTCTGATTTTATTTATTTGAGTTCTCTCTCTCTTAATTTCTTGATAAGTTTGGTTAAAGTTTTGTCAATCTTTTATATCTTTTTTTTATATTATATCTTACTGATTTCACTACCCCAGCTTTCCTGATTTTCTGCCTTTGTTCCCCTCCACCTAGTAACCTCTACTCCCTCAGGCAATCCCCACAGAATTGTTCATGTCCATGGGTCATGTGTATACATTCTTTGACTACTCCACTTTCTATACTGTACTTTACAGTCCTGTGGCTATTTTGTAACTACGTATTAGTATTTCTTAACTCCCTCACCTCTTCACCCATTCACCCACACTCCCTTCCCATCTGGCAACCATCAAAATGCTCTTCATATGCATGATTTGTCTCTGTTCATCTAATTTACTTAGTTTGTTTTTTAGATTCAGTTGTTGATAGATATGTATTTATTGCCATTTTATTGCTCACAGTTTTGATCTTCTTTTTCTTAAATAAGTCCCTTCAACATTTCATGTAATAATGATTTGGTGATGATGAAATCCTTTAGTTTTTTTTCTTGTCTGAGAAACTCTTTATCTGCCCTTCAATTCTGAATGATATCTTTTCTGGGTAGAGCAATCTTGGCTGGAGGGCCTTGCTTTTCCTGACTTTGAATATTTCTTGTCAATTCCTTGTAGTCTGCAAAGTTTCTTTTGAGAAATCAGCTGAGAGTCTTATGGGAACTCCCCTGTAGGTAACTAACTTCTTTTCTCTTGCTGCCTCTAAGAGTCTCTCTTTATCTTTAATCTTTAGAATTTTAATTATGATGTATCTTGGAGTGGGCCTCTTTGCATGCATCCTATTTGGGACTTTCTGTGTTTCCCAGACTTGTGTGTCATTTCCTTCACCAAGTTAGGGAAGTTTTCAGTAATTTTTTTCTCAAATAGGTTCTCAACTCCTTGCTCACTCTCTTCTCCTTCTGGTGCCCCTATGTTGCAGATGTTGGTATGCATTATGTTGTTCCAAAGGTTCTTAAACTATCCTCATTGTTTAATTTTCATTTATTCATTTTTTTCTGCTCTGATATGCTGTGTTCTTCTACCTTGTCTTCCAAATCATGATTTGATCCTCTGCTTTATCCAACCTACTGTTTATTCCTAGTAGTGTATTCTTCACTTCTGACAGGTTTCTTTATGGTTTCTGTGTCCTTTTTCATACTACTGTAGTTCTCACTAGCTTCCTTAAGCATTCTTACAAGCATTCTTTTGAACTCTATATCTGGTAAATTGCTGGCCTCCATTTCATTTTCTGAGAATTTCTCCTGTTCTTTCATTTGGGGCATGTTTATTCATTTCCCCATTTTGGCTGCCTCTTTGTATTTATTTCTATGTATTAGGTAGATCTTCTGTGACTCCCAATCTTGGTAGTGTGGCCTCATGTTGAGGATGTCCTGTATGGTCCAGTGGTGCAGCCTCCTTGATCACCTGTGTTGGGTACTCCTGGAATATCCCTTGTGTGGGTTGTGTGGGCCCTCCTCTTATAATTTAGTCTTTTTTTAAGATTTTATTTATTTATTTTTAGAGAGAGGGGAAGAGAGGGAGAAAGAGTGGGAGAGAAACAATGACGTGAGAGAGAAACATTGACCAGCTGACTCCAGCATGTGGCTGAACTGGGGACTGAACTCACAACCCAGGCATGTGCCCTGTGGGAATCAAACTGGTGACCTTTAACTTTGCAGGACAATGTCCCACCATATGAACCACAACAGTCAGGGCACATAATTTAGTCTTGATTGCTATTAGCCCACTCATGTGTGGGGAGGACCCTCAAGCTGTCTGACTGTGAGGATCCACCCTGACCATGGTGTACAAGCCACTGTGCAGGTGTAGACCACATAGAGCAGAATTTGCCTTGGTAGGGTCTGGCATATGCCAAGATGTCCCTTTGGGTATGCTGGTTATAAAGCTAATTAGATCCTATTCTGATACTGTCTGAAGCTGACCACTGGGTGTGTTGGTTCAGGGGCCTCTTGGGAGGGACTCTGGTGCAGAACAATGTTGGACATTGACTGTGACTGGCCCTAGGCCACCTGTTTGGAGCTACAAAGTGATCCAAGTTTGTGGCTGCCTCTGCTGGCCTGGGTGTGTGTTTGAAGGATCCAGCAACACAGCAAGGTCAGCTTTTATGTACCGGGTCCAAGGTCAGGTCAACAGGGCCAGGTCATTTCCTTCAAAGTTCCAAGGAACCCAGAGATCCACCTCCATGTGCCTAGGCTTATTGGCTGCCTGTTAGGTTTAGCCACTGAAAGAGCCTCTGGCAGTATTCGAGTTGCAAGAGGTATGTTCTCAGTGAGGCATGAGGTAGGGGTGAGTATTCACCAGATATAAAAATATGGAACACTTCATGAATTTGTGTGTCATCCTTGCTCAGGAGCCATGCTAATCATTTCTGTATCATTCAATTTCAGTATATGTGCTGCTGAAGCAAGCGCCAAGGATGACGACTTTTAACGGGAGATCTTACCAGACCACTGTTTACTAGCTCAAACTCTAACCATCACAAAGATGGAGAGTCTCCCTTTAGAGAATGTTTGTGAGGAGACATCTCCACCTTCTTATTAGGAGAAGCAGACTCTCTTCATAGGGACCAATGTGAGATATATGACTCTACAAATTTGTTGTCCCCTCAAAAATATTACGTAAGTGATATGTCCTCAGCCTCTTGTGTGTCAAACACCACCAAATCCACCTCTTGCACATTTAAGGTATTATTCACTCATTTAATAAATGTTTATTAAATCTGATTATTTTAAGAAAGTGTTTAAGGGCTATATAAAATACAAAGATCAATAAAGAAATGTTTGACTCATGAGCAACAAATGAAAAACGACTTCAAAAGTACAATGAAAATTAAATGAGATATAATAACATTACGAGGGATATGGAGGGATAACTCAATAATTCAGAAGAGAAAGCACCATCAGAAAGAAACAGCATATATTGAGGAGAGACTTTAAGGATAAATAAGATTTCAATGTCAGATGATTCCAAGCATTATGAATACCACATGCAAAAGCACAAGTGCATGAAATGTATAAAGAATCAAATAATCACAGAGTGTATTTTATCTAGAACCCATTGGAGGATGCAATGAGAGGAACACCTGGGTATATCATTTGGAAACAATATTAAGAACCTTGAATCCAAAACTCTTACTAAAGAATTTTTATGTATATATATATATATATATATAGTTGCGTGGGTCACGGGCCAGCAGTGACCACGGAATGCTGCGGATGGCTCGCCAAAAACACGCGAGAAAAAACATGCACAGAGACAAACCAGTTTCTGCAGGGAAGTAGGGATGAAATGGCCACCCCCTCCTAGTAAGGAGCGAGCCGATTTACCATCCATACCTGCTTTTATTGGGCTCATTTTGCATAATAATTCAGGTAAAGTACAGTACTCATTAGGGGGAAGTAAGGAACTATAGAAAACAAGGAACTCTGCTGGTCTATTTTGAGTCGGGGTCAAAGAGCTGTAAGACTTTGAGGAACAAACTAACTTCCTCCTTGGACCCCTCTCATTCAACTGAGAGCACTCTAAACAAAGAAGGTTTCACAGTAATTTACATATTCTTTCTTAGGCCTGATCACCCGAGGAATCCGCCCTTTTCAGCACAGAGCTACACCACCCTGTCATTGTTTCAGGCTTAGGTGGAGCAAGGGAACTAAGGCAACCAAGAGATAACGAGATTTTCTCCCAGACAGTGAGAACTCAGGCTATGTCAAAGCCGAGGAGCGAGTGTCCATCACCCCCTTTTGCTGCAGCCCCCCAAGTCCTTCTTTTGGGGGGCCTCCCAAAGTGATCGTGCCTGTCTTAGGTTGTTCCCCCCTTGGGGAATCTTACCCGTCTTTGGCTAACCAAACAAGCTTTTTGGGGTTCAGTTATGAATAAAGCAGCAGAAGCAGCATTCCTGCCAGGGAGATAAGCTTTTGTCTCCTTGCTGGCTTACGGTTCCAAGAGCAGTTCCAAGAGCGTTCCCTTAGCCTTAGCCTAGGCGGGGATTTCAGCTTCTGATACCAGTCAGGGCAGTTCCCAACAATATATTACTTGAATTTTTCTTTTTCTTTTTTTTTTTTTGGTTTGTGAAAGTTGGGCTTTTTTTTTTTTTCACAGATTTCCTCTTCCCTTTGTATTAACCAAAATACTAGTGAAAAGCACCAAAGCTCAGGCAATCTTGAAACAGCAGTAGAGTGACTATGCATTCTAAATTTACCCATGGATATGGATCTGTATTGTGAATGGCTAATTAAAGCAGATATCTTACCACCCTCATATATGAACTACTCATACTATATTGATGAATGCCCAATATTGGAGTAAAGATAAAAAATAATACTAAATTTAAAAATTAAAGAAATTTTGAAAATAGGTTATAATGTTAGGGACAAAGGAATCAGTGATAAAAGTTTAATTAAGAGAAGTAAGCAAGGATAATTTTTTACTGGGGTCTTACTTAAGTCACCCTGCAGATCACCACTCTCTCCTCTAACACACAGACACACCAGGGACCACACGTAAGACGGGGCTCTGCAAAACAAACCTGGGTGGTAGGAAGACATGTCCTTCACAGAAATAAAAAATCCTTCAGCTCAGAGAGCAACACTCATCCATCTTTCCTTTCAGTTCCAAGAGCTCCTCATAGCTCCTCATAGCTCAGTCCTCATAGCTCCAGAACATCATGACTCATGATACTGCACACCTCTGATTGGTCATCCCAGCAGAGGTCAGAAGAGCCATGGGGAACCACACCACTGTCACTGAGTTTGTCCTGCTGGGGCTCTCAGATGCCTGTGAGCTGCAGATGCTCATCTTCCTGGGGCTCCTCCTGACCTACCTCCTCACTCTACTGGGGAATCTCCTCATCGTGGTTATCACCCTCATGGACAGGCGCCTCCACACCCCCATGTACTACTTCCTTCGCAACTTTGCTGTCTTGGAAGTCTGGCTAACCTCTGTCATCTTCCCCAAGATGCTGACCAACACCCTGACTGGATACAAGACCATCTCCCTCTCAGGTTGCTTTCTCCAGCTTTTTCTCTATTTCTCGCTGGGCACCACAGAGTTCTTCCTCCTGGCAGTGATGTCCTTTGACAGGTATGTGGCCATATGCAATCCCTTGCGTTATGCCACCATCATGAGCAACAGGGTCTGTGTCCAATTGGTTCTTTCTTCATGGACAATAGGATTCCTTCTCATGATGATTCCAACTTTCATGGCAGTTCAGCTGCCATTCTGTGGCCCCAATGTCATTAACCATTTCTTCTGTGACAGCTTTCCACTCCTGGAACTCATATGTGCAGACACAAGTCTGATAGAGCTTCTGAGTCTTATTGCGGCCAATTTCAGCTTACTGGGCACTCTGTCTGTGACAGCCACCTGCTATGGCCACATATTCTACACCATCCTGCGCATCCCCTCAGCCAAGGAGAGACAGAAAGCCTTCTCAACATGCTCTTCTCACATCATTGTTGTGTCTCTCTTCTATGGCAGTTGCATCTTCATGTATATCCGGTCGGGCAAGGGTGGTGAGGGGGAGGACAGGAACAAGGTGGTGGCCTTACTCAATACTGTAGTGACCCCAATGATTAACCCCTTCATTTACACTCTGAGGAACAAACAGGTGAAGCAGGTGTTTAGTGACAAAATGAGCAAGCTCCTCTTAAAAAGATGAGCTGGACCCATGGAACAGGGAAAATTATCTGCCTCTGTAAATGCAGTTCCTGTCTGATCTCCATGAACTATCCCCTCCTAGACAGTCTCTTACCGTGTGCTCTAATCTACAATACTTTCTCACATGTTTCATTAGTGACTCATGTTATCTTGTCAGAGTACAGAAAAGCCAGTTTACCATTACTATGTCTCCTATGTCTTAACGTTTCTGAGGCTGGCCTTTGAATTTCTCAATCTTCCCTCATTTTTTATTTTTTTTTATTTATTGATGTACAGTTACAGTTGTCTCACCTTTTTCCCCATGCTCTTCCCTACCCTGTTGCCCCCACTCCCATAGTCAATCATCCCCATTTTCTATGCCCATGAGTCCTCTATTCATACTCCTTTGCTTGCCCCACCCTTTTCTTTCCCCCATTATCCCCCTCTCCCTCCCCTCTGGTCACTGTCAGTTTGTTCTTTATTTCCAAGTCTCTGGTTCTATTTTTCTCTTTTATTTGTTTTGTTGATTAGGTTCCACTTATAGGTGAAATCATATGGTATCTGTCTTTCACTAACTGGCTTATTTTACTTAGCATAATGCTCTCCAGGTCCACCCATGCTGTCATGAAGTGTAAGAGTTCCTTCTTTCTCTCTGCTGCATAGTATTCCATTGTGTAAATGTATCACAGTTTTTTGACCCACTCATTTAGTGATGGACACTTAGGCTGTTTCTGGCACTTGGTTATTGTAAATAATTCTGCTATGAACATTGGGGTGCATAGGTTCTTTTGAATTGGTGATTTAGGATTCTTAGGGTATAGTCCCAGCAATGGGATTACTGGATCAAAAGGCAGCTCCATCCTTAGTTTTTTAAGGAAATTCCATACTGTTTTCAACAGTGGCTGTACCAGTCTGCATTTCCACCAAGAGTGCCCTAGGGTTCCCTTTTCTTCACAACCTCACCAGCACTTATTTTTTGTTGATTTATTAATAAAGGCCATTCTGACTGGTGTGAAGTGGTATCTCGTTGTGGTTTTAATTTGCATCTCTCTAATGACTAATGATTTTGAGCATTTTTCATATGTCTATGGGCCCTCTGTATATCCACCTTGGAGTAGTGTCTGTTCAGGCCCATTGCATCTGGAAAAGTGTGTGCAAAAAAAATGCGACTAAACCTCCAACTTACACCATATATACCCCAAAATAAACTCAAAATGGATAAAAGACTTAAATATAAGTTGTGACACCATAAAAGTCCTAGAGAATACATAGGCAGGAAAATTTCAGATGTTCCATGAAGCAATATTTTCACTGATGTCTGTCCCTTAGCACAAGGGATAAAAAGGAAAGAATAAACAAATGGAACTACATCAAACTAAAAAAAGCTTCCACACAGCTAAAGAAAACATCAGCAAAATGGAAAGGGAACTAGTGATATGGGAAGACACATTTGCCAATGATACCTCAGACAATGGTTTGATCTCCAAAATATATAAAGAACTCACATGACTCCACACCAGGAAGACAAACAGTCCAATTAAAAAATGGGCAAAGGACCCAATCTTCCCTTATTTTTAAGTTGTAATTATAAGTTTAGCATTCCTTTTCCAGAGTCTTTCAAAATTGGTAAAAATATCCCCAATAAGAATATATTTATGATAGACCTGGCTGGTGTGGTTCAGTGGATTGAGCACTGAACTGCAAAGCAAAGGGTCACCAGTTCAACTCCGAGTCAGGGCACATGCCTGGGATGTGGGCCAGGTTCCCCAGTGCGGGTTGCATGAGAGCCAACCACTCATTGATGTTTCTCTCTCTCACTTTCTCCCTTCCTTCCCATCTGTCTATAAATAAGTAAAATATTTTTAAAAAGAATATATTTATGATAGATTTCAGAAATATTATATGTATGGAGAAATTAATGATGTTGATAGCCAAGAAATGTTGAACAAAAAAATCTATCAGATATTAAAACACTAAGTCAAGAACTAACAAATAGAACAATGGAACTAGATAGATCACCTGCAAAGATGATGCAGTATGTGTAAGGATATAAAAGTAGACTTTGTAATCAGTAAAGAAAAGAAGGTCAATTCAACAAATGATGCCACAACTATTGACTGATCACAATGGAAGACTGCCTTACAAAGAGAAAGGGGTCTAGTAATTGGTTGGTTATTTGGAGAGTGAGAGGGGTTAAAGCAGAAGAACAATTTGTAAGTTATATACCATATTTTTCAGACTATAAGACGCACTTCCCCCAAGAAAATTTGGGAGGAAAATGGGGGTGCATCTTATAGTCCAAATGTAGCTTACCTGGCTCACTGCCAGGGGGTGGGGGAGGGCAGCCTATATTATTTATGTTATTAAATATTTTACCACATTTTGTGCTTCAGAATTTTTTCCTTATTTTCCTCCTCTGAAACCTAGGTGTGTCTTATGGTCCGGTGTGTCTTACAGTTTGAAAAATTTGGTGTGTCTTTAATACTTTAATATATAGGTTTTATTTTAAATTAAAACCAATAAATGAAAATTTATTCACTAATCTATAAATATCCTTTTCTTTGGAATGAATCTGATTATTGTTGTAGTCTCTCTCATTTAAACAACTTTTACAGTGTATCCTCTGTAATTTTCAGGATTTGTTTCAGTAGTACAGAAAACTTAAAGATGCTTGAGAAACTACCTGTGAGCAAAATTCTAGGCTTTTTACTTTTGGCTTGTCTGTTTGCCAGTTTTCACTGTTCTCACCTACCCTGATTCACCAAAAAAAAATAATTTTTATATGGCTTTATAGAATCTATTACAGAGAATCAACTTAGTTTTTATAGAAACAACTTTGTTTTCACACTTGGTTTATTTAGTTAAAATATGTAATGACAATAACAAGTTCAATTATCAAAGAGAGATTTGGAAACAAACAACTGACTCTTGGTACAAGCCAACCAGTGGAAACAAAAATACTCATGGACACAACAGAAGCCTACTAACTGCAAAGGTAGTAATGCAAAGCATGCTGTGGACATCATTCTTCTGAGAGGCAGTATAGCACACAGATTGAGTTCAGATTCTAGAAGCCTACTACCTGGGTTCAGATCCAAGCTACATATTAACCATTTAATCTTGAGCAAGCAAGACTCCATTGTGTCTCAGTTACAAATATATGGAGATAATAATAGTAGTATTATCTCAGAGAATCCTTATAAACGTCAGTGCATTAATACTTGTTAGAATGCTCAGCACAAGTCCTGGTACAGAGTAAGTACCAGCAATAAATGTTTAGAAAATTAACATTTTGGGCCTAGCCAGGTGGTTCACTTGTTTGAAGCATCATCCTACACACCAAAATATTGTGGGTTTGATCCCCAGTCAAGGCACATACCTAGGTTGAGGGTTTGGTCCACTGTTGGGGCGCATATGGTAGGCAACTTATCAATGTTTTTCTCCAACATCAGCATCAATGTCTGTCTGTCTCTCTCTCTCTCTTTTTCTCATTTCCTCTCTAAAATCAATTAGAACATCCTCAGGTAAGGATTTTTTTAAAAAGAGAAAATTAACATTTTAATATTACATTCAATAACATCAAAAATATTAGGTACCTAAATAAATTTTACAAAACATATACAAATTCCCTATTTAAAAACTATGAAATATTAGACATCTCATGCAAATGGAAATGAATAAAAAGTTGAGGGAGCAATATTTATATCAGACAAAATAGACTCTAAACAAAGGCTACAAACACAAAGAAGGATATTACATAATGAAAAAGGGTTCAATCCAACAAGAGGATATAACTCTTATAGACATTCATACACCCAACACAGGGTGCCTACATATATACATCAAATACTGATGGATATAAAGGAAGAGATTGACAGTAATACAGTCATAGTAGGGGACTTTAACATCCCATTGGTATCAATGGATGTTCCATACAGAAAATCAAAAAGGAAACAGTGGCCTTAAATGACACATTAGACCAGATGGATTCAATTGATATTTTTAGAACACTTCACTTCAAAGCAGCAGAATATATGTTTTTTTCAAGTGCATATAAAACATTATCCAGGATAGACCACATGATAGACCACAAAATAAGTATAAACAACTTTAAGAAGACTGAAAATCATATCAAGCATAAAACAACAAACACCAAAACTGGCTTGTAAGAGAAGGCCTCTCTGAGAAGGTGACATTAAAGCAAGGGTCCAGAGAGTGGCAACAAGCCAGACACAAGAAAATCATGGAAACAGACACTCCAAGCAGGGAGTATAGCATGTGTTAATAATATGAGACAAAAGTAACTGTGGCTTCTTCAAGGAACAAATAATATTTGTTCCTTAAATATTAAGAATAGTATCAAGAATCTTCTCTGACCACAATAGTATGAAACTAGAAATCAATTACAAAAATAAAACTGAAAAGTACACAAAAATATAGAGGCTAAATAACATGCTACTAAACAAAGAATGGGTTAGCAACAAAATCAAGTAAATCAAAGATACTTTGAAATAAATAAAAATGAAAACACAATGACTCAAAATCTGTAGGACACAGCCAGCACAGTTTTTAAGAGGGAAATTCACAGCAAAAAAAAAGCCTACCATCAAGAAACAAGAAAAGTATCAAATAAACAATCTAACCTACACCTAAAGGAACTAGAAAAAGAACAACTAACAATGCTCAAAGTGAGTACAAGGAAAGAAATAAAGATCAAAGCAGAAATAAATGAAATACAGTGTGAAACATCAATAAAACCAGAGGCTGTTTCTTTGAAAATATAAAAAAAAAGATTAATAAACCTTTCATCAGACTCATCAAAAAAAAAAAAAAAAGAACCCAAATAAATAAAATCAAAAATGAAACAGAAGTGACAAATGGCACCATAGAAATACAAAAGATTATAAGAAAATACTACAAATAATTATATGCAACAAATTGGACAATCTGCAAAAAATGGATAAACTCTTAGATACATACAATTTTTCCAAACTGAATCAAGAAGAAACAGAAAATCTAAACAGAAAGATTAACACCAATGAACTAAAACCAGTAATCAAAAAAGCCTGAGCAAACAAATGGCTTCACAGGTGAATTTTACTGAATATTAAAGAAGAATTAACACCTATCCTTCTCAAACTATTCCAAAAAATTTAAGATGAGGGAAGGCTCTCAAGCACATTTTACAAGGCCACCATTATCTTAATTCCAAAACCAAAGGCATTACAAAAAATTAATTACAGGCCAATATTTCTGATTAACATAATGCAAAAATCCTCAACAAAATATTATCAAACTGAATTCAATAACACTTTAAAAAGATCATATACCATGATCAATTGGGATTTATTCCTGGGATAAAAGGTTGATTCAACATCCTCAAGTTAATGAACATGCCACTTTACATAAACAAAATGAAGGTTAAAAATTATATGATCACATCTATAGGTGTAGAAAAAACCATTTGACAAAATCCAGCATCTGTTTATAATAAAAAAATTACTAATCTCAGCAAAGTAGATTAGAGGGTATATACCTCAACATAGTAAAGGCCATATATGACAAACCCACATCTATATCATACTCAATGGGAAAAACTCTAGTAGTTTTCCTTAGGACCAGGAACAAGATAAAAATGTTCACTTTTACCACTTTTATTAAAAAATGTATTGGAAGACCTACCACAGCAATCAGATAAGAAAGAGAAATAAAAGGTATCTGAATTAGGAAGGAAGAAATAAAACTGTTATTATTTGCAGATAGCATGATACTATGTGTAGAGAACCCTAATGACTCCACACACAGAAAACTACTAGAACTGATAAAATGAACTCAGTAAAGTAATAGTATACAAAATTAACATATAGAAAATGGTTTTACTTTATACACCAATCAAAAGGGAAATTAAGAAAACAATCCTGTCCTGGCTGGTGTAGCCCAGTGGGTTGAGTGCTAGACTGCAAACCAAAGGGTTGCTGGTTCGATTCCCAGTCAGGCCACAAGCCTGGGTTTCAGGTCAGGTCCTCAGTAGGGAGTATGCAAGAGGCAACCACACATTGATGTTTCTCATCCTCTTTCTCCTTCTCTTCCCCTCTCTGTAAAAATAAATAAATAAAATATTTTTTAAAAAAGAAAACAATCCCATTTACAATTACATTAAAAAAAAAACACCCCACCTAAAAAGACATTTAACCAAGGAGGTAAAAGGCTTGTATTTGGAAAATTATAAGACACTGAGGAAAGAAATAGAACATATGAATAAATGGAAGCATATACCATGCTCACAGATAGGAGGAATTAACATGGTTAAAATGCCCATACTACCCAAAGCAATTTATAGATTTAATGCAATCCCTATTAAAATAGTAATGACACATTTCACAGAGCTAGAACAAATGTTCCAAAAATTTACATAGAACCACAAAAGAACCCCAAATAGCAAAGAGCCACAGTAACCCTGAGAAAAAAAGAACAATGTTAGAGGAACCACATTACCCTGATTACAAGGCCATGGTAATCAAAACAGCAGGGTACTGGCATAAAACAGACGTCTAGATCAATGGAAAAGAATAGAGAGCCCAGAAATAAACCCACACCTTAAGGTCCATTAATATTTGACAAAGGAGGCAAGACAGTCTATTCAATAAATGGTGTTGGGAAAATCAGACAGATATGTGCAAAAAAAAAGAAACTAGACCACCTTCTTAAACCATACACAAGAATAAACTCAAAATGAATTAAAGACTTAATTGTAACACTAAAAATAATAAAACTCCTAGAAGAAAACATATGCAATAATATCTCAATACATTTCTCTTGGCAATATTTTTTTCTAGTATATCTCCTTGGGAGGGGGAAATGAAAAGATAAACAAATGGGACTACATCAAACTAAGAAGTTTTTGTACAGCAAAGGAAACCATAAACAAAATGAAAAGACAACCTATCAAATAGGACTACATATTTGACAATGAACAACCAATAAAGGGTTAGTACCCAAATTTTATTTTTAAAAATCTATATAAGTCAACACCAGAAAACCAAACAAAGAAATTAAAAAAATGGGCAGAGGACTTCAATAGACACTTTCCCAAGGAGGACATAGAGATGACCAATAGATATATGAAAATATGCTCAACATATTTGCTAATCATCAGACAAATGCAAATTAAAACCACAATGAGATATTACCTCACATCAGAATGGCTATCATCAATAAATTAACAAACAAGTGTTGGCAAGGATGCAGAGAAAAGGGAAATTGGTGCACTGCTGGTGGGATTACAAATTGCTACAGCCACTGTGGAAAACAGTATTGAGGTTCCTCAAAAAATTAAAAATAGGACTTCCAGTTAAGATGGAGGTGTAGGGAGACATGGCTCACCTTTTTGTGCAACCACATCAAAATTACAACTAAAATATAGGACAACCATCACTCACAACCATCAGAAATAAAGTTGAATGGAAGTCTGATAATTATGGAATTAAGGAAACCACAACCATCCAGACTGACCACAGAGCCAGCAAGCTGGTGGCATACCTGAGACTCCATCCACCTGGCTAACAGTTTGACCCACCTTGGAGATCCCCAGATGTGGGGAGGGGGGGCTCCACCCACAGAGCCCCCATGGCTGCCACAGATGAAAGTAAGTCTACCAAGACCTACCTGATCTGCTTGGGGAGGAAAGATGGCCAATCTTTCAAAAAGAAAGACCTTGAGCCTGTTCCTCAATGGGCTTTTATCGTGTTCAGTTTGCACAGGAATACAGGTAAAGTTCATCAATCATTGTCAGGCAGTAATGATCAAACAATAGATAACATTCAAAGAACTATGAGGGCTTATGCTGAGTCAAGGTCAGGTAGCTAAAGGGCCATAAAACTTTGGCAAACAAACTCATTTTATGTTTGGACCCTTATCAGAAAATTGAGGGCATTCTTAGCAAAACAGGTTTCACAGGATTTTATGCATTCTTTCTTAGGCCTGATCACTCCAGGGAACCCGCCCGCTCTTGCCCAGGGCTACACTACCCTCTAGAACTGTTTCAGGCTTAAGTCAGGTGAGGGAATTAAGGCAGCCAAGAAATTAAGAGACTTCTTGCAGACAGAATGAGGACTCAGGCTATGTCAGAGCCGAGGGGTGAGAGTCCACCACCCCCTTTTACTATAATCCCCCAAGTCCTTCCCTAATGTTCCCATCACGATTGTGATGTCTTAGGTTGTCCCCCACTTGAGGAATCTTACCTGTCATTGGCTAACCAGTCATCTGCCCAGGGCCAAGCAAGGTGAAGTGAAGGGGGCAGGGGAACCTCTGCCAGGAAGATAAGCTTTGTCTCCTTAGTGGCTTATGTTCCCAAGGTCCTTTTACTCAGCCTTAGCCATGGTGGGGGTTACAGCTTCTGAAACCAAGCAGAGCAGTTCCCAACACCCAGAGACTCCACCCCACCCAACTTACAGGCCCACCCAAGATGCTTTTCCATATGAGTGGCTGATCTTGGCTCATGCTTCGCAACTTCCTAGATCCTCTCAAACATGCAACAGCTGACTTCAGTAAGCCCCAGGCCAGGCACCAGCAGCAGCCTGCCTAGATTCACAATTTGGCTTCCCAAGGAAATCTCCAGGCCCAGCACAACTAGAAGCCATCTCAGATTGCTTTATAGTTCAGGCAGGGTGCCCCTGGGCAAAACACAGGTAGGGGACGACCTTCACCTGCACCACCTGGGAAACCCCAGGGCCAGCATACCCAGTGGACAGCTATAGACCACATCATATCACCACCACCCTGCCCTTACCCAGCTGATCCTCTACAATGGGCAGAAGTTGGTAGTAAGTGGTCACAGCCAGTCCTTGCAGCTGACTGGCCTGGGTAACTCCTTCCCATTGATCTGCCAAGAACAGCCAAGGCTCAACTACAAGAGGAGGGTATACTCAGCCCACACAAAGGGCACACTTCAAGTACCCAGATTGGATGATAAGGGAGGCTGTGACACTGGACCCTACAGGACACCTACTACATTAGGCCACACTACCAAGACACAGAGTCAAAGTAGCTCTACCTAATACATAGAAACAAATATGGGGAGGCTGCCAAAATGAAGATACAAAGAAGCATGACTCAAATGAAAGAACAGATCAAAACTCCAGAAAAGGGGCTAAACAAAATGGAGATAAGCAATCTACCAGAAGCAAAGTTCAAAATATTGGTTATAAGGAGGGTCAAGAAACTTAGTAAGGATGCCCCAGCATAGAGATCTAATAATAAATAAAGGATACACTAATTGAAATAAAGAACAATTTACAGGGAAACAATAGTAGAATAGATGAAGCCAAAAATCAAATCAGTTATTTCAAACATAAGGAATGAAAAAAATAATCAGAGAAACAACCAGAAAAAAAGAATCCAAAAAATAAGGATAGTATAAGCAACCTCTGGGACAACTTCAAGAAGTCCAACATTCATGTCATAGTGGTGTCAGAAGGAGAACAGAAAGAGGAAGAAATTGGAAATCTTTTTGAAAGGATAATGAAAGAAAACTTCCCTAATGTAGTGAAAGAAATAGACATATAAGTCCAGGAAGAGAGTCCAAAACAAAATGGATGCAAAGAAGCCCACTCCAAGACACATCACACACAAATGCCAAATGTTTAAGTTAAAAAGAGAATCTTAAAAGCAGCAAGAGAAAAGAAGTTAGTTACCTACAGGGATGTCCCCATAAGACTTCTAGCTGATTTCTCAAAAGAAACTTTGGAGGATAGAAGGGATTGGCAAGAAATATTCAAAGTCATGAAAAGCAGGGACCTACAGCTGATATTGCTCTACCCAGCAAAGATATCACTTAGAATCAAAGGGTGGTAGAAGAGTTTCCCAGGCAAGAAAGAACTAAGGAAGTTCATCACCAAACCATTATTATATGAAATGTTAAAGGGACTTATTTAAGAAAAAGGAGAAGATCAAAACTATGAACAATAAAATGACAATAAATACATATCTATCAACAATTGAATCTAACACACAAACTAAGCAAACAAGAGGAACAGAGACAGAAGCATGGATACAAAGAGCATTTTGATGGTTGTCAGATGAGGGGTGTGGGGGGGAATGGGTGGAGAGGTGAGGGGATTAAGAAGTACAAATAGGTAGTTACAGAATAGCCATGGGGATGTAAAGTACAGTATAGGAGATGGAGTACTCAAAGAACTAATACAGATGACCCATCAACATGAACAAAGGTGTGGGGGACCGCCTGAGGGAGTGTGGGGCTGGGTGGAGGGGGACAAAGAGGGAAAATCTGGGACAACAGTAATGGCATAAACAACAAAATATAATTAAAAATAAAATATGTTAATTATAATTAAGTAAAACGTAATGAACATTGACTAAATAAATAAGACTTAAAGAGAAATGGTGATTAGTATAAGATAGTATAATATAAATTAACCAAAGTTATGAAAAGACTATAGAGAGAGAATGAGAGAGACTCCATATTCAAAGAGATATTATCTGAAAAGTTTCTACATTAGAGAAAGACATCGGTCCTCGCATTCAGCAAAACCCACATACCAGACACATTCTCATGAAACTTTAGAAAACCAAAAGTAAAGAGAACATTTTCAAAGCTACCAAGAAAGGAAAAGATATATCTCCTGTAAAAGAACAATTAGACTATCTGCCAACTAAAACCAGCATCAAAAAAACAGAAGGCAGTAGAATGTAATAAGATAAAATAATTATTAACCTAGAAGCTCATACTCAGCAAATCTATCTTAAGAACAACAGCAAACTACTGACATTTTAAGTCAGACAGAACCTGAGCAAGTCATTAAGAGATCCTCTCTAAAATAAATTACTTAAATAGAAAAAATAGTCCCAGAATAAAGAACTAAGATACAAAAGACAAACGGTGAACAAAAGGTGCTGATGACATTAAAGAATAATGTTTAATTTGTAGAATCAAAAACAAGTACTCTAAGGTTCATACATTATACAGTAAGAAAATAAAGATATTGATGAGATTAGACTTTGTTAATTGTAGATACTGAAAATTCTGGGGAAACCTCTAAAATAAAAGAAATAGAGTTTATAACAGTAGAGAGGGAGGAAAAAGAATGAGGGGATAAAATTTTACTCACTCCAAAAGAAGAAAAGAAAGGAGGCAATTAAAAAAAAAACAGAAAAAACAAAACATAAATGAAATAAGGAGGCTGAAATAAAGCCAACTATACTAGTAGGAAAATAATTGTAAATAGATTTTTAGATTGAATTGTTTAACTTAAAATTAAACTCTAAGCTGTGTATAGGAGATAAAACTAAATCATAAGAACTAAAAAGAAACTGGCAGAAGATGAAAAAAGACACACTAACTCGTACTCCAGCTCACAGTGTTCATGGCGTTATAGCTGAGGTGAGACAAATTCACACGGAACCAAGTCCTGTGGAGAAAAGGGAAGACATGACCTCTCTCTCAAGGGGAGAGTGCCTCAGAGAGCCACAGAGCACTTCACCCACTCTCTCAAGAGGAGAGTGCTCGGACCCATGCCTTGACAAGCTTTTGCTGGCTTTAATTTGCATAGGAATACAGGAAGTATATGGAAAGCTCATCGATCATTGTCAGGCAGTAATGATCAAACAGATAACATTCAAAGAACTCTGAGGGCCTATTTTGAGTCAGGGTCAGATAGCTAAAGAGCCATAAAACTTTGAGAAACAAACTTATATCATGCTTGGACCCTTACAATTCAAATTGAGGGTATTAGCAAAGTAGGTTTCATAGGATTTTATGCTTTCTTTCTTAGGCCTGATCACCCCAGGAAACCCTCCCTTTCCAGCACAGGGCCACACCCACCTCCAGCATTGTTTCAGGCTTAGGTTGAGCAGAAGTAAGGCAGCCAAGAGATTAGGAGACTCCTTGCAGACAGAATGAGGAATCAGGCTATGTCAAAGCTGAGGGGGGAGGGTCCATCACCCCCTTTCTCCATAGCCCCCCAAGTCCTTCCCTGAGGGTGCCCTTGTGACCATGCTTGTCTTAGATCACCCCTCCCTTGAGGAATCTTACCTGTCATTGGCTAACCAGTCGTGCACTGGGAGCCAGGCAGGGTGAAGTAAAGTGGGCAGAAGTGGTGCTCCTGCCAGGGGGATAAACTTTGTCTCCTTAGTGGCTTAGGGTCCCAAAGTCTCTCACTCAGCCTTAGCCATGGGGGGCGGTCACAGCTTCTGAAACCAGGCAGGACGGTTCCCAACACACACCAGTATTGTGCCATTTTAGGAATCACAAAAACTTCACATTGGACATGCCTGTGGTCTAAGGCCTTCTGTACTAGAAGGTAAATTACAGATATATGCATTTAGTATTCAACTTTGTTCAGACCACAAACCAAGCTGTGAAATAAATTCATTTATTTATACATTCATTCACCATCCCTCTATTTGTAACCAATATCAAATGCTCCACAAACACATGGTGATATGTGGGCTACATGTGGTCATCTCCCTTTTTATTTAATTAATTATGCTAGTCCCCACCTTCTCTAATAACAGCAATTCCAGTATCTCCTTATTGGATCTTCCTGTCCCCACCACCAATGTTCCCAGAATTTCTATCCTTATATAGAAAGAAGGTAAAGAAGACCTGTTGGTCACACACACACACACACACACACACACACACACACACACACAGAGTCCACTTGGCCTTTCACCGTTTCAGTGCACACCAGTGACTTCCAACATTGCATCTGGAAGAGATCTGATGGCTTTCTCTGGCCACAGGAGCTGCTCAGCCTATTTACAGCACCAGGAGCTGTCACTCACCAGCACTCCTTTAGAGAGGATACCTTCAAAAGGAGCCTTCTGAAGGAACTGTCCTTTAGTGAGTCCATGGTCATTTGTCTTTCTAAAGGAGATTCCCAGGCTGAATCTGAAGTGTCCATGGGTCCTCCTGCAGGAAGGAGAAAAGTAATAGAAAGTAATAGAAAAGGAGCCTGCTTTCAGTGATTCTTACAGTGAGGGAGACTTTTCACTTTACAGCACCTCTGTCACTGTTGAAAACAAATGTAAACATTTAACCCCTAACAGTTTCTCTTGAAAATAAATCTCACTACCGACCTCTTCTCCCCCGTCTCAACTACTCCCACCTTGTTCAAGTCTCACTCAGCATCTGTCATGGGTGACTGTGATGGTCTTCTCACCCACCTCCAGCCATGCCGTCGTAGTCATGTCCAACCCCTCTTCCACACAGCAGCCAGAGTGGTCTTTATAAATGCAAATCAGGTTAGGTGCCTTCCCTGTCTAAAACTCATTAGTAGCTTCCTTTTAATCTTCAAATAAAATCTAAATTATTTTCTGAGAGACCTCCCAACTGATTCCAAGGTGTTTTGTCTGGCCCAGGTCTAGCTGCCCTCACCCTTCATGCACCACCCTGTAAAACTCTGGCCTCCTTTCTGATCCTGGGACATGCCAGCTCTACCCTTGCTAAAGGCCTTGGCACATGCTCTTTTCTGTGCCATTGCTTTTTCTCCAGCTCTCTGCCTGTGATGAGCTCAGTTCATTCTTCAAGTATCAGCTTAAATGTCACTCTCCAAGGGAGTCTTCCATGACCATCCTCTTTATATAGGCCCTCTTGTCCCATTATTTTCAACCTCAACATCTGTTTAAAATGTATTCTTTCTCCCCCACTTTGTCGTCATCTTCCAGAAGACAAAGACATGTTTTGGTTCTAGCACATATAGTTGGTGCTCAGTAAATGTTTAATGAGTAGTGAAGCATCATGCTACACTTTTATTCATTCAATAAGTTGTTTTTATTTCACCATGCTCTTGCTGCCTACAGACAGGGCAACAAGGTCGCTTTCATCAGTATTTATCTGCCACTGTCTACTTCATCCCTTAAGGTTCTATTCTGTCGAATCACATTACAAAGTTTTAAGTGAGTGGAATCATTCTTCACTTGTTCCCAGAGAACAAAGTTGACTTATGATTGTACTTCTGCTTTAATCACCTGAAAAACTTGGAGAAGAAATCTCAAGTGAAGATCCTGTTAGCTCCTCAGTCTGAAAGGCTCTTTCCCTGCTAGAGGGAGGATCCCAAGGGGTGCAGAGTGGCTGCTTCCTCCCTCTGATGTCACTGATGGGAGAGAGAGAACTGGCCGTTTCAAAGGCACACAAAGATGCTAATCGGGGTTGTCTCCCTGAGTGCATCCTTGACTCTGGGCTCTGTGGATGTCATCTAGATGGAAACTTCCCTTTGGGTGAAGTGTCCCTGCCTCCAGAGGGCTGTGTGGAAACTTCACTTCCAAATGCCCTGCCATCCTTAGAAGTAGACACAGACTGTATTCAGTGTTTTCTACCAACTAAATGTGACAAAACCTTGTCTGCACAGGCAGAATTTGTCCCATACTTTTTATATAACCAATATGGAATATAATTCCCAACCTGTGGAGCTGAATGCAATTCATAAGTAAGATTATACAATATTTCTAAATACTTTCCAGTTGTGTTTTTCCCTCCTAATCTTGTCTATCCTTTCATCTTTTCGGTCATTTACCCCTTTGCTGTCCAAATCACTGGAAGAGAGAGGGGAGAGACAAGGAGTCAGTGCTGGAAGAAAACATGGTTTCTAAGTGAATTTCTGCAAGCCATCCTGACCAGCATTAAAATGGTGATACAGTGAACAATGTTATGCAGCATTTCCTACAGTGGTCCGACAATCAATCAACAGTTATTTACTGAGTAACTGCCATATGCCTAATATTCATTCAATCATTGATTCAACAAAAATGTATGTTGCCAGGATCTGTGTTAGGTGCTGGAACTGAGTAGGATGTGGTCTCTACTCTCAAATAGCTCATTTCTGTAAAGAAGACAATATCACCAATACATACAAGTGAAGAATAATGAGTTAAATTATGTATACTAGAAATGAATGCTCACAGATAGTAGAGCTCAAGCTGGACTGAAGTTGTAAAAAAGGAAAAAAGAGAAGAAAGAAATAAACCCTACTTAAAAGATGAATTGCCTGAAATGAGCTTTGAGAAAGAAGTAAATAAGAGCTAAGCAAAAGAAAAGAGGGAAGGCACTCAGGGTGTGGGAACAGCTTTGGCAAAGGTCGGAGGCTGAAATAAACGAAGTGCTTTGGAAGCAATGAGGAAATGAAAAGGACAAAAGTAAGCTGTTCTTTAGATCTGCAAACCAATTTAATTCTCTCACGAAAGGAATGGTGAAATTTTGTTAAGATATTGAGTGTGGGTTATGAGTCTTTTAGCTGTGGTAGCTTATAATTAAGCCATTGTCTCTAGTCATTGCTAGACAGCTACTGAGAAGAGCCAGTTACCCCATGCTAATGTATAACTTCTTTGTTTTATGCAAAATAGCCAGCCCCAGTCTAAAACACAGCTTGTGCCTCTATTCAAGTGGAAATGAATACCTCCCTCTGGTTGGATAATAAAAACCCAAGGCTTTCATGATCACAGGGCCTTTCCTGGACACATAGAGTCAGAGCATCATGTAATTCTCTCTTTGCCTTCTACAGCATGGAAAGGGGACGCAAGAGCTCTGCATGCAGGGAGGTCTGAGAATAAACCAAGGCCTTGCTGTCCCCAAATAATGAGCCAATGCAGGCAGACACCATTACCAGTCCCAAAGGCAGAGAATACAGGGGATGCCTGAGAGATACACTGATGAGGATGGAAGAAGAGGAAGGGCTTCTAACAGGAATCAGACTTCAGGGCAAGACAAATCACCAGGAAATGCTTTTGTCTACAAACTAAAATCAGAACAGATAAAGAAAAACTTAAAAGTAAGCAGGAAAAACCCAGGAATGTATTTTACTCTTTGTTTTAAATCATTCAGATAAAGTTGGTTAACTGGCTGAGGTTGTCCATTTTTATCATCCTAATAGAGGGGATGAAATAAAAAGACTGAAGAACTGTCAGAAGTAAAGAGGACTGGGGTTCCATTTCTAAACAGGACAGTTTCCCAACAGCAGAGTCTGTTATGCTAACCATTAGAATGGGTAACTGAAACAGACTATGACACCTTTTCTGGAGCTTTCATAGTAAAAAGGACCCTCCCAAAATGACCCATTGTCGTGGAGAAAGTAGAGTGTGTGTCTGTGAAAGACCTTGTGAGGAGTCTGTGGACAACTGAACTTCAGGCCAAATGATACCACCACTTTGGAAAACAGTGTGACATTCCCTTATGAAGTGGAACGTAGATTCCTCATAAAACCCTGCAATCTCACTTTTAGATATTTACTCAAAGGAAATGAAAATATATAGCTGCTCAAAGACTTATTTGCAATGTTCATAGCAGCTTTATTCAAAATAGCCTGAAACTGGAAACAACACAAATGTCCATCAACTGATAAATAGATAAACAAATTGTGGAATATCCATATCATGAAATTCTACTTAGCAACAAAAAGGAACAAACTAATGGTACAATCAACAATGTGGATAAACCTCAGAAGCACATACTAGGCGAATAAGCCAGACACTAAAGGCTGCGTGATTCCATTGTCGTGACAAGTCTGGAAAAGGCAAAAGGGTCAGAAATCAGATCAGCAGTTACCAGCAGCTGAGGACAAGAAAAGAGAACCAACTGAAGGAGGAAAAATTAAGGGAAAACTCTTCTGTATCTTAATTGTTGTTATCATAGCACAACATACATATTTCTCAAAATTCATTCAACTATATATTTTAAAGGAGTGCATTTTACTGTCTAAAGTATCAGTATATCTCAATATGAAATCTAATTCTTCTCTCATGGTTTTCTTTTTAGCTCTCTTCTTCACTGTGGGATCCTTAAGAGGGCAAAGCTTCTCATTCCAGACCCATTATTCACTGGAATGTGAATAATGGGTCTGGAGTCACAATGGCTCCAACGTGCTTAAAAGAATTTCTCACCAAAGGAAAAAAAATGGTCCATTATGGTCTGAATGTTTGTGTTCCCCAACCCCCCATCCCACCCCAGCCAAATTCATGTATTAAAATCCTAACCTCAGAAGGTGATGGTATTACTAGGTTGGGCCTTTGGGAGGCTGTTAGGCCATGAGAGCAGAACCCTCATAAATGGGATTAGTGCTTTTATATAAGATCCCACAGAGCTTTCTAGCCCCTTCCACCATGTGAGGATGCAATGAGAACTCTGTGGCCCTGGAGAGGGCCCTCACCCAACCATGCTGGCACCCTGATCCCAGACTTCCAGTCTCCAGACCTATAAGAAATAAATTTCTGCTGTTTTCAAGCAACTCAACCTGTGGTATTTTGAACTGGGACAGGGTCCCTCAATAATTTTCAGGAAATCACTGGGAAAATGTATTCTGCACAAAGAAATGCCCCTGCCCAATCACAGAATATTCAGAGGAATAAAGAATAAGATCAAAGACAAAGATACTTCCTCTCCATTTCTAAAAGGAACAAAGGAAAGACTGTCCATGTGGTTTAGACAATGGACCCACAGAGTCTGCCCACTGGTCCCAGCTGCGTGTTCCTGAGTGTTCCAACCATTCAGGGCAACCCCAAGGGACAGTCATAGGCATGGCTTCCCCCATTCCACCAAGCTTCTAGGAGATGCCCTTTATCCCACAAAAGTCAAATAGTGTCTTTATAGCATACACCTGAGACGGGGCAGACATTGTTTCTGCTCATAGTGCTGGCTGGCTGGCTGCAGGAATGTGACTACAGGTGATGCCAGCCTCCCACTCAGGCCAGGACCCAAGGATCAGCTGATGAGGTCCCTGATCCAGTCCAGCCATGGGGTCCTGAAATCATGATACCCACAGGAAGATTGTCCTCAGTGGGCCTTTCTCAGTACCTTCAGGATGGGCAAGTCACTGTCAGACACCAGGATCAGGTCCCAGGCTGTCAGTCCTACTCTTGCCAATCCTGGGAGCAAGATAGTGATGGGAAGTGGAGTTCTACTCTGCCAAGGCAGAACAAACCTTTCTTTCAAAGGATTCCTGATGCAAAGAAAGAGAGAGAGAGACAGTCAAAGAACGAATTCAAATTTTCACACAAAAAGTGATTTGGGAATTCATATCCTGCTACTCAAGTACAGTCTCATATCCTCTGCCCCCCATACCCCTTCTCACACACACAATCTCTTCCAAACATTTTCACTTACACTCATACATACATTCATCTTCAACAGTGATAGTAGTTAAATAATGCTTGCTATTTGCCAGGTACTCCTGTAAACACTGTGCACGGATTAACATCAGGAGAAGGTATATAGTATTATCCACATTTTTAAAATGAGGAAACTGAAGCTCAGGAAGATTTAATTTGCTTAAAGTTACCTATTTAGCAAGTGACAAAGTAGAGTTCAAACCCAGTTAGTGTAAAGACCAGGTTCTGCCACATTTATCCACATAATTCTGTGCCTACAACCAGCATATATCCAACCTTTCCTAAGAGCAGGCAGGTGAAGGGAGGTACCAGGTGCAACTCCACTTGTTCTAGAAGAGAAGACCCATGGGTTGAGGCTGGGAGGAACTTAGAGCTCATCTAGCCCAATGCTTCTTTAACTTTTTCTGGATTTTCTCCCATAAAATGTGATGAACATTTTAACTCTTTTCCCAGAAAAATGCTTAACAAGTTTACAACCCCCCTGAAACATATTCAGGAACACCAAATTAAGGTCCCTGACCTGTTCTGGTCCCTTCATTTTATAGTGCTTGGTTCAGTAAGTGCATTGTTATAGTTGGGGGTGGGGGGTGCCGGAGACTTCTAAAGAAGGTAAAGGGGTAGGCCCAAGGCCACACAGGTAGTGAAGGACTGAGTTGGAAACAAACCCACCGCTTTGAAGGCAGTGCTCTCTCTAACCCACTACCTTAAATTAAGGCCTTTCAGAGTTTTATTTCAAACTTTTTAGATTTTTACCTTCATCCCATAAAGACCAAAGAAGTGCCTTTGGCCAAAGAGATGTGAAACCAGGAGGTAGTCAGGGAGTTGAGAAGCACCCTTGTTCCAGCTCTTTCCAGGCCCTTCCTTTTCTTGTATCCCCCTCAACCCACCTACCTTTCCATTCACACACCTTTTGTGGCCCCTCCTGAGTAATTAAAAACATGAAAGAATGAGGGCTGCTGCTAAAAAGGTCCAGAAGGCACCAGTAGCATGAGAGTGGCCTCGCCATGCCCACATCAAGGTGTACCATGACTCTCTTACATATGATAGGGGACTCAAGACTTGGAAAATTTTAGCTTAAGGTAAAAAGTTATAAGTCTAGCAAGTAGTGTGTATGGTAAGCTTTTGTTTCAGAAACTACCGATAAGGCCCATCCTGGCTCCTGGGAAAAGCAGCTGACCTCCCTGGGCACTGGCTAGAGATTACCACCTGGGGACAAGTTGGAGCATCCGAGCCTTCTGTGTGACCACCCCCCCCCCCCCATTGGGAACAGCTAACTGCCTGAGAACAGGAATGCTGCAGCTTTGCTTACCTAATCCTCCCTGAATTTCAAAGCCCTCACTGCACCTTGTTTGTCCTCCCCCAACCCCCTATAAAAGATCTGGCCAGGCAAGAGAAGGCAAGATGGCTTGTTAGGGTATGAACCCGCCATCTTCTGGGATCTCCGGCCATCTGAATAAAGTGCCCATAAAAGATTCAATAGCTGTCATTGCTTATTGGATTTGGTAGTGACAGGCAGCCCGAACGCTGGTGTCTTTTCCAGTTACACATACACAAAGTCCAACAAGCCACCTCTTCTCCCCCTGCCTCTGAAGCAATCCTCATGGTAGAGAAGTACTGGGGTGGTGAACAGTGCAAAGATCTTCCTTTCCTTTGAAACTTCCACGAAATATAACACACCCTTCCCCAGTGTCTCACTTACAAAATATACTTCCCTCTGTCAACTAATCACTACATACTGAGAGCTCAGACCACAAATCTTCAAAGATCAGAGCTCCGTCTACCCTTTCTTCACCTGTCTAAATAATTTAATACTCAGTGTCTTACATTCCTATATCCTCTTGTCTAGTTCTTTGATCATTTTTAAGACCTATCAATGGACTATTTCAAAAGTCTGTTTTAATTATATAGCTTCAAACCCAATGCATGAAGAAGGCTGTGACCAAACCTTAGGAAACAGAATTACTCCATAACCCCTACTAATCACATTCTAATAATGGAATCTATGATCATGTTGGAGTTTTTAATGACGTAATACTGGTGACCTGATACCTATTTTCTTTGGGGGAAGAAATAAGGCCCTCCAGGGGCAGTGCCCTCCTGGGAGGGGAGATACAGGGATCTCAGAACTGAAGCAAGAGCTGGCCTGGCTTCAGCCAGGGCCACCCACTCTGTAGGGAGACTCTGCCCCCCGCTCTGTTCCCCCTATAGCCTCCTTCAACCTCAATTTGTTTGTAAAAATGAAAATAATGTTTATTTCAACATTTTAAAATGTCAAAAAATTTTAGAATAATCTCTCTTTAGAATGTTCAAAGAAATGTATGCTCTCTAAAAGCTAGTGTGAACACTTGGGAGCACAGACTGGGACTGTGGGAAAAAAAGCTTTAAAACATGCAAGCACACTGATTCAGTAATTCCACTTTAGCCAGTTGTCCTAAGAATGCAATTGAAGATATGTTCACAGACTTAACTATAAGTAGACATTCATCTCAACATGGTTTATAAAGGTAAAAACTGAAGTCAATTAAATGCGGCAATGAATGATTGGTTAAATAAGTTTTGGTACAAATTGGCCAGACAATGAGATATTATGGAGCCATTGATTTCATGTATAGAAGAACATTTAATGACATGAAAATATGGTCACAATGTCTTAAGTAAAATCACAAGCTAAAATATGCAATGTGATCCTAATTTATTAATTTAGAAATAAATAAATATGCATACGAAAGCTCTGAGAAGCCAGCATCAAGATGTTGACAAGATCATGGCCTTGAAAGTGGTTTTTATTCTTTTCCTTTGTATACCTAGATATGCTGGTTTTCCACAGTAAACGAATTGCTTTTCCAAACAAAAGAACTTATTTTTATTACTAATAGTATATACTTTTTCACAGGGTTGCTGTGAGGCTAAAATGGGATAATGTACCTGAAAAATGCTTGTACAAATATCATGATCTCTCTACTTAAGCCTGGGGTGTCCTTCCCACCATTCCCATCTAGAACCCACTCTCCTGTGTGTCTTCTCTGCTGATGTGTTCCTCTAGAGGTCATCTCCACCCTGGTTGGCCACCAGACAGTTCATTCTCCATACCCTCAAGACATGGCAGACCCATTTCCCCACTCATTCCATATTTAGCCTTCATCCTTCAACAAATATTCATATAGTTGGCAACCCATGGTGCTTGCCTTTTTCATATATTTTAGATTATTAGAAACACAATGATATTACTGCAACGAAGGACTGTATTTCTATTTATCTGTGTCTTGTCCTAACCCCTCTAATCGTTATTCTGCTTTGTCACTATTCATAACTTACCCTCTCCACTATAGTCACCATCCCTAAGCCATTTATAGATCTGCCTAAGCCTGTAACCTCTCCTTTCTTTCAGTCATTCCTCCATCTAACCTGCCTCCAAAATTTGATTGATTAATTGAAGCCCTGGCTGGCATAGCTCAGTGGATTGAGCACGGGCTGGGAACCAAAGTGTCCCAGGTTCGATTCCCAGCCAGGGTACATTCCTGGGTTGCAGGCCATAACCCCCAGCAACCGCACATTGATGTTTCTCTCTATCTCTATCTCCCTCCCTTCCCTCCCTAAAAATAAATACATAAAATTTTTTTAAATGTCTTTAAAAAAAATTGATATGCAAGAGTTGCTGACTAATTGCTGGGACATAAAGATGAGTAAAATACAAAAGAGATGGGAGGGAAGACAAATTAGGTGACAGAGAGGAGGAAACAGATAAGTAAAGGCTCAGAGGTGAAAAAGAGCGTGGCATTGCAGAAGACCTACTTTCATCAGCCAGTACACACTGAGAGAGGGGAGCTGCTTCCATGCAGTCAGGAAGCTCCTAGAAGCCATGCAGACAGCCCAAGTCCAATGAAATGGCCCCAGGGCCTCTGCAAAAGCTGGTGTCCAGGAAGCCCACACATCCACCTACCAATGCTGTCAGAAGAGAGGGAAAAATTACTTCTTCTCTTCTACTTTCCAAATCAAGCCAAACTGACAGAATATAGACTACAACAAGAACCCTGAAAGCAAAGGAGTCTGGGGAATACTATTCCCAGGCTTCCAGACCTTATAATACAGACAAACCTTTGAAATATTGCAGGTTTGGTTCCATATCAGCATAATAAAGTGAGTCACAGAAATGTTTTGGTTTCCCAGTGCATATGAAAGTTATGTTTAGCCCTACCCAGATGGCTCAGTTGTGTAAGGTTTCCTTAGATTCTCCCGAGGAATAAAAGCCAATTAGCCACAAAATCAGGCAGGATAGAGGTTTATTTTGGGGGTTTGTGCTCCTGGGCGAAGTCCCCCGATCCCCACGGTGCACCAAGCAGGGAATATGGCGGGGTTTTATCGCGGTAGGCTCTCTTCGTGGGAGCTGCGGATTGGTCCCCTCCGCACAAAGCAGCAACATATCATTGGTGGTTCTCCTCACACCCTGGTTTGACGTCAGCCGTCTCTTCCAGGTCGTAGTTCAGGTGCCACGTTTGTTTCGGCCGCCATAATGAATTGTAGTCCAGCCGCCCTTTTGTCCTACCCCGCCCATCCTGACAAGTTAGTTTGAGCATCATCCCGTACACCAAAAGGCTAGGGGTTGAATTCCCTGTCAGGGCGCATATCTAGGTTGCGGTCCAATCCCTGGTGGGCACACATATGGGAGTCAACTGATGGGTATTTCTCTCTCTTTAAAATCAATAAACATTTCCTCAGGTGAGAATTTAAAAAAAAACTTTAATTATGTTTACACTATACTGTAGTCTATTAAGTATGCAATAATAAGAGACATTAAAATTAAGGACAAACTGGCAGTAACCAGAGGGGAGGTGGGGGCGGGTAATGGGGGGAAAATGGGAAAGGGTCATCAAGAAACATGTAGAAAGGACACATGGACAAAGCCAAAGCGGGGTAAGATCAAGAATGGGAGGTGAGGATGACTAGGGTGCGGGGCAGTGGTGAGGGGAAAGTGGAGACAACTGTACTTGAGCAACAATAAAACAAAAAGTTAAAAAATTAAAAGAATTTTTTAAAATATGCAATACTAGCATTATGTCTAAAAATGTTCATACCTTGATTTAAAAATACTTTATTGCTAAAAAAAAATGCTAACCTTTCAGCAAGTCCTATTTTTCCTGGTGGAGGGTTTTACCTTCAATTTGTAAAAAATACAGTATCTGTGAAGCAGAATAAAGCAAAGTACAATAGAACAAAACAATTAAACACAGCATACCTGTACAAAGGCGAGCACACAATGATGGAGGGGGCGCTGGTTGCCCAGGACTCCTTTTCCCTGCCGCTTATTACAACTTCTTCCCCTCAGCATACCATGGGATGCTAGATTCCACATTTACTTCATTCGGCCTCGTATTACAGCTGCTTTTCACTCTGGCCAGGCTGCAAGTTCTCTGAGAAGAAGGTCCACTTGTCTGAACTCTTTCTTTGCATCCCCTCAATGTCCAGCAGGCATGTTGCTGGGTACTTGGAAGGTGCACGATAGATATTTGCAAATAGATGCAGTGTTGGAAGTGGGAGCCCCTCTGACTCCCATTCCAGAGCTCCACCCAACATCACATTGCCTGTATCCATTGACAGAAGGCTTTTTTAAAATGGGAGTTAAGTATAAGTTTGAAATTGCTCAGTTCTCTTTTGCTTGGCAGGGAAACTCTTCTGGAGTTGAAGCAACTAAACAGACCACAATGAATGAAAAGTTTTCAATAGACACTGGGTCCCACTAGTGGAATGCTCCTATCTGTAAAGAGCAGTTTCAACTTCCCAGTGAGGTAACACTGAAAACATTGATGGATCTGAAGAGAACTGTAGCTGGACCCAACCAGCTATTTTTCCAGAATGAACCAACTCAATCTCATCTATTTCAAACTAGCAGAGAGGCAAATGGAGGTGCTCTCTATACATTTTTATTAGTAAAAAATAATAAACTCACGATGTCTATGGGAGCACCAAGGCAAGAAAGCTGATTAGATTTGTTGCAGAATTTTTTTTACTAAGGATGAATTTGCAGCTTAAAATGTTAATAACAACCATCATCACTAACTGATACTTATTGGGTGCTTCTTGTGTGCCAAGCACCCCTCTGAAAATTGTGTGTGTTACCTCAGTGAGACCACACAGTTTCCCCACGTGCACTTTCATAGAGGAGGGACCGGAAGCACAGGAAAGTTAGCTGACAAGCCTAAAGACACACACCTCCTAAGAGTGTCATCAGGATACAAACTCTTAGCCTCAGTTCTAGACAGCCAGATAAATGGGACCTGGGCAGTTATTACCCAAACAACTAGTCTTGCAGACTGTGGATAATGACTATATCAAACAAATCATTGTCCTTCACATTACCCTAATTCATGAATTTGCTAATTGGTATTTCTGCTTGAGGCAGGATAGCATGAAGCTGGGAAAATTCTCTGGCAAGTGGAATAGGGAAACAGAGATATAGCTGAACACAATGGCCAAGCAGTTTACAGCCAGGTGCAGGTAGTCCCCAAGGCAGAAAGCCCTGGCAGGGGGCAAAACCAGGAAAACAAGGACGATAACCTAGGGTAACCTTTTTTCCCTGGCCTTCCCCACCCTGGAGATGACATCTAGGCCTCAGTTGTGTTTCAGCTCCAGGCCCAGAAAAGCAGCAAAACCAGGTGGGTGACACCAGAATCAACTTCAACAACTAATGACCCTGTCCTGGCACTGACCAATCAGTGGAGGCCACCTGAAAGAGCACACCTGGAAAACTGGTGAATATCTACTGAAACCCTCCCTTAGAGTCCCACCTGCAAGAGAGAGATAAAAGCCTCAACACAAAGGACCCAGCATGTGCACTCTCTTTCTGGGGAGAAGCCCAAGCCACTCCTTTCCCTTCTTCCCCCACCTCTTAGCCCCACAGACATGTGTCTCCTAAACTCTAAGGCAATGGGCTGCGGAAGCTCATCCCAGGCTGATCCCCTGCACCTGTCCCCAAGGCCCCTTTTCTCTGACTTCCCAGTTAGCTCAGGCAACCCAGCCCAGGCTCTCCTGTTGCTTCCTCTGTGCTAAGACCTCCCTTGTTTTACTGTCCCCAGCTTTGATCAATGTGCCCTCAGAGTCACCTGGACTCATGTTGTGAAATCTTTCCTACATGAAGTCAAGAACCCACACACTACCGGCTGGCCCTAGGCAGACCCACTCAGCGCCAGGCCCCTATCCAGTAACATGTTGACAGATATTAACCAAAATGTGTCATGTTGTAGCAGAGTGAAATGTTTGCTCTCTGTAACTATCCTAATTGTAGACTGCACTTCTCCCTAGGACTTTGGGCTAATAGCTCATGCTATACAAATGCTAATTAGCTAGAGGAATTTTGCTGGAGGCTTGAAATTTTGCAAAGACAGCCCCTTGTCAAAAGACACCTTTCCCAAGAGATGAAAATTATGTAGCAAGAGTCTCTAGACCCAACTCATATCAGAGTGGGTCTATGGACCCGCCAGGAACAAAGGGATTTAGAAATTTTGTGCTCTTCTGTGGATCCCTGCCTTGGTACCTAGCTGTCTGCAGCTTTCATCCACCTCTTGCCTCGCCACTCCTCCCTTGCTTTGATATAAAAGATGCCTGAATTCTAGGCTCTCTTAAAATGGATTTGCAGGAGCTATAATAAGACACCCCCACCTTCTTGAGCTGGGCCTTCTCAGTGCATAAACCTTTCCTTTTTACTCCAAACTGACATTTTGTGTTTTGGCATTTCAGAGCATCAGGCATGCAGACTTTGAACCAGTAACAATATGTAACTTTATAACATCAGATAAATGCCACTTAACTTTTCAGAGTTCAATTCCAGACCGTCAAACTTATTCTGTCTAGTTTATTTGACAAAATATGGAGGCGAGTTGTTCTGTCAAGTGGATCAAAAAGCTTATTAGCAAATAATATAGCAATGGAAGAGATTAGATTAAATTAGATTGATCAGATCAGATTAGGTCCAATCAGATTGGATTGGATTAGAGCTGAGGAGAGTCACGTGGATTTCTTTGCCTGAGAGAGGCCATTTTGACCCCAGCCTGAGGTCAGGTGCCTGGTTAGCCTGAAGGTGCCTAATAGGTCTAGCTTGACCACAGGGCATCTGGGAAGGTCAAGTTGATTTCAAAACAATCTAAAATGTGCATTCCTCCCTAGGATGGATCTGAAGACACACCTTCCATCACCACTTTAACCCAAACCAGCCTTTCTGTGGAGAGCTCCTGGTCTGGGGCAGGAGCACTGAGAGATCCATTCTTACTGTGAAACTAAGACTGGAGTTGAGCTCTGTCTACACTCAGCTGAAGTGATTGTTTATCTTCCCCACATTTTCTTTCACATCTGTTCCCGCTGTTTCTCATCCCCCTATCCTCATTAAGCAATGCTGAATCCTGCTAATATTAGTCATTTGAAGTCATAAAATACCCAGCATACTGGGATATCTTAAGAGGCCAAATTCTCAGTGTGCATAAATTCCTGAAGAGTGTTGGATTCTCCCTAAGAAACCCAATAAATAAAACACTGGCCTAAAAATCAAAATATCAGGGTGGCTCTTCCTCTTTTTATTCCACAGCCTTCCTTGCCTATCCCTTGAAGGCGGCGGTGTGGCCACCAAAGAGGCAGCCACAAGGAGGCAGCAAACCAAGGTGGAAACTGGCCAAGGAAATGGCTGAGACTGAGAAGTTGGCAGGGCCAAGAAGAAGGTTAGCCAAGGAGGGAGTCTTTGTGGTCTGGAGACTGGCTACATAGAGGAAGATTGACTACATACATGAAGATTGAGAAATAAGTAAATACATTGAGGTTTCTCAGGCCTAAAGAGGGATTTACACATAGGTGGAATGGGGAAAGACCAGGAAAAAAACCTGAGGTATTGGATTAGAATTGGAGGTATTGATGTGATGGATTACTTGAAGGATGAAGATAGATAGATGATAAAGATATAGACATATGATAAACAGATGATAGATATATAGATATCAATGTATACATGTAACACATAGGTACAATGAACATGCTAAACATCCATATCTTGGTTTCAAAACACCATCTTTTACTAAAAGGAACCAGGGCTCCTCAGAGAAATGACTGATTCCAGTACTGAAGCATAAGATGAGCTTAGAACACTCAACTGCAGCAGAAAATAAGGAAGTGCTCAAAGAATGATGGGCATGTGGCCAAAGGACGTGGGGCTGAGCTTGAGAGGGTTCCTGCTGGCCCAAACTGGGATAGTCTGATTATCATACTAATGATTGTAACAGGTACTAATCCACTGACCATAAATCCATACTAATGTGAATAAATGAGTGAAAGAATGACTGAATAAGGAAGAAACGAAAACTCCTCCTTACAGCAGTATGTCATCTAATAATGTAGAAGAAACGATGGACTTTGAAAACAACCATGTGGCAACAATCATGGTGGCAGGAGTCATCAATGGTTACCAAGATCGATGAGAAAGGCTTGCTGAGGAACAGGACGTAGGGATAATCTTGGACTATTTCCTCACAAAATACTATTCAATCACAAATGGAAAAATGATGACTTCACAGTGGAAAATTTGGCACATACCAACTTAACAAGGGGATCTTGGTTAACCTTACTAGCAATGGAACTGGTTGACTTTGGATGTCTCCTGAAGTGATGCACTGAGGAGAGCACAGTGTCCTTGGGGGGTACTTCTACCAAGAATTCATGGCCTGAGTCTAGACAAACCCCAATCAAGAAGGAAAAGTGTACACTCTAAAACTGCCAAGGTCATGGAAGATAGGGAAACATTAAGGAACTATGTAAGAACTATTTTCTAGATTGCAGAAGACTAAAGAGACAAAACAACTAAAATGCATAACAACTAAATGATAGTGAATTAGATTCTAGGCCAGAAAGGAGAGAGAGAATGGGACAGTTGGCAAAATTTTAACAGGATCTGTGGGTTGAATAATAGTGTTATAGCAATGTTGATTTTCTGATTGGGATCATTATAATTGCTCAGGAAAGTGCTCTTACAGGAGAAAAATACACTGCCATACTTAAGGAATGGGTCATCATGTTTGCAGCTTGTTCTTAACTTATTCTCAGACAAAGAATCATCATATACATTAGAGGAAGAGAGAAATGTGATAAAAGGTTAACAATTAAGGAACCTAAGTAAAGAGAATATGAAAGTTTTGTGTAGTATTCTTGCAACTTCTCTCTAAGTTTGGAATTTTTTCAAAGTAAAATATTTTAAAGATGAGATATTAGAATATCTAAAATTTAAAAAACTGATAATGCCTAGTATTGTCAAGGATATGGAAGAACAGAAACTCTCTCATACTGTTGGTACGGGTATAAAATGATATGGCTACTTTGGAAAACTCTAAGGCAGTATTTGTAAGCTGACATAAATATACCCTATGAGCCAGCCATACTATTCCTAGATATACACCTCAAAAGAAATAACCACATAAGTACACTATACATATAAGATTTGGGCAATACTGCTTGTGAGAGTCAAAACTAGGCAAACAGTCTGTATTACTCATCAACTGCTGCAACAACAAAAAAAATTACCCCAAAAGTTAACAGCTAATAACACAAACATGTGTATCTCACTGATTCCATGAGTCAGCAATGCAGTGTGGCTTAGCTTCAAGACTCTCCCTCACAGTCTGTCATGACGTTGTAGTCAAGCCATCGGCCAGGGCTGCAATCTTCTCAAGGTCTGACTGGGGCCTCAGCCTCTCACCACCTGGACCTCTCCAAAGGGCCACCTCATGATGTAGCACTGGTTTCCCAAGAGAATCAATCAGAATGGAAGCCACAGTCTTTTTGTAACCTAGTCTTAGAAGTGAAATTCTATCCCTTTTGCCTTAGTCTGTTCATTAGAAGCTAGTCACAAGGTCCAGTTCACACTCAAGGAGAGAATATTACACAAGCTCATGGAAGGCAGAAGGCAAGGATCATTGGGGGCCACATAAGAGATGGCCTGCCATGCAACCCAAATGTCCAACAATGGTAGAAAGGGCAAACATCATGATTTGTTTATACAATGCAATATTGAAGAACAAGAAAACAAATGAACTACAGCTACTTGCAGCAAGAAATGACTCTTAAAATATTATGTTGGAAAAAACACTCACAAAAAGAATCATATGGTATGATTCTATGTATACAACTTTCAAAAACAGGCAAAACAAAACTATGATAACAGAAGTCAGATAAAGGTTACCTTTGCAGAGAAAGGATGGCTAATGACTGGAAAGGGTGCTCCCAGAATGTTGGTAATGCTCTAGATCCTGACCCAGATTATGATTACATGGGGGTTTATTTTATAAAAATGTGTTGAATTGGATGCCTTTCATGTGTGCACTCTTCTGTATACATACTATAGTTCAATAAAAATTTTTACTTGAAAACTTCACACCCCCAAATCAGGATTATGTTTATTTGGTAACTTTTATTTTCAGATAATTTCAAATTTACAGAAAAGTTGCAAGAACCACGTAAAGCATTCCTGTCTACTCTTTCCCCAGATTCACCAAGTGTTTACATTTTGCACAATTTGTTATCATTCTCTTTGCATGTGTGTACATGTACACGTTTTTTCTGAACCACTTGAAATTAAGTTGCAACCATCATTATTTGCCCTGAAATATTTCATGTGCATTTCTTTTTTAAAAAGTGACTGTTTAATGCATTAGGCAAATGTTTTCCATAAAATCAGAAATCTATGATCTGCCCCTGCTCCAATAGGTAAAAAAAAAAAAAAAAGCAAGATTCATCACCAGGCGTGTGTAAATCAGACCCAGACTCAAAGCCCACGCTCATCTGTTACCCGACTTCAGGGTATTTCCCGTTCTCTGCGCTGAACATCCACTCCGCCAGCACTCGCTCCAGCTTCACGGCATCGGCAGCAAACTCTCGGATCCCGTCTCAGGGCTTCTCTCCACAGCCATTTGGTCCTCATTGTGCAGCCAGCGAAAGGCCTCCTCATCCAGGTGGGTCTTCTCCCGGTCACTGGCCTGGGCTGCCTTAACTGAGAACACAGGCACCAGGTTGCTGCCGTCCTTGATCAGCTTCCCCAGGAGCTTGGGGAAGATGGTGAGGAAGTTGCGGCCTGGCAGCACCTTGACTCCATCTGCGTCGCGGAAGAAGCGTCCATGACGATGGTCTCGTAGCCAAACTTCTTGTATGTAGATCTTGGTGACACTTCTTACCCCAGGGTCCTCCAGGGGCTCTTGCACTTGCTTGTCTGTGTTGGCCACACGCCAATCAAGGATGCGCCCCACGAAGGGGGAGATGAGCGTCACCCCTGCTTGGGCACAGGCCACAGCCTGGGTGGAGGGGAAGAGCAGCGTCGTGTTGCAGTGGATGCCGTGCTGCTCCTCCAGCTCCTTTACAGCCTGGATTCCCTCCCAGGTGGACGAGAGCTTGATCAGAACCTGGTCCTTGCGACCCCGGCATCCTCGTAGAGCTCGATGAGACACCTGGCCCGGGGCCACCATGGCGTCCTTGTCGAAGAAGAGCCTCGCATTTACCTCCGTGGACACGCGGCCCGGAATCTTCTTCAGTATTTCTGCCCCATCAGCGCGTAAAGCTTATCAATGGCATTTGGGGTCTGTTCCTCTCGTGGCCCGTCCAGCCTCCTGCTGTGGGCTAGGGCCTCCTCCACCAGCTCCTGGTAGGCAGACATCTGTGCGTCCTCCAGGGTCAGGGACCGGTTGGTGGTGGTATCCTGGGACTTGTGCTCGTCGGCAGCGTGGAAGTGGCCCCTGCTGGCCACCACGGTGGTGAACTACTTGAGCTGGTCCAAAGCATTCTCCATCCTCTGCTGCTTCTTCACCTGAGAGCCCAACCTGGTGAGGTGCTGCAGCTCCGCCGCCCACAACACCCCACAGCCCTGCCCCCAATGTTCATTTCTTATGAACAATGACAATCTTTTATGTAATTACAGCACAATAATCAAAATCAGGTAATTTAGCATCAATGCTATACCATTGTCTAATCCACAGTCCATAGGAAAATACAATCACTTTTTTAAATTTATTTTTAATCATTGTTCAAACACAGTTTTCTCCTTTTTACTCCCAATCCAGTCCCCGCTCCCAACCCTCCCCACTTCCCTCCCATTACCACCCTCCCCTTAGTTTATGACCATGTGTCCTTTAAGTTTGTTCCTGTGAACCCTTCCCACTGTCCCCTTAAGTTCCCTCTTCTCTCCCCTGTGGTCACTGTCAGTCTGTCCTCTATTTCAGTGTCTTTGGTTACATTTTGTTTCTTTGTTTTGTTATTTAGGTTCCTGTTAAAGGTGAGATCATATGGTATTTGTCTTTCACTGCCTGGCTTGTTTCACTTAGCATAATGCTTTCCAGCTCCATCCATGCTGTTGCGAAGGGTAGGAGCTCCTTCTTTCTTTCTGCTGCATAGAATTCCATTGTGTAAATGTACCATAGTTTTTTGATCCATTCATTTACTGATGGGCATCTTGGTTGCTTCCAGCATGTAGCTATTGTAAATTGTGCTGCTATGAACATTGGGATGCATAGGTTCTTTTGAATTGGTGTTTTAGTATTCTTAGGATAGAGTCCCAGCAGTGGAATTGCAGGGTCAAAAGGCAGATCCATTTCTAGTTTTCTGAGGAAGTTCCATACTGCTTTCCATAGTGGTTGTACCAGCCTGCAGTCCCACCAACAGTGCACTAGGGACCCCCTTTCTCCACAGCCTCTCAAACACTTGTTGTTTGTTGCTTTGTTTATGATGGCCATTCTGTCTGGTGTGAAGTGGTATCTCATTGTGGTTTTAATTTGCATCTCTCTGATTGCTAGGGATATTGAACATTGTTTCATGTGTCTTTGGATTTTCTATATGTCCTCCTTGGAGAAACAATCACTTTTTTAAAAATATTTTATTTATTTATTTTTAGAGAAAGGGGAAGGGAGGGAGAAAAAGAGAATGAGAAACATCACTGTGTGGTTGTCTCTCATGCACCCCCTGCTGGGGACCTGACCCACAACCCAGGCTCATGCCCAGACTGGGAATCCAACCCAAGACCCAAAAGGATCATGAAAGGCAAGGATTGGTTTGCAGGCTGGCCCTCAATCCATTTAGCCACACTACCCAGGGCCCATCAATTGTTTTAACAATGCCTCTTTTTTTCTGAAATTCAGTCTCAAATCCAGCATTACATGTTGCATTTAATTGTCATGTATCTAGTGTCCTTTAATCTGGGGCAGTTAATCAGTTTTTCATTATCTTTTTTAAATATGTTTTATTGATTATGCTATTACAGGTGTCCCATTCCCTCCCCCTTTATTCCCCTCTGCCCTGTGCACCCCCTCCCACCCATATTCCCCCCCTTTAGTTCATGTCCATGGGTCATACATATAAATTCTTTGGCTTCTACATTTCCTATATTATTCTTAACATCCCCCTGTCTATTTTCTACCTACCATTTATGCTACTTATTCTCTGTACCTTTTCCCCCTCTCTCCCCATCCCACTCCCCTGTTGATAACCCTGCATGTGATCTCCATTTCTGTGGTTCTGTTTCTGTTCTAGTTGTTTGCTTAGTTTGTTTTTGTTTTAGGTGTGGTCGTTAATAACTGTAAGTTTGTTGTCATTTTACTGTTCATATTTTTTTATCTTCTTTTTCTTAGATAAGTCCCTTTAATGTTTCATATAATAAGGGCTTGGTGATGATGAACTCCTTTAACTTGACCTTATCTGGGAAGCATTTTATCTGCCCTTCCATTCTAAATGAAAGCTTTGCTGAATAGAGCAACCTTGGATGTAGATCCTTGCCTTTCATGACCTGGAATACTTCTTTCCAGCCCCTTCTTGCCTGTAAGGTCTCTTTTGAGAAATCAGCTGACAGTCTGATGGGCACTTGTTTGTAGGTAACTGTCTCCTTTTCTCTTGCTGCTTTTAAGATTCTCTTCTTATCTTTAAACTTGGCTAATGTAATTGTGATGTGCCTTAGTGTGTTTCTCCTTGGGTCCAACTTCTTTGGGACTCTCTGAGCTTCCTGGACTTCCTGGAAGTCTATTTCCTTTGCCGGATTGGGGAAGTTCTCTTCATTATTTGTCCAAATAAGTTTTCAATTTCTTGCTCTTCCTCTTCTCCTTCTGGTACCCCTATAATTCAGATGTTGGAACATTTAAAGATGTTCTGGAGGTTCCTAAGCCTCTCCTCATTTTTCTTTTTGAATTCTTGTTTCTTCATTCTGTTCTGGTTGAATGTTTCTTTCTTCCTTCTGGTCCACTCCACTGATTTGAGCCCCAGTTTCCTTCCCATAACTATTGGTTCCCTGTGTACTTTCCTTTATTTCACTTAGCTTAGCCTCCATTTTTTCATTTAATTTGCAACCATATTCAACCAATTCTCTGAGCATCCTGATCAGCAGTGTTTTGAAATATACATCTGATAAGTTAGCTCTCTCTTCGTCGCTTAGTTGTATTTTTTCTGGAGCTTTGATCTGTTCTTTCATTTGGGCCTTTTTTTTTTTTTTTTTTTTTTGGTCTCGGCACTCCTGTTACATGTGAGGGGCTGAGCCTTAGGTGTTCACCAGGACAGGGCAATCCACATTGCTGTGTCGTGACGCTGTATGTGAGGGAGGGGTTCAAGAGGGAACAATGCTGTTTGCTCCACTCTCTGCCAGTTTTCAGTCACTTCCCCCGCTACCCACAGTCAAATTGGGTCCTTGTGGTGCTGATTTCTGGTTGGGTGGGCTTGTGTACATTCTAGGACCCTGTGGGTCTCTCCAGTGAACTCTCCTGTGAGGCTGGGAGTTTCTCCCACTGCTGCCTCAACCCCCAGTGGTGTTTTCAATCAGAGGTTTGAGGCTTTATTTCCCTGCACTGGAACCCCGAGTTTCGTGGTCTGTCTCGATCCACAGTTGTTCCTCCCAGTTTATCTGCATGCGACTATGGGACCACCCAGTCCACCAGCCACCATTTTGCCATGAGTCCTCTCTGTCTGGCTACCCATCTCTGCCCCTCTTACCTGTCTGGATGAATGTTTCTTTTAACTCCTTGGTTGTTGGACTTCCATACAGTTCAATTTTCTGTCAGTTCTGGTTGGCTTTTGTTTTTAAATTTGTTGTTGTCCTTCTTTTGGTTGTACAAAGAAGCACAGTGTGTCTACGTACACCTCCACCTTGGCTGGAAGTCCAGTTTTTCATTATCTTGACTCTTTTAAAGACTACATTCCAGTTATTTATAGACAATTCCTCAGTTTGGATTCAGTTTATGCATTTTTGGCAGAACAGCATAAAAATAATGTTGTGTCCTTGTCAAAGCAGCACATCAGAGTTACATGATGCTACTTGGTCCCATTACTGGCTGTATTAACTTTGATTATTTGATTAAAGCAGTGTCTACCAGATTGCAGCACTATAAAGTTACTATTTTTCCTTTGTAATCATTAGATAATCTTGGGGAAAGTAATTTGTATGTTAATGTTGTGTTCTGAGACTTACTTTATCTTCCATTAGTTCTACAATAACTTTATCTTCCATTGATGATTCTTGTCAGAAGCAATTATGAAATGGTAGTTGTCAAACAGTGATTGTCTAACTCCCATCATTCCTTCCTCATTTATCACATTTATTGGTTGACATTGTGCTTGAAGAAGACTTTCCTTTCTCTACCTTTTATATATTTATTCAGTCATTCACTTGTGTATATCAGTATGGATTCCTAGATTCCCATTTTAGTTAGTGGATTATTATGTTTCTATCATGATTAATTTTGAAGCTCAAATTGTCCCTGTTTTGCTACTGGTAGATTCAGGATGAATTTTTGCCCTAAGTTACTTATCACTAGCCAAGTGACCTTATACTCTGAAATTCCTTCATACCAAAGTAAAAATTGATTGTGACTTTGCACTTCACAATGTACCCAGGTTCAACAAATTTAGAGCAGAAGTGCAGTAACAAACTAAGAGAAGAAAGAAGGGAAATTAGAGAAAGGCTGTAAACTTTAAACAGAGAAATCTCCCTAATCTGTATTTTTAGTGTCAGATTAATGGTTAAATAAATGGTTAACTCACAGTAAATTACAGCAGCAGGATCTAATTTTAAGGCTCTAATAAAATCTGCCATGTTTGAAATCAGGAATAAATCACAGTTAAAGTTCACAGAGAATTAACTTTACTCTTCTTTTTTTTTTTTAATTTGTTATAGAATTTCCTTTTTCCATCAACTCACAATACTTCCTTATTTTATTTTATTTATTTTATTTTATATTTTGCCTAAGATTCTGTGAAAATTATCAACTAACAACAATAAGAACTAAAAATTCACCTAAAACTTGTTCTTATCCAGTCTCAGTAAGATGATAATGTTTTTCAAATACACACTTCTTATTTGCAGAGAGACAATTCTTCTCATATAACAATAAACTCTATTTTCTACATCTTGAGTAACAAACATAAAATCTCCCAGAAACATTTTACTTTTCATAAGCTAAATCATGTTAAGCCTTGGCTAGTGTTGCTCAGTGGATTGAGCACCAGCCTGTGAACCAAAGGGTTGCTGGTTCAATTCCCAGTTAGGACACACGCCTGGGTTACAGGCCAAGTCCACACTAGAGGGCACTCGAGAGACAACCACACATTGATGCTTCTCTCCTTTTCTTTCTCCCTCCCTTTCTCTCTGTCTAAAAATAACTTGAAAAAAATTTTAAATATATTTTTAAAAATAATAAACAAATAAACAAATCACGTTAAATAACTTCTACGTTTAAGAAGAGAGAAATGTCTGTCCACTAAAGTAGGGCTTATTCTTATACAGAGCACTGCAAGTTACACTTAAGGTTGACAGTAAACATTCCAGAATTCTAAAAATATGACAAATCAACACATACCATCAGGAAAGAAAAAGTAAAAAGTCAGAAGAGAGAGGCTGACCATGCCTAAATGACAGAATTAATATATCTAAGGAATTAAAAATGGAAAAGTTGAAACTTAGAAAAATAAAGAGAATTGAAAAGGCAAGATTTGTCAGGGCTTAACTAGGCAGAGGAAAAAACTACATAGGAAGCATTTGTCTCTCATAAGATTGGTTACTTTAACCAGCCTCAGACACAATCAAATATTGAGACCTTCCAAGTGGAAGAAGATTTTAATATCGCTGGACAACATCCTACCAAGCCTGTCTGAGCAGCAATCAACTTTTGGTGACACCCAAAAATTTCCTCCTGCCCACTTCAAACTGCAATACACATGTTGGGAATTAAGCTCAGTATAGGTATCCATCTAACCTGTTTTGAAAAGGTTTGAGCAAAAAAATGAGACGAAAATCATATGTTTTACTATGAAAACATTGAGAGGAGAGTTTTAGAGAGAGGGGTAATCAACAGTGTTAAATGCCATCTAGAAGTCTAAGAGAATGAGGGCTGAGAAAAATCCACTGAGCCTTGCTATTAGGAAGCCAGGACTGCCTGTCAGTGAACAGTTTGAATGACAGGGACTGGAGCTAAGGGAACAGCAGGAGTCAAGAGAGCAGAACTAGGAGTGACTGGACATTGAGAAAATGGATTTTTGTCCTTAAACATGTAACAACAAAACGATGAAAAAAAATAGGCTGAGTTGTATAAGGTGTAAGTTGGTGCTCGAGTTTCATTTTTTTGCACGTAGCTGTCCAGTTCTCCCAACACCATTTGTTGAAGAGGCTATTTTTATTCCATTTTATGTTGCTGCTTCCTTTGTCAAATATTAATTGACCGTAGAGGCTTGGGTTTATTTCTGGGCTCTCTGTTCTGTTCCATTGGTCCATGTGCCTGTTTTTATGCCAGTACCAGGCTGTTTTGATTACAGTGGCCTTGTAGTATAGTTTAATGTCAGGTATTGTGATTCCTCCTACTTTACTCTTCTTTCTCAAAATTGCAGCAGCTATTCGGGGTCGTTTATGGTTCCATATAAATTGTTGAAGTGTTTGTTCTATGTCTGTGAAATATGCCATTGGTACTTTAATCGGTATTGCATTGAATGTGTAGATTGCTTTTGGTAGTATGGACATTTTAATGATATTAATTCTTCCAATCCATGAACACGGTATATGTTTCCATTTGTTTGTGTCCTCCTTGATTTCTCTCCTCAGTGTTATGTAGTTTTCTGAATACAGGTCTTTTACCTCTTTGGTTAGGTTTATTCCTAGGTATTTTATTTTCCTTTTTGCTATTTCAAATGGGATTTTTTTCTTGATTTCTGCTTCTGCTGTTTCATTGTTGGTGTACAGAAATGCCTTTGATTTCTGGATATTGACTTTGTATCCCGCTGTTTTACCAAATTCATTTATTAGGTCAAGCAGTTTTTTGGTGGAGTCTATAGGATTTTCTATGTACACTATCATGTCATCTGCAAACAGTGACAGTTTTGTTTCCTCCTTTCCGATTTGGATTCCTTTTATTTCTTTTTCTTGTCTGATTGCTGTGGCTAGAACCTCCAGTACTATATTGAATAGAAGTGGTGAAAGTGGACATCCTTGTCTTGTTCCTGTTCTTAGTGGAAAAGATTTTAATTTTTGCCCATTGAGTATAATGTTGGCTGTAGGTTTCTCATATATGGTGGGACTGCAGACTGGTACAACCATTATGGAAAGCAGTTTGGAACTTCCTCAGAAAACTAAAAATGGATCTGCCTTTTGACCCAGCAATTCCATTGCTGGGACTCTATCCTAAGAACACTAAAACACCAATACAAAAGAACCTTTGCACCCCGATGTTCATAGCAGCACAATTTACAATAGCTAGGTGCTGGAAGCAACCTAGATGCCCATCAGTAAATGAATGGATCAAAAAACTATGGTACATTTACACAATGGAATTCTATACAGCAGAAAGAAAGAAGGAGCTCATACCCTTTGCAACAGCATGGATGGAGCTGGAAAGCATTATGCTAAGTGAAACAAGCCAGGCAGTGAAAGACAAATACCACATGATATCACCTTTAACAGGAATGTAAACAACAAAACAAAACAAAACAAAAAACTAGCAAAATATAACCAAAGACACTGAAATAGGGGATAGTCTGACAGTGGCCAGAGGGGAGAGAAGAGGGAATTTCAGGGGGGAATGGGTAGGGATTACAGGAACAAATTTGGAGGACACATGGACAAAAACTAAGGGTGGGGGGTAATGGGGGGAAGGGGGGAGGGTTGGGTGGAGGGGCTGAAACGGGAGTAGGGGGCAGAAAACTGTACTTGAACAATGATTGAAATAAAAAAAAAAAGTAAAAAAAAAAAAATAGGCTGAGTTGCACCAAGGTCAAATGAAAGTTTGGGGAGTTTTGGTGGTTTTTGTTTTGTCTTGTGTTGTGTTGTTTTCAGCACATGGAAGATTACATCTGCAGGCATAGGGGAGAAGAGAACATTAAAAATGTTTAAGCTAAACACAGATAATTAAAGGAGAAAATCTTTAATTCTAGATGCTTATAGCAACCAGAAGGGAGAAAACAAAGAGGACTGAGAGCACAAGCATACCGCAGTTTACACTTCAAAAGAATTCAGTCTATCATCTCAGATAGGGAGAGAGAACGAAACAGATACAGAATTATTTTGGAATGGATTAAAGGTTCATCTCACATAGTCTTTTCTTCCTTTTATCCGGAAAGTAGAAGGAAAGCAGAGGGAGGCACAGGTGCTGAGGGGCATCCAGCTGGGAGTAAAGGAGAGAATAGCTTGGAAGACTGGGGACAGTAAACTACACATGTAATGGGCCCTGACACGAAGTAGGAACCCAGAGGATGTTTGAATAAATTGGTGAGATACAAAAAAAATAATTGGTATGTTACAGGGAGATCCCCGGTTCATTTAAGTAATAAAAATTTTCTTGTTTTGTAGTTGATTCTTTGTCACCCTATTTTAGTTGTCTCTTGTGTTTTTCCCTATGTATTAGATTGATTTGCTTTTTTAAAATTATATTTTATTGATTATGCTATTACAGCTATCTTCATTTTCCCCCTTTGCTCCCCTCCACCCAGAACCCCCCACTCCCTCAGGCAATTATCCCATAATGTTCATGTTCATGACTCATGTGTATGAGTTCTTTGACTACTCCATTTCCTATACCATACTTTAAATCCCCATGGCTATTCTGTAACTACCTATTTGTACTTCTTAATCCCCTCACCTCTTCACCCATTCTACTCCAACCCCCTTACATATCGCAACAATCAAAACATTCTCTGTCTCCATGATTCTATCTCTGTTCTTCTTATTGCTTAGTTTGTTTTTTAGATTCAATTGTTGCTAGATGTGTATTTATTGCCATTTCATTGCTCACAGTTTTGATCTTTTTCTTAAATAAGTCCTTTTAACATTTCATATAATAATGGTTTGGTGATGATGAAATCCTTTCGTTTTTTTCTTGTTTGGGAAGCTATTTATCAGCCCTTCAATTCTAAATGACATCTTTGCTGGGTAGAGCAATCTTGGCTGTAGGTCCCAACTCTTCATGACTTTAAATATTTCTCATCAATCCCTTCTAGCCTGCAAAGTTTATTTTGAGAAATAGCTGACAGTCTTATGGGAACTCCCCTGAAGGTAACTAACTTTTTCTCTTCCTGCTTTTAAGATTCTCTCTCTATCTTTAAACTTTGGCATTTTAATTGTGATGTGTCTTGGAGTGGGCCTCTTTACATCCATCTTGTTTGGGACTCTCTGTGCTTCCTAGACTTGCATGTCTGTTTCCTTCACCAAATTAGGGAAGTTTTCTTTCACTGTTTTTCAAATAGATTTCCAATTTCTTTCTCTTTCTCTTCTCCTTCTGGCACCTCCATGATGCAAATGTTGGACTTCTTGAAGTTGTCCCAGAAGCTGCTTATACTATCCTCGTTTGGGGGGGGGATCCTTTTTCTTTTTGTTGTTCTGATTGGTTGCTTTTTGCTTCTTTATGTTCCAAATCATTGATTTGATTCTCACTTCATCCATTATATTGTTTCCCTGTAAAATATTCTTATTTCAATTAGTGTATCCTCTGTTTCTGGCTCAATCTTTCTTATGCTGTCAAAGTCATCACTCAGTTCCTTGAGCATCCTTATAACTGGTGTTTTGAACTCTGCATCTGATAGAATGCTTATTGCCATTTTGTTTAGTTCTTTTTCTGGAGTTTTGTTCTGTTCTTTCATTTGGGCCATGTTTCTTCATCTCCTCATTTTGGCAGCCGCCCTGTGTTTGTTTCTATGTACTTTGTAGAACTAATTTGATTCCGTGTCTTGGTAGTGTGGCCTAATGTAGTAGGTGTCCTGTAGGGTTCAGTGGTGCAGCCTCCCCTATCATCCAGCTGGGTACTCAAAATTCAGCCTTCATGTAAGCTGAGTCCACCCTCTCTTGTAGTTGAAACTTGGTTACTGTTAGCAGATTAATGGGAGGGATTTACCCAGGCCAATTAGCTGTGAGCAGTAGCTATGACCACTGACCACCAAGCTCCACCTTCCATGAGGGATCAGCTGTGCAGGGGCAGGGTGGCAGTGCTCCAACATGGTCTGTAGCTGTCCACTGGGGTTTCCAAGGTGGTGCAGGCCAAGGTCTGGCCCCACCTATGTTTTTCCCAAGGTATCCTGCCTAAGCTATAAAGCAATCTGAGATGGCTGCTACTTGTGCTGTGCTTGGAGATTCCCAGTGAAACCAAGCTATGAATCTTGGCTGGCTCCTGTTAGTGCCAGGCCTGGCACTGAAGTCAGCTCTTGCCTGTTTGAGAGGATTTAGGAAGTCGTGAAGCATGAGCTAAGACCAGCCATTCATATGGAAAAGTCACTTGAGTGAGCTCATAAGTTGGGTGGAGAGTCTCTGAAGATCACCAAGACATGTCAAACAGTTTTAGCCAGGTTGATGGAGTCTCAGATATGGTACCAGCTTGCCAAGTCTGTGGGAGAAGGCCTCTGCTCACCTTGATGCCAGACACTTCAATTCCTCCCCATATACCACTGGTGACTTTCAAGCTACTACCCTGGTGCTAGAGCTCAAAGGGAGTAAGTCTGAGTAGTTGAGTCCATGTGTGGGTTCTTTAAGAGGACTTAAACTGCTAGGGCTCTAGCACTTTCTTCCACCAAATCACCACTGGTTTTTGCAGCCAGAAGTTGTGGGGACTTAACTTCCTACCACTGGAACCCTGGGCTGGGGGGCTTGGTGGGGGGCTGGGACTCCTTGCTCCTGTGATATCCCTCCAGAATTTTTATCCACCACATGTGGGTGTGGGACCAGTCCATTCTGCATCTGCAACCCTCCTAGCATTCTGGATGGATGTGGTTTCTTTAATTCTATAGTTGTCAGACTTCCATTCAACTCAATTTCTGACCATTCTGAGTGATCGTCTTTCAATATTTTAGTTGTAATTTTGATGTAGTTGTGCAAAGAGGTGAACTATGTCTGCCAATGCCCCCATTTTGACCAGAAGTAAGAGATTGATCTGTTTGACTTTCTGTCTTGTGGAGTGGCCTTATGTGTTAGGAGTCCTATGGGACCCACTGGTGCAGACTACTTGATCCTGATGTGTTGGTTCTGGGGCCTCTTGGGAGGGGCTCCAGTGCAGGCCAAGGTCAGCCACTGTCTGTGTCTAGCCTTGAGCCACCTGGTAGGAATTATAAAGTGATCTGCAGTTAGTAGCTACCTGTGCTGGGCTTAGAGGTGCTTGGAAGACACTATGCTGCAAACTGAGGCTAGCTACCACTAGTGCCAGGCATGGGGCCACTTAGCAAGAGGTACAAGACGTGCCAAGGCCATCCACTGCTTGTTTGGGGTTGGAGGACCTTTAGGAGATCTTAGGAAGGTCTGCAGCTGGGCCAAGGCTGGCTGTTTGTAAGAAACAGCAGCTGAAAGTAGTTCAAACCAGTGTGACAGGGTCTCAGGAAATCACCAGGGTGGGAGCAAGCAGTGTTAGCCAGGCTGATGGAGACTGTGATTTGGATGGGGGGAGGCCTCAACAAAGGAGCAATGGTACCTACCAGCACTTGTTTCACAGGGAGAGCTGCCCCTCAAGTCCTTGCTCTGAAGCCAGACAATTCAGTCCCTCCCCATATGTTCTGGTGCTTTTCAAGCTGCTGTCCCTTTACTGGAGCTTAGGGCAAATATTGTGAGAGTGATTCTGTGCTGGGGCCCTTTAAGAAGATGCCTTGTTCTATAGCAGCCATTTATCTCACCCAGACAAAATCTCAGCTGAATTTCACAGTCAGATGCTATAGGAGCAGCTCCTCTTCCTGGCACTCTTGCTGTGGGCTGGACAGCCTTGCGTGGGGCTGAGACCCCTCTCTCCTCAGGGGAGACCTCTGCAGTCAAGATACCTCTCTTGATTCTTGTTTCTTTATCTCACCCAAGGACACTTTTCTGGACTTTTTTTTTATTGCTTTTAGATAGAAAGAAGGGAGAGAGAGAGAGAGAAACATCAGTGTGAGAGAGGAACATTGATTGGTTGCCTTCTCATATGTGCTCCAACTGGGATCAAACATGCCTACTGAGTATGTGCCCTGACCAGGAATGGAACACACAATGACCTTTAGGTCTGTGGGATGATGCTCCAACCAACTGAGACACGCTGACCAGGGCATCCCTCCTGATTCTTAACCAGCCTATTTTGCATCTCTGCTTGTTTTACCAGTCTCAACATGGCCTCTTTTTTATACCTGTAGTTATAGGAGTTTTGTTCAACTAGTCTTTGGGTGGTTCTCAATGGTGGTTTTTCTATAATTTAGTTGTAATTTTGATGTGATTGTGGGAGGAGGAAAGTACAGCCTTTACCTATTCTGCCATCTTGACTGGAAACACTCTAAAATAATGTATCTTTTGAAAGGAAGGCTAAATAAGATTATTGAAATCACACTGTCTATCCAAAGTGGCTTTTCATTCATTACAGAGTGGTTTTTATTGCCTAGAACAGTGCCAGGTACATAACACACCCTCAGCGAATGTTTTGTTGAATAAATGTTGAATGAATATATGGCCTTTCGCATGGTTCTGTGGCAGGAATTATTTATTAACAACATAGTTAAGTCTGATTTTTAAGTTAATAAATTCCTGCAGACTACATTTTTTAAAAGATTTCGTAACTAATCATGATTAAGCATTTTGCATAGGGAGAAATCACCCATGTATAATTTAAGGTGACAAAATTACATATAGATATAAAGGACACATAGGCAAAAACTAGGAGGGGTAGAAATGGCAGGGAGGTGGGGAGGGATGGGTGGATGGGCTGAGATGGGAGTAAAAGACAGAAAACTGTACTCAAAAAACAATTAAAATAAAATAAAATAAAAAATAAATTACAGACTTCCGGCCAAGATGGAGGCATAGGTAGACACACTCTGCCTCCCCACATGACCAAAATAAGGACAACAACAATTTAAAAACAACAACCAGAAATGACAGAAAATTGATCTGTATGGAAGTCCGACAACCAAGGAGTTAAAATAGACACATTCATCCAGACCAGTAGGTGGGGCAGAGTTGGGCGGCAGGACGGAGAGGAGTCGCAGCAAAAGAAACTGTGGCACCAGGCACACAAGATGGAAGCGGGCAGACCCTGGAAGCTCAGGCAGCGGCTGGCAGACCCCGGGCACAGGATGGCTATGGGCAGACCCAGCAAGGCGGCGACTATGAAGCGAGGCACTGTGTGCAAGGCAGCTGCCTGACTGGGCAGTCCCACATTCACACACAGATAAACCAGACGAGGCTGGGGAGTGAGACAGACCATGCAACCCAGGGTCCCAGCACCAGAAAATAAAGCCTCAAGGCACCAACTGGGGACACCTGTGGGGTTGAGGCAACAGGGAGAGACTCCTAGCCTCACGGGAGAGTTCACTGGAGAGACCCACAGGATTCTAGAACATGCACAAGCCCACCCACATGGGAATCAGCACCAGAAAGGCCCAGTCTGCATGGGAGAAGCAGTGGAAGAGATTGAAATCTGACAGAGAATGGAGCGAGCGCCATTGTTCCCTCTCGGACTCTGCCCTCACATACAGCATCACAACCTAGCGATTGAGTTGCCCCACCCTGGTGAACACCTAAGGCTCTTCCCCTCATACATAACAGGAGTGACAAGACAAAAAAAATGGCCCAAATGGAAGAACAGATCAAAGCTCTACAGCAAATGCAACTAAGCGACCAAGAGATAGCCAACCTATCAGGTGCACAGTTCAAAGCACTGGTGATCAGAATGCTCACAGAATTCGTTCAATTTGGTTGCAAATTAGATGAAAAAATGAAGGCTATGCTAAGTGAATTGGAGGAAAATGCACAAAGAACCAACAATGATGGGAAAAAAATTGGGACTCAAATCAATGGTTTGGAGCAGAAGGAAGAAAGAAACAACCAAACAGAAAAGAATGAAGAAATAAGAATTCAAAAAAATGAGGAGAGGTTTAGGAACCTCCAGGACATCTTTAAACATTCCAACATCCAAATTACAGGGGTACCAGAAGGAGAAGAAGAAGAGCAACAAGTAGAAAAGTTATCTGAACAAATAATAAAGGAGAACTTCCCCAATCTGGCAAAGGGAATAGTCTTCCAGGAAGTCCAGGAAGCTCAGAGAATCCCAAAGAAGTTGGACCCAAGGAGGAACACACCAAGGCACATCACAATTACATTAGCCAAGATAAAAATGAAGGAGAGAATCCTAGAAGCAGCAAGAGATAAGGAGACGGTTACCTACAAAGGAGTTCCCATCAGACTGTCAGCTGATTTCTCAAAAGAGACCTTACAGGCAAGAAGGGGCTGGAAAGAAGTATTCCAGGTCATGAAAGGCAAGGACCTACATCCAAGATTGCTCTATCCAGCAAAGCTTTCATTTAGAATGGAGGGGCAGATAAAGTGCTTCTCAGATAAGGTCAAGTTAAAGGAGTCATCATCACCAAGCCCTTGTTATATGAAATGTTAAAGGGAGTTACCTAAAACAAAAAGAAGATAAAAAAAACATGTATAGTAAAATGACAGCAAACTCACAATTATTAACAACCACACCTAAAACAAAAGCAAACTATGCAAACAACTAGAACAGAAACAGAACCACAGAAATGGAGATCACATGGATGGTTAGCAACAGGGGAGTGGGAGGAGGAGAGAGGGGGGAAAGGTATGCAGAATAAGTAGCATAGGTGGTAGGTAGAAAATAGACAGGGGGAGGGTAAGAATAGTATGGAAAATGTAGAAACCAAAGAACTTATGACCCATGGGCATGAACTAAAGAGGGGGAATGTGCGTGGGAGGGAGTGTGCAGGGTGGAGGGGAATGAAGGAGGGGTAATGGGACAACTGTAATAGCATAATCAATAAAGTATATTTTAAAAATTACACATAGGCATTTAATATAGAAACATGATATAATAAACAATGAAATGCAGATTTGGAGTCTCTCCAAATAAAGTTTTTTGCAAAAAAGCAATATTGTTTTGCTTTATTGTTCACTCTGCCTGTAATGCCATACCATTTTCTTTATCTATCTCTGTATCTATTAACAAAGGCCAAGATTAAAAATGTTTTCCTCCATGTTCTCTAGAGTTCTCTTAGTTAGAAACAATGTCTCTCTCCTCAGAACTCCCAAAGCACTTTAGTTGCATCTCTCATAAGGCACCAAAGAATGAATATTCATGCTTAAGTTAAAAAGTAAAAGATTATCCAGAAAACTAAGCTTTTTAAGCTTTTTCTCTTGAAATATACAGAAAACTGAAGCAAGTATACTATTTCAAAAGTGATCTATAAAATGTTCCACTTATAAGTCAAATTTATTGATGTATAACACATAAAATGTGCCCATTTAAGTGAACAGTTTATTGAATTTTGATAAATGTATTTACCTATATAACCACCACTACAGCCAAGATACAGAATATTGCAAAACCTCTCTGCTTTCCCACTGGGGTTCTTCCTGCTGTACCTTCACCCCACCCTCCTTGACCCCACACCTGGCTTTTTTCTCCTCAGACTGCCTTCAGCCCACAAGCCTACCTGCAACCCCAGTGTCCTGATTAGTGATGATGAACCAGGGTATGACTTATATTTACTTAGGATACCTAATCATTACATTGAAGATTTTGAAAAGGTGTTTATTCCTCATGGACTAATTTTAGACAGGACCCAACAGCTTGCTCTAGATGTGATGGAAGAGATATTAGGCCACCACTTGGTAGCCCTCTGCATGTTCAGGGGGGTGCTGTAAATTCTTTGCTGACCTACTGGATTACATCCAAGCACAGAACCAAAATAGTGATAGATCCATTCCTATGACTATAGATTTTACCAGACTGAAGACCTACTGCAATGAACAGTCAACAGGGACATAAAAGTGACTGGTGGAGATTTTCTCTGCACTTAAACTGGAAAGAATGTGTTGATTGTTGAAGATGTAAGTAACACTGGTGAAACAATGCAAACCTTGCTTTTCTTGATCAAGCAACATAATCTGAAGATGGTCAAGGTCTCAAGCTTGCTAGTAGAAAGAACCCCTCCAAGTATTGGATATAGACCAGACTTTGTTGGATTTCAAATTCCAGACAAGTTTGTTGTAGGATATGCCCTTGGTTATAATGAATACTTCAGAGGTTTCAATCATGTTTGTGTTATTAGTGAAACTGGAAAAGCAAAATACAAAGCCTACGTCAAGAGTTCAAGTTGGGTTTGAAAACACCTGGAAGCCCAGTAAATTGTGCCCTCGCTGGTGTGGCTCAGTGGACTGAGTACCAGCCTGTAAACCAAAATGTTGCCAGTTCGATTCCCAGTTAGGGCATATGCCTGGGTTTGGGGCCAGGTCCCCAGTTGGAAGTCTGTGAGAGGCAACAGAGCCATGTATCTCTTGCACATTGATGTTTCTCTCCTCTCTTTCTCCTTCCCTTCCCCTTCTCTAAAAATAAATAAATAAAATCGTTTTTAAAATCCCCAGTAAAGTTATCAAATGTTCTAGTTCTATGGTCAGCTAATTGTATGTATCTTCTAAGAATTTTATCTGCTTTGTGTTTTAGAAATGTCAATTGCTGGGTTCCTGAACTCTTTATTTGCACTATGAGCCTAAAGACTATCGGTTCCCTTTGGGTGGATTGTTATTTGACTTGCGAATGAAAAATCTCTTAAATCACACCACTATTGAATGAAAATATTTAAATTGAATCTATAAGAAACATTTAAAGAGAAGATATATTACTTCTATCATTAGTATTTTACTTTTTACATATTCAGGAAATAAGTGATTGAATATTGCCAATTATACCACTGTGTGTTTATGAGTAAAAAACATTCAGTTTTAGTATCAGTGACAGCATCTAAGAGATATTGTTATGTCAGATAAACTCTATGTCCTGGAATTACTTTCATAGCGTTTCAGTATTGTTAACTCTATTTTCCCACTCGTTCGGATTATTTCTGCTGCACCTTTGTCAACATTTTCCTTTAAATACAAATCAATAAATTTTTAAAAACTATTTTTAAAAAAGATATAGAATATTTACCCCCATGCCCCTCTGCAGTCTATTCTGCCCTCACCCACTCACTTGCAGCCCAAATCACTGATCTGCTTTCTGTCACTATATGTTAGCTTTACCGTTCTAGAATTTTGTGTAAATGGAATTGGACCGTGTATTCTTTGTGCCTGGCTTCTTTCAGTCAACATAGTGTTTTTGACATTCGCCCATGTTGTTGTGTGTATCAGTGATTCATTACTTTTATTGCTGAGTAGTATTCCATTGTATGAATATACTAGAATTTATCTATTTACATACTGCTGAATATTTGAGTTGTTTCAATTCCATGTTCTTAAGAATAAAGCTGTTGTGAACACTCATGTATGTCTTTTTGAGAACATATACTTTCATTTCTCTTGAATAAATACCTAAGAGGGGGATTGCTTGGTTATATCATGTACATTTAATTTTATAGGAATCTTCCAAAGAATTGTACTATTCTTCATTCCTACAAGGCTATACATCAAAATTACAACTAAATTATGCACCTACTCACCAATACTTAGTATTGCCAATCCATTACCCGGTAATTTCCACAGTCCTGGCAGATGTGTAGGGGTAAATCATTGTGGTTTTATTTTGCATTTTCTTGATGACTAATGATAGTGAGCCTCTCTTTATGTGATGTTTGGCTATTTCTTCTGGCATCTACTTTTGTGAAATGCCTGTTTATAACATTTGCCCATTTTCATTGGGTAGGTTTGTTTTTAATTATTGAGTTGTAAGAAAATTCATTTATATATTCTAGACACAAATCATTTGTCAGATATATATTGTGATTATTTTTCTCCCAGTCAGTGATTGCCTTTTACTAAATTTCCTAATAGTGTATTTGAAAGAACAATAGGTTTTTAATTTTGATGAAGTCCTATTTATCATATTTTTCTTTTATGACTAGTGATGTTTTCTGTCTTGTCTAGGAAACTTTTGCCTATTCCTAAGGTTTTCTTTTGTGTTTTCTTCTACAAAAAAAATTATAGTTTTAGCTTTAAGTTGAAGATTATGATTCATTCCAAGTTTTTATACATAATATAAGCTAAGAGTTGAGGGTTGAATTTTTTATAGCGATATCTAGTTATTCCAGCACCATTTATTTCCTTTTACTTTCCCTTTGAACTCCCTCAACACTTTTATTGAAATAAATTATCTTTGTGTGGATTTATTTCTGGAAACCATTCTGTTCCTTTGACCTAAATGTCTATTCTTACGTCAGTAACACTGTCTTGATTGTTATTGCTTTATAGAAAATCTTGAAATCAGGTACTGTAAGTCTTCCAGTTTTGTTCTTCTTTTTCAAAAACATTTTGTCTGTTCTAGATCTCTTACATTTTTCGTATTCCATATTTTTCGGACTATAAGGCATACTCCCTAAATCTGGGAGGGAAATGGGGGTGCATCTTATAATCTGAATGTAGCTTGCCTGGTTCACTGGGGAGCGGGTGGTAGAGCAGGGTCACAGGTTATTAAATATTTTACCACATTTTTGCTTCAAATTTTTTTCCCAATTATCTTCCTCTAAAACCTAGGTGCATCTTATGGTCCTAAAAATATGGTAAATGTATTAATTACTTGTCAATTTCTATTAAAATGCCAGGATTTTTATTGAAATTGCTGTAAATCATTTTTAGAAGAACTAACATCTGAACAATATTGAGTTTTACAATCCATGAATAAGGTGTATCTCTCCATTTAATTAGGTCTTTTATGTTTTCTCTCAGTAATGTTTGAGAGCTTTCAGTGTACAAGTCTCATGTATATTTTGTCAAATTTACTATTAAATATTTCTTGGTTTTGATGCTCTTGTAAATAGTTTTTTAATTTTCCAGTTGTTCATTGTTAGTGTATAGAAATATAGTTGATTTTTGTATGCTGACCTTGTATCCTATAACCTTGCTAAATTTACATATTCTAGTAGAATTTTTTGTGTACTCCTCAGAACTTTTCCCCCAACTTCATTGACATATAGTTGACATATATAATTAGTAAGTTTAAGGCATATGTTAATTATTGTATTATTTTCCATATGGACAACTGTAAACCTATTTTTGCCCCATCCCGTACATGACTATTGCAAAATAATTACTACAATAAGGTTACTTAACACATCCATCATCTACCTCACATTATTACAGTGTGTGTGTGTGTGTGTGTGTGTGTGTCTGTGTATTGAGAACTTTTCCCAGTTTTATTAAGATGTAATTGTGTCCAGTGGTGGGGCAAAGGCTTGATGGTCAGCATAATAAGAAGGTATCTTCAGACTAAAGAACAATGCCAACAACTCCACAGAATATATCAGAATGTATTAAAGGGTAATTTACTTACAGGGATGTAGGGTCAGAGCAGACAGATGGCCCAACAGTTCTGTGCAAACCATTCTCTACTAACAGACCCTTGTTGCAGTATTTTTTTTATTTTTACTGAATTTATTGGGGTGACATTGTTAATAAAATTTTATATAGGTTTCAAGTGCACAATTTTATAGTACATCAGCTATAAATGGTGTTGTGTGTTCACCACCCCAAGTCAGGTCTCCATCATCATGTATCCTACCTTTACCCTTTCTATCTTCCCCCACATCCTTTCCCCTCTAGTAATCACCATACTGTTGTCTGCGTCTATAAGGGTTTTTTTTTCTTTGCTTAATCCCCTCATTTTTTTCACCCAGCCTCCATCACAGTACTTTACTATTTTTATAGTGCAACTCAGTTACCAATTATTGACAAGACAATGGGACAAAAATGCAGTATTCGTACATACCACATGCCATACCTCCTGGTGGTTTTGTGGCAGATTGTTTATAATCATTACTGTCATTTGATATTTATCACCATTGTCATGCCATTCCAGCCATTACTAACAAAAATACTTATGGCTGTATTTTATGGAACACAGATAATCATCAACAAAGAAGGCTTTGATATGCTTGCTAAGTACAGTGAGGCTGGTCAAAGATTACAGCATGAAAGAAATTTAGGATGCAGAGATGGAGTTAGTTTTGTTCACATCTACATCCACACAAATTGACATATGGTACTGCATAAGTTTAAGGTGTACAGCGTAATGACTTGACTTACATATATCATGAAATGATTATCACATAAGTTTTAGTTAATGTCCATCAGCTCATATAGATACCAAAATTTTTTTTCTTTGTAATAACTCTTAGGATTTACTCTCTTAACAACTTTCAAATATACCATACAGCAGTGTTAACTATAGTCATCGTAGTGTACATCACATCCCCAGTACTTATTTAAGTGCAACTGAAGTCTGTACTTTTCTTTTTTTTTTATTCTATTACAGTTGTCCCAACTTTTTTTCCCTTTTGCTTTCCTCCACCCAACCCACTCCCCTCTCCCACCTTCAATCCCCTCTCTGTTGTCCATATCCATGAGTTATTCATACATGTTCTTTGACTAATCCATCCTCCTCCCTTCTGCAACTATCAGTCTGTTCCATGTCTCTGGTTCTATTTTTCTCCTTAGTTTATTTTGTTATTAGATTCCAGTTATAAGTGAGATCATACAGTATTTGTCTTTTGCCAACTGGCTTATTTCACTTACCATAATAGTCTCCAGTTCCATCCATGCTGTTACAAAAGGTAGGAGTTCCTTCTTTCTTTCTGCTGCATAATAATCCATTGGGTAAACGTACCACAGTTTTTTGATCCATTCATCTACTGATGGGCACTTAGGCTGTTTCCAACATTTGGCTATTGTAAATAGTGCCAATATGAACATAGGGGTGCATAAGTTCTTTTGGTGTTTCAGGGTTCTTACGGTATCACTTGGTCATAAGGCAGTTCCATTTTTTTATTTTTCAAGGAAATTCCATACTGTTTTCCACAGCAGCTGCATCAGTCTGCATTCCCACCAACAGTGTACCATGGTTCCCTTTTCTCCACTTGTTGTTCCCTTGCCAGCACTTGTTGTTTACTGATTTATTGATGACAGCCATTTTGATAGGTGTGAGGTGATATCTCATTGTGGTTTCAATTTGCATATCTCTGATGGCTAGTGATGTGGAGCATTTTTTCATGTCTATGCACCATCTCTACATCCTCCTTGAAAAAGTGTCAATTCAGATCCTTCGCCCAATTTTTAATTGGATTGTTTGTCTTCCTGGTGTTGAGTCATATGAGTTCTTTAGATATTTTGGAAGTTAAATCCTTGTCTGATGTCTCATTGGCAAATATGTTCCCCCATACAGTCAGTTCCCTTTTCACTTTGAAGATGGTTTCTTTAGCCATGCCAAAACTTTTAAATTTTATATAGTCCCATTTGTTTATTTGTTCCTTTATTTCCCTGCCCTAAGAAATGTATCTGTAAAAATATTGCTACATGGAATGTCTGAAATTTTATTGCCTATGTTTTCCACTAGGACTTTTATGGTATCACGACTTATATTTAAGTCATTTATCCATCTTGAGTTATTGGCAATTTGTACCTTTCAACCACCTTCAACCAATTCCCCTACTCCCAACCCCTGTGATAACCACAAATCTGATCTCTTTTTATGTGAGTTTGGTAATTTTTTTTAGAGACCACATGTAAGTGAGATCATACAGTGATTTTCTTTCTCTTACTTCACTTAGCACAACACTATCCAGGTCCACCCATGTTATCGCAAATGGCAGGACTTCCATCTTTTTATAGTTGAATTGTATCTCTCTTTTTTTTAATATTTTATTTATTTATTTTAAAGAGAGGGGAAGGAAAGGATAAAGTCAGGGAGAGAAACATAGATGTAAGAAACATTGACTGGTTGCTTCTCATACACACCCCAACCAGGAGGGAACCCACAACCCAGCCATTTGCCCTGACCAGGATTGTACCAGCAACCTTTCACTTTAGGGGATGACACCCACCAACTGTGCCATACCGGTCAGGGCAATATATATACCACATTTCTTACTCACTTACCATGGATGGCTACTTAGATTGTTTCCATGTCTTAGCTATCGTAGATAGTGATGCTGTGAACACAGGTATATAGATATCTCATAAATATGGTGCTTTTTTTCTTGGAAGAAAATTAAATCCATATTCCCAGAAGTGAAATTGCTGGATCATGTGGTAACTCTACTTCCAGTTTTTTAAATACTCTATTTCTATTTCTATTTACAAGGTTTTAAATACTCTATTTCTATTTCTATTTACAAGGCTGTACAAGGGTACAAACACTGGGAGATATGGTTTATTGGGGGCCACCAAAGTAACTACCACAGAATAGTTACATTTTTCCCAAGTGTCCTATACCTATGTATTTGTCTTTTCAAGTAACCAAAAAAGCTTATTTAAAATAGTTTCCAACATGTAATAGGTCGCACTCCTAATTATTACTAAATCTATAGTCTATTTCTTTGCCTATTATTTTTATTTGTCAGCTACATTCATAACCATTCTAAAATAGCAATGATTGAAATCATTTCAAGCTATTGTATCTTTCCCAAAATGTTCTGTACTTTGTCATTCAAAATGCGCTTTGTAGTTGAAAAACTTTGTAGGGGTTCAAATATAATCAACTTTCACCTTTCTGAGCTGTACTTTCTTCTTTGGAGGAAAGTAACTTCCCCTCATATATCTTTAGGAATGCTATCAACTTCAAGAAACAAAACACCCAAGCAACAGAGACATAAGAGTAAAGACTTTTAATTATTTTACACAACAAGGTCTAGAGATAGGTGGTTTCCAGCTTGATGCAGCAGCTCAATGACATCACATCATCAAGTATGCAGGGGTTTTTTATCTTTCCATACAACCACCTGCAACACATTAGCTTTTCATCTTTAGATTTGTCACCTTAGTCATAAGATGCTCCTCACGCAACTCCACTAAGGAAGGAAAAAGAGAAGATGGACCTCCCTTAAAGCACTGTCTTTCACCTGAAAGGTAATTTTTTACTAGAAGCTGCCTTTCTTCAATTCCTGTCAGACTCCGGACTACCCTCAAATTGCACTGGACCTGCCACTACAGTATTATCTAGCAATAAGAATCAAGTATCACTGGGCAAGAAAAAAGAAGCCCACGCCAAGCATAGCCAAGACTGTCCTGAGGCTTTAGACACGTAACAAAACTCTCCAGTTTGTGGCCACTTAGGTGGCTCTTCGCTTAAATCTCTTAAAAACACTCTCTCTCTGCAGGATCTTGTAAATACGGACCTTAGCGTCTTCTTACCCACTTCAAACATGGCTTCCAAGCCTCCTTTACCACCTTGATCAGGTCTAGACGACAGCGCAGGCTTCATGCCCATTTCCAAAAGGGCCTCCTCCCGCGAGACTGCGGTTCTGAGTGCGCAGACGCAAAGGAAAGTCCTCGTCCCGTCAAAATGGCGGTGGTATTCCTGTGCGGGCGCAGGGAGCTTCTCCGCCTGCTACGGCCCCAGCGTCAGGTAAGGCTGCGCCAGGGCTAACGTCGAGATGCTGCCGTGTTCCTGTCACCCCAGCCAGGGTCCCCTCGTTCTGGAGTCGTGAGCAGACGCTTACCTGCTCACCGAAACCTTCCCATGACCTCGGGTCCCGTGAGGACACAGAAGGGTTACCTTCTTCGACCCCGCGGGCTCCGCGGCCTCGTATCTGTCTGTTCCTGGAACAGGCTTCACCCCTGCCAAGGGAACCTCAGCCTCCACTTTTGGGCCCCGGGGTGGGCCTGCGGTAGGTCAGCATGCCTTCGGGCCAGCCTTCTGCGCGTGGAGAGTTACAGTGTCCTCACCTGTAGTAGCGGGATGCCTGCTTCTTGCGGAGGAGGGGGCGGGAAGAATGGGCGTAATACGCGACTTATACTCTCGATGAAAGAGCTTCATCCTCCTTTTCTGCGCGCAGTTTCATAGCATCGCAGGGCCCTCTCAGTTGCCCCGGAAACCGCGGACAGTTGGGGTCCTATTCCCAGTCGGCCGGTGCTGCGGGCGCCCACGCTATGCCCTCCTCGCGGCCCCGAGCCCGCGCGGCTTCAGTATCTCAGCGATCTCGTTTGCAGAAGCCCAGGTAAGACGCCTTTCGTCCCTGCAGTGTTAGAAGCCGTGCTTCTTGGTTGATTTTTTTTCTGTTTTGACTATGGGGAAATAGGATGTGGGGGAGAGTTCTTATCCGCACTCCATACAGTTCCCCAGAATGCTAGCATTTCTGCTTGGAATAGATTTTCAGATCAGTTGGAATGATTGAGGAGAGAATTATGTTACATACATACCATTGTTTCCCAGAGTGGGGCCAAGCCACTGATGGTGATATGAAGTGTGATTCCAGGTGTGTGTGTGTGTATTAGAAAAAATGTAAATTCCACATCATTTACCTGATTTCATGGCTATTGACATTTCTTAAGATTAGGCCAAGTAGATATTTTGTCTTCAAAACTGAGTTGTTTTAAGGAAAATTATGAGTATAACAGTTTGAGTATGTGCATGCCAGTGACACTCACATGACTGAAGTTTGGAAAACACTGATACAAGAAATAACTTTAATGAAGTCTTACTATAAACAAGTGAGTTATTTTCCTCCCTTAGGGGCAAAATAAAATGTCCTTTTTAAGAGCTGAGTTCTGTGGATATGTAGGCTAACCTGGGAGAATGAGAAGTAGGGAGTCAAGGGAACAACCTAGTACTGGGTATTGTAAGGAGACCCTCAATTTCTGTGTTCCATACTGAATATTACACATTGCTTCCTTTTGCTACACAGGTTCAGGCCCCTCCAGTCATTCCTGCAACTCCCTCACCCACAGCAATAACTGAAGTGGCTTCTGGAGAGACTGCAGATGTAGTCCAAGCTGCTGCAGAACAGACCTTCAGTGAACTAGGGCTGGGGTCATACACTCCAGTGGGATTGATCCAGAACCTCCTGGAATTTATGCATGTTAACATAGGCCTACCTTGGTGGGGGGCCATTGCTGCATGTAAGAGGAATGCATCCTGGACAAGGGTGGAGGAAATGGGGAACTGGAGATAGAACTTTAAAGAATGCAATTTTGTGAGGATATCAGGAAATAGTTGCAGAAGATTAAGGGGTCAGAGAAAAAATGATTCAAATGAGGGATAAACAGTCATTATACATATATGCACTCTACCTGTATTTCCTAAAGGACTTGTAAAATCACTAGAACATCTGTAATTCAAAAAATGTAAATATTTGAATGTGAGCATGGGGTTAGAATAAGGGGACCTTGTTAGCAATGATGAAGCTTCCCTGGATTAGGAGAGAAAGTCTGGTCAAGCACCTCAACCCAAAATTGGGAAGACACTCTCTTGCATTGCTCCTCTTGTAGGCTGAAACTGTGCTTCAAATTCTGTATCTTCCTACACCTTGCTCCTGCAATCATCCCTTATCTCCCTGTGTCTTCAGCTTCTCCCTTTTACTGCCCTAGTCTGAACATACAGACATGCTCAAGCATATCATGTGCTTGCAGGAAAATCTTTTTCCCTTTATCCTTAGTTCATCTTTAACTATTCTTCTGTCTCTCCCTCCTTTCACAGCTGTGGTGTTGTTGGGTTTGTTTGTTTGGTTGGTTGGTTTTTGTTTTTGTTTTTTTAATTCTCACCAGAGGATACTTTTCCATTGCTTTTAGAAAGAGAGGAAGGGAGAGAGAGAAACATCAATTGGTTGCCTCCCACACACACCCAGACATGGGGTTGTATGTGCCCAGACCAGAGTTCAAACCCACAACCTGCATATGTGCCCTGACCAGGAATCAAACCTGCAACTTTTTGGTTAAGCTAAGGGATGATGCCCCAACCAACTAGGCCAAACCAGCCATGACTCATACCTGTTGTTTAAAGGAGTATTCTGTATCCAATGGACTTGCGTCTTTCTTTCTACTCTTTGACCCTCAGCAATCTAACTTTTACTAGTACCACTTTATTCTGCCAGTCACATCATTGCTAAATCCACTTTTCTTTTTATACTTCATCTTTCTGTTAGACACTTTAGATTTTGAGATATATTTCTTGGCTTTTATGACAGTCTTCTGATTTTCTTCCTGTCTTTTTTTTTTTTTTTTTTTTTTTTTTAAGACACCTTGATTGATTGCCTCTGGTATGTGCCTATACTGGGGATCATACCCACATCCTAGGCATGTGCCATGACTGGGAATCAAACCCATAACCTTTTGGTTACAGGATGATGCTCCAACCAACTGAGCCACACCAGCCAGGGCTCTTCCTGTCTTTCTGACCACACTTTTCCCATCTCCATTGCCCAGTACCCTACCTACTCCAGAATACCAGTGCTGGTATTCTGGGTTCCATCTTTTGCTCCCCTCTTTCCACTGCATACCATCCATCATAATGTTAGTAAAGCCTAAACCTGTATCTCCCCTCAGCCCCCATCTCTTTTTAGCCTACACCCACTTGTCTATAGATACCATAGTTAAATATTTGTTGGGATGATCAGGAAATGTGAAGTGTAATAAAAGAAATAGGAAAGAGCCATGGCTGGTGTGCACAGTGAATTGAGCACTGGCCTGTGAACAAAAGGTTCAATTCCCAGTCAGGGCACATGCCTGGGTTATGGGCCAGGTCCCCAGTAGGGGGCGTGCAAGAGGCAACTACACATTAATGTTTCTCTCCCTCTCTTCCTTTCCCTCTCTCTAAAAATGAAAATTTTAGGGGGTGGGAAAGAAATAAGGAGGAGCTTAAGCAGTAGGACATCATATTACCTCCTGGTTTAGAGGTTTCTGAGTCAGGAGCTTTCAAACTTTATACTTGGGAACCCAAGAGTTCTATAAGGGTACCTCTGAGCAGAGCAAAGGCCAGAACTTAATCCTATAGCCAGGTTATTTTTATCCATTAAAATATAAGTATATTAGGACTACACTTAAGAGTTTGGGGGACAAGAAATGTTCCATTGATGATAGAAAAGTTTGCAAACCATTGATCTAGAAAAGTAACTTCTATCACCTTTTGTTCAAGGAAACAAATGAGACTCCTGGTTAATTGCTTAGAGAAATTAATATTAGACTGTTGTGATGGTAAAGCAGAGGACTGAGCTTTGAAGGAACTAACTCATACTCCTACCCTTTGTTTTGGGCCCCTTGGGTATGAGTCACAGTGTGGGAAAAACTAGAATAAGAGAAAACCTAAAAATCTTCAACCTTCTAGCTGCTGAACTGCTTTAATTTTACTCCAATCCTAGTGTGTATTTTCCAGGTACAGTCTTCGCCCGCTGCCTGGTGTTTCCTCTCATTGTGAAGGGCCAACGAGAGGCGGCCAAAATCCACAACCACTTGCCAGAGATCCAGAAGTTTTCCACTCGAGTCAGAGAGGCCAAGTTGGGGGGAGACCATGCTGAGTGTGAGTCAATTACAGAACGAGTGTGGGAGAGGGGCACATTTACACTTTTCCTGACATTCTGCTGATCATCTAAGTCAGGAGTTGCTACTGTGGGGCACATCCTAAAGATTTGCCTGCTTCTTGGGCCATTAGGTGACTATCCCTGGTGTGCTTCCAGTGACTGGCCAGGGTCAGTTAGAAATGTCATGGGCCAGTTGAGGAGGATGGTCACCTCCACCAATGTAACTGTCTGCCCAGCCACTAATTTCCCTCGCTTTACAGTTTACAGGGCCTCCGCAGAGATGGTGTCGTATCAGAAAAAGCATGATATTAAACTCTTCAGACCTCTCATTCTACCTCTGACTCAGGTAAGCAAAAACATTTACATTCTTATTTTATCCTGAACCTTCTGTTTCAGATTACCTTCTGTTTCCCATGCCCTAGACCCCCAAAAAGCAAGTGGTGGTAATATTATACATGGTTTTCAATAATGGAGTAACGAACTTGTCCACTCTGATAAGAGGTCCTGACACTGTTTATCCTGTGTAATAGGCACCGATCTTCATCTCCTTCTTCATTGCCTTGAGAGAAATGGCCAACCTTCCTGTGCCCAGCCTACAAACAGGTGGCCTCTGGTGGTTCCAGGATCTCACACTATCTGACCCCACCTACATATTGCCACTGGTAGTCACTGCTACAATGTGGGGTGTTCTTGAGGTAAGCCCAGTTTGGCCAAGTGCCAGGTCTGCGAAGTGAACTGGGATTAGGGCTATAATGGTTTCTCCCTAGAGAAGTAAGAGTCAAGTAATAAATATGAGCCATAGTCACTAAAATTGCTGCTCTTCCTCTGCCTTTTTTTTTTTTTTTTTTCCCCAGCTAGGTGCTGAGACTGGTGTGCAAAGTGCTGACCTTCAGTGGATGAGAAATGTTATGAGAGTGATGCCCCTGGCAGTCTTGCCCATAACAGTGCATTTTCCCTCGGTGGGTAATGATTTCCAGGCTGGCTCCAAGTCCTTCCAGCTAGCCCAGCAAGCTGACCAGGGATGCACCTTCTCTTCCTTCTCTTCCAGGCAGTGTTCGTGTATTGGTTCTCCTCGAATATGTTTTCCCTGGTCCAGGTGGCTTGCCTCCGGATTCCAGCTGTACGCACTGCACTTAAAATCCCCCAGCGTGTTGTACATGACTCCAGCAAATTACCTCCACGAGAAAACTTCCTAAAGAGCTTCAGAAAAGGTAAGGGCCTGTCCTCTGGGAATTAGGACCAGGGGAAAGTGGTCTAAAAACAAGCATGAGGTCAACTATCTTACTCTTTGTTATGTAGGCTGGAAGAATGCTGAAATTACTCATCAGCTACAAGAGCGTGAACGGCGCATGCAGAATCACTTGGAGCTAGCAGCCAGGGGTAAATAATCCTTTCAGGCTAAATTCTGTCATTGTTTCTCCCTTTCCTTTATTCATTGAGCTTCTCTTCTTCCCCCAGGTCCCTTACGACAGACCTTCACCCACAACCCTTTGCTACAACACGGGAAAAATCCCCCTCCCAACACCTCTAATAGCAGCAGTGACAAACCAAAGCCAAAGCAGCCCTGGCGAGACACACTTGGCTGAATTCTGTTACCTGCTCGTTCTGATGTTAACTCTGCCTTTCTAAAGACTTGGTCTTAGAACAAGATTCGATGTTGGGCCCTTGCCCCAGACTGAGAAACTGGGGCATGGAGATGTTCATTTTAAACGTGGATTCCACTATAAACTCTTTCATCCAAGTTAAAGAGTACTGGGGAGCCAAGTGAGCTTCCATCCATGGAATTAGTCAACCTCTGTACTATATGTTGCTTCCTGGTACTTATTAAATGGAGAGCTGGATTGTGTACTCCAGTGAGATAAAGAACAGGTCAGTGGTGATTGCTCTTGATGGCCCATGCTCTTTGGAAGTGTCTCAGTGTAGTGGCCTGGTGTCAATAGCTTAGAGTCCCACCTGTACATGTGTGTTCAGCCACATTTACCTTGCCAGTCATAGAGGGATGCCTGATGAGTTGAGATTATATCTAAGTGAGTAACCATGTTCATTTACCCCAACATTACTTCTAAAATGTCCTTCAAAGATGTGCTCAAATTCAGAGTGGTAGTTTCTATCACTTAACAACCTTAACATTTCACTGCAGCAGCTTAGGTATAGAGATTGGTTGCATCAGCCTTTAGTAACTAGCTTGAGAGGGAAGAAATACTTGGATACTTTCAAGCATTAGATTGTTTTTAGCCTTCCTGCCAGGCTAATAAGAACTGCCCCAGAGACTATATAAAATGAAGTGACTCAAACCTTAGGAACATAAAACCCTTTTATTGTCCAGCACCTATACAGTTGCATGTCTCTGTAAAGGAGACAGGAAGTTTGGAGCATTATTGGCTCTTTTAAAGGAAATGAGTGGGTAGGCACACCCAGGGGTGAATGGATAGTTTAACACATGGGAATGTGCTCCTGGAACAAAAAAGCCCACACCTGACATGATCCTACCACGGTCTGCTTTATCATCCCTTTTTAAAAATCTGGAACAATATGTAGCAAAACAAATAAATTACAGTCCATCCCTCAAAAAACAAGTTCAAATGGTGAAGCTGCCTAGACCAGGCTTCTAGACAGCTGCCCCCAAAGAAGCAGGCTTTCCTTTTCCACTTCCTTGGCTCTGGCCAGTAGAAGACAAAAGGCCCTTGCTTTTCACTACTCAGGATTCTGGGTGTTAGTTAGACTTGGGATCTTGTTGCTTGGGCATCTGTCCTTCATCTTCCAAATCCATCTCTGCAGCAACTGACATACATAGGACCTGGAGGTGCCATGTGGCAGATGCTACAAAGAGAAGTTTGAATCAAAACTCAGAAGAGGTCAACTGGAGTGAGTTAAAGTGGCAGGGAATGAGGTTGGGCCAGAGGAGACAACAATTCAGTTAAACCTTAAAGTTAACAACAGGAAGGGGCTATGGCAAAGGTGACTTGGGACAGGATTTGCAGAAAAGACAAAAATGGGGTGGGGGGGGCATTAGCCAAGTCAACCTGAAGATCCAAGTCTTACCCACAATCCTTCGGAGGCAATGAGGTCGTTTTTGTTCTGGCACTCTGATGATGAAGAAGTAAAAGGGCAAGCCTGAGAGAGCAATGCCAATGCCAATGAGGGAGTTGATGGTATCACTGTAAAGTGGAACGGCCACCAGGAAGATGGTGCAGCAACAGAAGACAATGGGGAAGAAAAGGCTGAGCTAAGGGCACAGAAGAAACAACTAGAAGTTAAACAGGTCAGGACTGACAGCCAAAATAACCCCACCTCAGGTGAAGATCAGAGCACTGAGCTGCCTTCCCATTTCTTCCATCTCAGCACACTGCCACCAAAAATCTGAATAAACCATCTCGTAAGCATCTTCAGAACAGATGGAGCAGGTAGGTTAGAGGTTGAGTTACCTTGAGGGAACGAGGTCGATCAGGCTCCTTCCATCGCAGATAAAGCTGACCCACAATTGAGAGCCCCACAAAGAACCAGTAGCTGAAGCTATAGTAGTTAATGAGCTGGAAGATGTCCTCTACACACAAGTAGACCAATGCCATGATACCCTGTAAGCACAAGTCAGCTCCTCAGGCCCTTTGTTACTTAAGGATTTTCACTCCCTGTTACCAAATCCCTCTTCTTAAGTCCTCAGTCTCCCCATCTGTGTTTTTCTGTTCCCACCCTATTTAGCACCTGAGTTTCAATACCTCACTCCTTTTCTCTTGGGTTGGTCAAAAAGTCTTTAGTTTTTTCTGTAAAGTAAAATGCATTTTTCATTTTCACCAATCACTTTATTAACTTTGATATTTTGAGTATGTCCACTATCTCCCACTATTGGCTTCTGGTGGGTAGAGGCCAGGAGTGCTGCTAAACATCTTCCAATACATAAAACGGCCCCATAGCAAAGAATTACTTGGGTAAAATGTCAATACTACCAAGAAACTTTGCAAACCACTTTTGACGTGTTCAATCAGTCACAACAACTTTTCCATACACTGCACAAATCTTTTTTGTGTGTTTCAGTTGCATTTGTACCATTCTTGAAATAATAAAGCATAATGTGCCAAAAAAAATGTGCATCATCTTCCATCTTCAATATTAAAATGGCTACACAAAAATTCACCAATTTTGATGTTTCTTTTTAAATGCACACTGATACGACAGCTGTCAAAGTACAATCTTAACAAAATTGTTTTGAATAAAGTTAAATATACCTAAGCACTACTAGAGCCATCATACAGAAAAAATTAAATGAACTTTTTGGCCAACCCATATTAAGTCAATAGCCTTGGGGGGAGGGGGTTTCTGTGCATTCTTAAAGCCTTTGCCAAGTTAACCCCCTATAAAGCAGAGCTCAAAACAGTTCCTCAAAAATCTTTTGTCTATGAGCCTCCCCATAATGGTTCCAACCTGCATTTAACTCCACACTGCTTTACCTCAGAAGCTTCTGATGCTGTTTGCCTTAACCTGAAACCTGTCTCTCCTGTTTACAACCCTAACCTTAAAAACCTACTTTGAATACATTTAATCAAAGTCTTTTCTCATTCACCCTCTACCCCCACGGAAGTAAATGATATTTTCTTTGCTTAAACACTACATCACTCAATATCATTACAATGTATCCGATGTGTTTTATGCCTTATTCTGAACCAAAGGAGGTTACCGTTCCTTAGGGAAGGTAAATTCTCTCCTAAGCACTGCTGCAGCAGTTAGTACAGTGTCTTGCCCACAGTAGGTGTTCGTCAGTAGTTTTTCCATTAGAATGTCTTTGAGAGCTTTCAGGAAGCTAGGACAGTTGCATCTGCTGTTACTTGTTTCCCCCATCATGTGGCTTTCAGCCTTATCCTGGGGATCACTTACGTTGAAGAGCAGAGCAGGCACTGGGGTGAACCGCTCAACATGAACCATGCTGATGGCATCAGGGAGATGGCCTTCTCTTGAGCCCACAAAGAAAAGCCTATTTTGAGTAAGATAGAAGAAGCTGAGAAACTTGTGGGGCAATGGGTACGGCCTAGTTTATGAGACACACATCTCCCTCTCTGTCATCCCCCCAAAAGAGTTTGGATAATATGAGATGAAGTTCAGTATTGAGATTAGTAAGAACTAGATGCTGCTGATGGAAACGAGCACAGAGGTTGTAAATGACATTTGGGGAGCACAGTGACTAAAGTCTGGGTCCTATAAGCCTTACCTTCCCCTGCCATAGCTTTCAAAGTACCAGTGAAAGATACCACTCATACCTAGAAGCAGCCACAATGGAAGCATTGAGGCCACCAAAGCAGGATAATGCAACTGCCAGTGGAATTGTCCAGTTGAATATTCCAAAAATCTGATCTGCAAAAGTCTAAGGAAAAGAGTCATTAGGGGTGAAAGGCATAGACAAGCATGTCCCCAGATTCCCACTACTTGGAACCCAGCCCTTCCACAACAGTGGTAATAGGACCTCCTTACAGGTCCTGTATCCCAGTATCCTCTTAAGGACTCTCCCTTTTCTGGGACTTTGAAGAGCAGCACTATACCTAGAAGCCCACAAACATCCCCAGCCTTCTGCTAGTGCAGATTGTTTACCACAGCAACAGCATCACTGGCCAGGATGTCCCTCATGTCTAGCACGGTGTAATAGGCCACATTGGTCAAGATGTAGATGATGGTGACAATGGGCATGGAAATGGCAATGGAGAGGGGCAGATTCCTACAGCCAAATAGAATAATAGATACATTAGTCCCACAGTTGCATCCCCATCTCTTCTTTAATCCTTAGACCCTGTCACACTTGCATCATTTCCCCAGTGCCTTTGCCACCTAGGATAGTGACTTAAGCTTTGAACTCTTAATAATTAAAGGGCATCAAGGGAGAGGAATGTCACATTTGGAGAAAGGGCTACTATGCAAAAAAGTGTGTCACATCATAGTAGCAAAGGAAGATGGGAGGTTGGGGGGTGGGGTTGCTTGGTTGGGTTTTTTTTACATCCAAGCAAGGATTCTTTCTTTGAAATTGTGAACATTGAAAAAAAAATGTAAATATTGACAAATTTGTCTTACAGTTGAGAAATATTGTATAAGAAATTACGGAGGCAAATTGTAAAGTCTCATGTCACCATAGAATAAGATAGTCCCTTAATAGGAAGAACAATCTGTACCTGAACAAGCAACCTGAGAAATATGCCCACCCCAACCCCTACTCAGTTTGAGAAGCTTGAGTACCATCCTGACCCCTGACCAAGAGAAAGATGCAAAGACCTCTTAAGGTCTCTCTAGCAACGGGTGTCCAACTTGGGGCCTGCAGGCTGCATGCAGCCCAGAATGGCTGTGAATGTGGCCCAACACAAAATTATAAATTTACTTAAAACATGACACGTTGTGTGATTATGTGTCACAATGTAATATGTGGCCCAAGACAACTCTTCCAGTGTGGCACAGAGAGACACAGTAAGATTGGACACCCCTGCCCCAAATGAAGCCATGATCTTTGTAACACTTCACAGTGAGACTGTGGGGAGGAGGTGGAAGAAACACTCGCAAGTCATTCAGCTTCTGTCTGATAGGTGGAAACACCACCCAGGCCCCATCTTGCTTCTATTATCTCCCCCCCACCCCCAGGGTTGCAACACTGGAAGAGTACCAGGAGTATTTGTTTCTCAAAGCCGAAAAATACTTATTATTCTTTTAGCTAAAAATTTATAGAAATCCCACTCCCTCGTAAGTCTCAATTCCCAGAATCATTGAATTTCAGAGCCAGGAGAGGCTTTAGAGATCATATAATTCAACCCACTGTATTAGAGATAAAAAAGCAGACAGATGGACTTCCTCAAGGTCATCCAACAAAACAGTGGAAAGAGAGGCTCCAGACCCTTTGAATCCCCATCCACTGCTCTTCACTGTGCAGAACTAGAAGGTAATTTAGAGTAACAATGGTGAGGTGATACCTTTGAATGAAAAAAAGAAAACTATGCCATGAATCTGAGAAAGAAAGGGAAGGTTTCTGGGAATCTATGAACTTAAGTTGTCCATGTGGGGATAAGGGTGTGTGAAAGACCTATCAAGGAAAATCTCTGTATTAGAAGCACACACGATCACATGGTACAACCTGCCTTAATATAGGGATGAATAAGCAAATGTAAAAAGGCCCTTTTTAATTTTGGAAAAGGCCTCTTAAAAATTTTTTTAAACATACACAAAGTTCACTTCTCAGCGATTACTGTGATCACAGACAAGTTACATTTCTGGACCTCAGGCCTCCCATCTGTAAAATGGGGCTGATGAAAACCTCACTCAGTGGTTGTGGTATGCTGTCTGGCATGCAGTGGAAGCACAGTAAATGATGTCTATCATTGCCTGAGGGAAGTTGGTGAGGTACCTACCTCTCAGGATTCTTGATCTCTTCAGTGACATAGTTGAGGGTGTCCCAGCCAGAGTAGGAGAACAGAGCTGAGTACAGTGCCAGGGCAATGTCACCCATTGCATATGATGAACCCTCAAAGGAATTCTCAAAGTGAGTTGAGGCTCCTGGAACCCAGAGAACATGGGAAGGCAGGACTAGTAACCTACTCCCCAACTTCAAAGTGATCCAGAAAAGGAGTGGAAGAATATGGCTAACAGGAGGTAAGTGGCTTAGAACACCTTTGGCAGCAAGGGGTCAGTGAAGGAGCAGGGATGGGCAGATTGCAGGGTATGGCATGGGGGTCTTGACAGGAAGGCCCCAATGTGGCTTCCTAGGAGTAGAAGGGCTGGAGAATAGGAGTGATGCAGTTCTGTTCTCCCTTTCTAACACCAAACTGAGCTGACACAGGGTAGAGGGAAGGCCAGACTCAATATGCCCAGGTCAACAGAGTAGTTGTAGAGTAGGTGTTCAGATATGGAAACGAGGACTGGGTACAAGGAGTTCATTTCTACCATAGCCACAGCATTGAGCTTCACAGCCAGCAAAAGCTATCCCCCAGTGAATGGCTGGCAGCCCTTTTGCCATGATCATCCCCCTCCGGGAAGCAGCACACATAGAAGGTGAAGGACGGGCTTTAGGGTCAGTAACTGGGTACAGATTTCAGCTCCACTACTTAACAGCTAGGGTCTTAGGCAAGATACTTATTTCTGTAGATTTAGTTTTCTCATCTATAAAACAGGAATAATAGGATCTACCAAATTAGATAATGCACAAATGGCACTTAGAGGAAGGCGACTTGTAGAAAATGCTTGACAGATATATGATGATGTTACTATTTCTCACCCTGGCCAAGTCTCACGATGCCTGCGATGATGACGGCGATCAGAGCCAATACTTTAGCATAGGTGAAAACATCTTGTACCATTGTTCCCCACTTGACATAGGCACAGTTAATGAAAGTTAAGAGACCTGAAAGAAAAATAATACCAATTGATAACCGGCTGTACTATCCGGAAGGCCTTTGACTTCCAAGCAATTTTTCCAGTACCAGTCACTAAATAGATCTGTGGCCAAAGACAAGTGTTGGGTCAGACCTGAGCTGCACTGGAAACCTCTGCCCAGGACATCCTCACCAGCAGCATGTAAAGGAACTTGCTGAGCACCTGTGTACATAGCGGCACACACAGACACACAGACCCTCAGCGGGATGACAAACAGGTGACACAAAGTGATTGGATTTCCTTACATACAAAATTGCTCACAGCAAGGGGAGGCAACTTAGCTCTAGGGAATTAGGGTGTGTTAAGGCTGTTGTCTCTGAAAAGTCACGGTTTCTCCTCCCTTCCCACCCCCTACCTCCGATCTGGGCTCCAGGACCCAGTAGCACAGTGCTGTGGTATTTCTATTAACCTTGACGAGTGCTGTTACGACTTATCCAGTGTCTGGGCTAGCAGGTCAGGACATGCGGCCAAGGATTAGGATGGAGGCCAGACTTCCTGCTACTGCCTGCCAGCTCAGCTGCTTGTTTTTGTGTTTGGAAAGATTGTTGGAACCAAGATTCCTACAAAATGGGGACAGGGCATTTTTCCTGACCAGACAATGAAAACCCAAGAGCCACAGACATTCTTCAAGTCCTTCCCCTGACATAGAGGCAATCCCTTCAGAGCCAGAGTTCTTAACCTAGGCCTGATGTTCTTTATAAAGTGTTATGTAGATACATCCAAAGTATATGCCTTTTTCTAAAGAAAGGTCCAGCCCTGGCTGGCATGGCTCAGTGGGTTGGGCTGCAAACCAAAGGTCACCAGTTCAATTCCCCACTAAGGCACATGCCTGGATTGCAGGCCAGGTCCCCAGTTTGGGGCATGCAAGAGGCAACCGATCAGTGTTTCTCCAGCACACTGATGTTTCTCTCCTTCTTTCTCTCTCCCTTCCCCTCTCTCTAAAAAATAAATAAAATCTTTTTTTTAAAAAAAGTCCACAACTTTTGTCACAACCTCAGAGAAATCTATTACCTCCCACAAAAAGTTACAATCCACCTCAGAAGAAATTCAAGATGGGAAGCCCGCACATGCTATGAGGTTGACCGATAAGAATTCCAGGATGTGGCAGGGAATAAAGTCAAAAGAAACAATTCTGAAATTCAGCAGGATGTTCCTCAGTCCCCCACCAGCCTCTTAAACAAGCAGGAAGCATGCACACCACAGCTTCCCCACTGTGGCAGAGTGAATGTCGGCCACTGCTCCCTCCTTCCCAGCTCAGCACCTGGAGCACAGGAAAGATGGCTTAACAGTTCTTCTCCCAAGGGTTCCCAGGGCAAGGTCAGAGTCAGCCTGCCTTATCAGTGGAGAAAGTGAGGCCAGTGCTGGGTTTGCTTGCTTCAGGTCATCAACATAATCAGGAAGTACTTGCTGTCTCAGTTCTGGCAGTGGTGTGTCCTTCACTGTCTCTAGTTCTCCCATTTTCTTGTGTCCTGGCCGCATTATACTCACCTGAGGCTACTTCATCCTGAGAAGCAGGAAAGACCAGCCTCTCAGGATGGCAGTCCTTTCTTCTGTCTGTTTCTCTGTGTTCTTATACCCTTCCTTTTCTACTCCCTGCCCAAATTCTTTTCTGCTCTTCCCAGAAAGGGACATTCCTGTCTCATACAAGCACGTGCTTTTCTGCCTAATAAACAAGACAATAAATAATCAAATCTTATCATAGAGCTGGGCAAAAATGCACCCATAACTCCAGGCCATCCCAGTGCTTAGTTAATAATTAAAGACACAAGTATACACTCTCCACAAGCACCCTACAAAATGGCTAAAGTACCTGTATCTCATCCTCCCCAAATCTTTCAGATCTGTCGCTCCTCCTCAGCCAGTCACCCATCCTTTACTCCCCAATGGACTTCTTCCTCCAGCCACTCAGCAGCCCTGGTGCCCCTTCTCTTCCTCCTGTAACCCTTATCTCTAACCCCTGGAGCTCTGCTTCTGTCCTGCAAGTAGAACAAACAGCAGGGACAACTGAGGTGCCACAGCCACAAAGGAATGGGATCCCCTAATTAAAATTCACAGTTTGCCCTCAGAGTAACCGTGGGTCACAATACCAAACTGGGAGAGACTAAGGGACTCATTTTGGTTCAGTCAGTCTGCAGCCCTGTGCCAGGCAAGTGGGCAGGCAAAAGCCAGCTCATCATCTTTTACTATAACAAATTCTGAAATGAAAACACATAGATTGTTCACATTTTAATCCCTACTGCTTTTCTACACCCATATCCATCCACTTGTATTCCTCCTTTTACCCACCAGCCCCCCACACCCAACCTTATTTCTCAGTCCCCCATCTTGCCGCAATCTGCTCTCTGTATTGAGCATGGGGCAGGGGTCGGGGGTGTTGGTTTGAAAGAAGAAGAAAGAAACAAAAAAGCAGAAGAACTGCCCGAAGAGAAGCCCTCACCTTCTCCCACACCCTGCTTCCTCAAGGGCCTCTTGGCCATGACACAGGAAATGAGTATGGGAAGTGACAGTGCTGACTGGGCTCTTCGTCCCCACCCCCAGCAGATACAGCTGACCAGAGCCCAGCCAAGGACACTGCTATTGAGGTGGAGCCCAACCTCCTGCTTCAGAGGCAGGGAAAGGAGGGGAACATGGAGTTAGAATATAAAGGCAGCTGCAAGTTAACTTCAAGGACAGAGATGCCCTATCCTCCTCCCTCCAGGTACAATTCGGTCTCCACCCAACACTGGCCCAAGTCCACAGGAAATAGCCTGAAATCACTGTGGACCCTTGGCCAAGGGTCAGTTTCATTCCTGCTTTGACACCTACTTTAGAGAAAGGAGAAGCTACGAAGAAGTCATTCCTATAAGCATCTAAAGAGATGCTCCTGAATGAGTCATCCAACCCAGCCTCCCTAGGCTCCTGGAGTAGGAGGCTGGTTCTAGCACTAAGCCCCAGCATCACCTCTGGAACTAAAAGCCAGGAGAGCAACCACCTAGGTTGATCCAGAACAGAATGAAGCTTGCAGATCCACTCAGGATCAGATGCCCAGATTTATTACAGTTTAGATGCCCAAACGAAGAAGTCCCTGAAAAAGAATGGTAAACCTACAATTCTCCCAGCACCACTAGTTTTAAATACATACAGTGTAACACAAAACAGGATGCTACTGAACCCATTTTCTGTTTCAAATGCCCAGGGACTATAAAACCTCAATACTTTAGTAGACAACTCATTCCATTTTTAAAGAAATCAATAGCTCTTCTTTCCAGTGAGCCAAAATGTCTTCCTCGCAACTTCTATCCAGTAATTCCAGGCCTCTCCTCTGGAGCTACACAGAATCAAGGAAGCCGCTTCTCCATGAGGCCCTTCTCATCATGAGACATGGACATCCTGTCCCATTGAGTCTTCCCTCTTTCAGGCTAAAAGCCCAGTCTCTTCAGCCTCTAGCGTGACAAATGCGGCTTCTAGACAACTCACCCTCGCAGTCCTCTCCTATGCACTCACGGCACTTCACACTGCCAGTGTCTCCCTGGACACCACAGACATTTTACAGACTGTGGGATTGCAGTTTGAACTCACCGCCAACAACAGCTCCTTTTTGCCCCACCTCGGACTGATGGGCTTTTCCCTCTCCCCCTTTTTGGGACTAGAAAAGTGATTTAAAAAAAAAAAAAAAAAACAAACATCGCACTTTACATTCCTTTGTGAATTGTTAGGAATCATTCCCATCAGCTAGAAATGGATTTTTTTCCACCTTAATTTTGTCAGTTCTAATGCCTTCAAGTTCCAATACAAAACTGACGGCATTTGAACTAACTTCACTGGAAGTCACTGATAAAAATGTTGCCCAGGATTGGCAGAGCCCTATCATCTATCACTGCAGACCTTCCTCTATGCTGGAATTATTCTAGAACGTAAATCAAGAATCCACCAAACTACCCTTTTATCTAGTCCACTTTTCTCCACCTGGTCAGCAAGAACACCATGAGAGCCCCGGCCGGGTAGCGTAGTTGCTCGGAGTGTTGTCCCGATGCACCAAAGTTGCGGATTTGATCTCTGGTCAGGCACATACAAGAGGCAACCAATGAATGCATTAAAAAATGGAACAGTAAATTGATGTTTCTTTCCCTCAAAAAATAAATTTAAAAATTTAAATGAAAAAGAAAAGAATACCATGAAAGTTTGCCAAGAACCTCTCTGAAATCTGCACACATGTCTCCATTCTAACAACCTAACGATGCTATCAAATAAATAAAATTAATACCTATCTATACTAGAATGTTCATGACCATTGCAATAGTCAAAAATTAGAAACAAACCAAATGTCCATCAACAGTAGCTAAATCAGTACAAAGGAATACTAAACAGCAGTGAGAATGAGCCACCTATAACTAGTGAACAAGCCAGACACAGAAGAGTACATACCCTTTATATCTATTTGTATAAAAACAGGTGAAACTAATCTACGCTACTGGATATCAGAACAGTGATTTCATGTGCATTTGCGGGGGAAGGGGGTGGGGCAGAAGGGAGTGACTGGGAGTCACACAAGAAGGGTTTGAGGGCTGCTTTTCTTGATGCAGACACTGGTTACATATGGGTTCAATTTGTGAAATTCATCAAGCTGTACACTTATAATATGTACTGTTCCTTGGTGTATATTACATTTAAATAAAAATTAGAGTTGAAACCATGCTCAGCTAACAGTACAGTTAGCTGAGCATGGCTTCTTTTTAGAGAATCCATACAGGTTCCTAGAGATGCTCCTTTCTTCTTATACTTTGCTAATCAAGTAAGCCTAGAATTCGGGCAGAAATCAACTTCAAAATATCAGTGCAAAATGCTCAGAATCCACCTTTCTTTCTTTTTGGGGAAGAAAGTTATCACAGGTTACCCTTTGTGGTGGACAGAACAAGGGCCCTGGGAGGCAGAAGAGTCAGTGTCAGAGTGACATGATGCAAGAAAGACCTGACTAGCTACAGCTGGCTTTGAAGATGGAAGGGGGCCATGTGCTAAGGAACGTGGGCAGCATCTAAAAGCCACAAAAGGCAAGAAAATGGCTTCTCCCCTCAGCACAGCTGACACATTGACTTCGGCCCAGCGAAACCCATTTCAGACTTCTGACCTGTGCAGCAGTTAAAATGTAAATTTGTGTTGTTTCAAGCCAGTAATTGGTGGTATTTTTTACAGTAGCAATAGAAAACGAATATGTCACTCAACAGCTTCCTTTTACACCCTTCCTGTTCTCCAAGATCCTGGAGATGCATGGTAGTGATTCTGTCATCTCAGATCATTATAAACCCTTTCCATTTGTCTGCAAGTGGACAGCTCAAAACATTTAAAGAAATGACATGTATCACTATTTCCTTAACTCTCTTGGTCTTCCTTTTTGTTGGCCTAGATATGTTGGCCTATTGGTTTTCTTTTAAACTTTAACTGATTTGAGAGAGACAGAGAGGAGAGAAACATTAATTTGCTGCTCCACTTACTTATCCATTCACTGGTTGACCGTGGGTGTGCCCTGAGGGGAACGAACTCGAAACCCCAGTGTATCAGGAGACGCTCTAACCAACTGAATGACCCAGCCAGGACAGCCTGTTGGTTTTTTTATTAAGCCCTTTCTAGATTAGCAATCCTCTGTTAGGAAAAAATGGAAGAAAAATAGAACTGGCCTTCTTCTTTCTCACCACCATCTACTTTCATAGACCTAAATTCCATGCCCTTGCTACTCTCACTCTGAACATTGCTCTGGCAGAGGTGTCCAACCTTTTGGCATCTCTGGGCCACACTGGAAGAAGAGTTGTCTTGGACCACATGTTAAATACACGAACACTAACAAATACTGATCAGCAAAAAAAAAAAAAAGTTTTAAATAAATGTATGATTCTGTGTTAAGCTGCATTCATAGCCATCCTGGGCCAGATGTGGCCCACAGGTGGTGGATTGGACACCCCTGCTAGAACCTTTGATTGCCCTCAGTCTGTCCTTCAGATCTTAGTTCATTCTGGGCATCACGCTTCAGGACACTCTTCTTGCAGTTCTGGGTCACCCTTTTATTTTGTCTTAGTAATGTCACCTTCACCAGCTCTTGTATATCTTGTGTTTAAAAATATAAGCCCATCAAAAAGCAATGTGTTCAATCACTTTGGTTTCTTCAGATGACTCTCCTTTTCTTCCTAAGTAAGATCATTTTCAACTATTTTATCAGAATTTCATTTTAGCCCTGGCTGGTGTGGCTCAGTGGATGGAGTGCCAGCCTTCAAACTGAACGGTTGCTGGTTTGATTCCTGGTCAGGGCACATGCCTGGGGTGCAGGCCTGGTTCCCCAGTTGGGGGCGTGAGAGAGGCAACAGATCGATGTATCTTCTCACGCATTGATATTTCTCTCCCTGTCTTTCCCCCTCGCTCCCCTCTCTCTAAAAACAAGTACATAATAAAAATAATAATAATTTCATTTTAAAGAAGCTCTTGGTCTTTTTATTTTTTAATCCCAGGTTAATTCTTCGCCCTGAACTTTTCTGCAACCTCTTTGCCTAAAATTTAGAGTGTATTTCAGAGTGTAAAATGCAGAGTGGAACCTAGCATTTCTTTTTCTAGGAACAAGCATAGTCACATCCTCACAAGGATTCTACATTTCCCCTGGTTATGTTAAATAACCTCTACTGAGGGCGAGGGTGGGGTAGTTGCAGTGTTGATAAAACAATGCTGATTGTCATTCATGAATCCTGGAAATTCATCATATTATTCACTCTCAGATATGTTTGAAATTTTCCATAATAAATCATCTTTTTAAAATGTGTACAGGTACTGCTTTTAATGGAATGCAACTGACTTTAGTAAAAGATGCTCAGGGACTTGAGGCTTCCATCACCACCATATTTTTCCCTTTGTACAAACTTTATCATCTTTATTAGGAAAGCAAAGTATTCCCCCTGATCCGATAGTGTGCTGTCTATGTCCCCAGGGACATCATTCCTGGCTCTTTTTGCTTTTATCCTCTTGTTCTCTTCACCATGCTTCTTGCTTAGGATTAGAATTTATTTCTATGCACTAGTACTAGGAGAGACCTCCAAAATTCCTTATTACACCATGTAATAATTCCTCTTCCCAAGGTAAGCAGCTAGGATTAACAGAGGCTGTGTCCTTGTGTACTTTCTAAGAGATGGGCACATACCTGTAACTTCCGTTCAGCTCTAAGAAACTGACCTGCAGGCAGAGCTGGAAGTGGCGCTGGGTGGGACTGTTCGTTACACTCACTGGGAAGTAAAATCCTTCGACAGGTCTGCATCTCAGTATCCCGAAATTTCCCTCTCACCACAGTCAAAAGAGTCAAAACATGACCTTGCTCAGAGGAGCAGGCATCTCTTATTACAGCAGGTCGTCATACAAACCCATCTCTTTCTGCTATACTACATTAATCTCAGGTCTTTTGGCAAATCCATCATTTTTTAACAAAATATACTCTTTTGTGTCATATTCTAATCAAATATGAAACAGTTTCCTCCTTGTAGTAAAAATAAAAAATCAAATAAATATGTTTAGTCTTCAGTGTTTATAGATAGGAGCCCAAAAACATCATTCCCAATCTTCTTTTCTATTTTCTCCAAGTGTATTACTGAGCAACCTTTCCATCTTTATTCTTCCTATCATCTTATCAGAGCCTTTTTCCTTTCCTTTAAAATTTCAATTTAAAGCCTTATTAAACACATCTCTTCTAGCCCAAGGAAATCTGCTCTTTCCCTTGCCAGAGTCTGTCTTTCCGGTACCCTGGCATTTACAGCCAGATACTCTGTGTTTTTTTCCTTCGCATACACAGCTTTCAAATGACAGTGAGATGGAAATTCCACCTGCCACTCACTTCACCGCCTTGAATTTTGAAGTCATCAGTAATACATCTCAGGTGTCTTCTGACCAGGGATGCCACTCATCCCACAGCGCTGGCAGAAAAATGGCGATCTGTGGGACTTAACGGGTGTGAACAAGCTTTTCGTCCTATGTTGCCCGAGAAAAACCACGTGTCTCTGCATTAGGCTGATCGTCATATAATATACTCAGAGTCACCTCACTCGGGGGCAGCCAAGCTCCCTAACTGGGATGCTCCGGCGTGCTCACACCCATCTATGTCCAGAACACTCTACCACTGCGGTTTCCTCAGAAGGACAGATGTACATTCTGAACAAGCCTCAGAGCTGTTTGAGCCAGACAGTTCGAGTTTTTCCTCCTTTTCTCTACTGCCTGTTTTGTTTGGGATGCCTAACTCTACACACCTTAAAATGGTGAAATACACTTTCTCCTCTTGGCTTCCTTCAGGTGTTATTTCTCCCATCCTTTCCGAGGTGCTGTTACAACTCTCAGAGAGCAGATGGTGCTCAGACTCTTACCTCTTCAGGCTAGAGAAGCATTTTGCTTACTCAGGCATCATGGGTGAGAGCATGTGGCAAGACACACCAAGCAAATCCTTAGGGGTCACTGAATCAGATCCTTGTACTCTGCCTCCTGACACTCAGTCAGCACTTTAGTCACCGCGGTTCTGCACCATCAGGGAGCAAGCAGGCAGTGCGTACCAGGAGGGTCTCGTATTCAGCCCCTCCATCTGCTCCCTTCCTTCCCAAAGCTGGCTGGTCCTTGTTCACTGGATCCTTTCTGGTTTGCTCAGCTAGGTCCACTTCAGGTCCTCAGAAACAGGACCCCAAGCCTGAGTGAGCATCAGAACCACCTACAGCTTTGGGGTTCTACCTCAGAAGTCCTGATGCAGGCAGTCTGTGGCAGGGTTTCCCAGGGAAGTCCGATGACCTGCCGGCTATGGGCGTGCTGCCTTCAGTAATCACAGAACAACCCTAAACCCGCCACTTACTTCAGCGCTTCTCTATCCTGCCTGAACATTGGCCTCACTTGACAAACTTTAACAAAGTCCAGTGCTTAGCAGCCCCCACCCAGGCAATGAAGTTGGAAACTGGGGTGGAACCAAGGCATCAGTAAGTTTTCAAAGCTCCCCAGGTGATCCTAAAGCACAGTGACAACTCAGAAGCTCTCTTCCCCAAGTCCCCATCAGCTCTCCTCAGCAGCAAGTTTCTGCCTCTTCAATGCACATTCTCCAAGCCATTCCCACTCTTCTTCTACCCAGTGGTACAGACTTATTTGGTTGGGGGAACAAGGAAGGAGAAGAAGAGGCCATGAGTAGCTTTTTTTAATCCTTACCAGAGGATGTGTTATTTATTGATTTGGGGGGGCAGGGTAGAGAAATGCCCATCAGTCTATTCCACAGATGCCCCAACCACACCCTGACCAGGGATTGAACCCACAACCCAGGCATGTGGCCTAACCAGGAATCGAACCAGCAACCTGTGGGTGTACGGGACGGCACTCCAACCAACTGAGCTACCCGACCAGGGCACTGTGAGTATTTTTTAAACCTCCTGTGTAATTTCAGTGTACATCTAGGGATGGGACTCACTGTCCCTGGCTCCTTCCCCCACTTCCTCTAGGCTCTTCCGAAGCAGAGAGAAAAAGAACAGATAAATGAAGAGACCATGGGTGAACCCCCGAAGAGCCTTGAGGATCAAAGCAGCACGGAATTCTACCTCCCTCACTGCTGATGAAGGTTGTTCCAAAGTTCACATGGACCCCACGGCTCTGACTGAGGCCTGTGTGTTGCTGTGAATGTGGGACATGAAATGAAAGTTTCCCCACCATGAACTTAAAATGGCTCTTGGGAAAACCCCTCCAGGAGAGATAACCAGCTTCCCAGCATAAAGTTCAAAGAGCAAAAATCAGTTTGGGGGCCCAGTATCTGGCTGTTCTACCTCATTAGCCACAAGTTCATAAAGTCAGTCATTCTAATACCAGGAAAAACTGCATGTGACCAAAGTTTTCAGACAAATATACAGAGATCTGAAGTCCTTCACAGTCCACAAGCAGCTTTAGCAGACTCAGTAGGAAATGTGTGCCCGCCCCTCGGACTGATTCCTACAGCAGCCCTCAGCAGCCCTCCGCAGCCCCCCACCACCCTGAGGGCCGAAAACACACAGTGCCCTTCTCAGCCAAGCTGAGTCTGGAACCTTATCTTGAGTTCATTCATTCATCCAGTTAACATTTACTGAAGCACCTACTACATACAAGTCACTAAGGTCAAGTGTCAGGGACACAAAGACTGCAGTAGTCTGTCTGTTCACAGAGGCCCCTGAATATGTGCTGCTGGCTGACTAGTATAGTAGACGGACTGAAGACACAGGAGGTAAAATATCCTGTTAGCAAAAGGCAAAAGAACAGACTAAAAAAAAAAAAAAAAAAACAGATCATACGGTGGGCAAGTGTATGCAGGAACAGAATTACCCAACACAGCTAACAATGGGCCAAAGCACGGCAGCTCCAAAGAAAGGGCCATTGGGTGAAGCTGGACTTCTGGACACCCAGACCCAACCCTGCCAAGAGAAAAGTTCCACCTCCTGCAAAGAGGAAAAAGAGTCTCAGCCCCCGAAGCTACTGTAAAATTAAAAGTAGGTATAACCCTGGCTGGGTAGCACAGTGGGCTAAAGCATCAAAGTGTCATCCCAATATGCCAAGGTTGTAGGTTCAATCTTTGGTCAAGGCACATACAAGAAGCAACCCATCGATGCATCAAAGTAGAAAAACAAATCCATATCTGTCTAATCTCTCCCTCCCTCCCTCCCTCCCCACCTTCCTCTCTCTCTCACTCAAATCATTTTTTTTTAAAGTAGGTATGTTATCTTTATCTTATAATTGAGAAAACTGAAATCACCTGGGCCAGCTACAAAGCTGGTATACATTCCACCACCCCATGTGCCTTCCTATTTGGATTCAAGGATGTGAGACTGGGAGTGGCATTGTCTCCCCTGGGGTAATGGAGCTCTGGCTGCAGAGAGCTAGAGCAATCTTGAAGACCTCTGGAAAATCAGAATCATCAGCCTCAGGAAGGGCCATCTGCACACCTCTCTGGTTGGGAAGAACGACCATTTATAGTACCCTGGACAGGACAGCAAGTTTTTTCCGAGCTCAGAATTAATCGATTATCCATCCATCCAATCATCATCCACACAACAAGCATATATTGAGCACCGACTGTGTTCCACGCCCTGCACAGGCTCTGTGATTAAGACCCAGGCCCCAGCCTTCACAGAAAAGTGAACGTGGACAATTACAGGAGCGAAAGTGTGAAAGTCACTACGAGGTAACCCATCCAGTCTGGGGCAGCGAAGGGGGTGCTGATGGGTACCAGGACCGCTGTTATCTGGCCTGAGTATATAGAGGCTGGTGCTGGGGTTGGGGGAGAGGAAGAAGAATTCCCAGCAGAGAGGGCAACATGTATATTACCCTGACAATGAAATCAGCAGTGAGTGAAGTCACCCACGCATACAAAAAAATTTACCTCAACCAGCAATTTTCAACCAGTGTACCCAAGAATTTTTAGAACATGCAGTATCTGACTATTTAGTCAGGGGCACTGACCTCTTTTCCCTTACGTTGTCAAATTAAAACATGACAACAGCCATCACAACAACAGCCGCCAGGTGTGAATGAATCAAAATCACATCAATTTTTTGTCAGATTGGCAAAAAATGTATCTTCTGGTGTGCTGCAGAATTTTAGTAATTAGTTTACATGTTCCATTAGATGAAAAAGGTTGGAAATCGCTGCCCTAAGCAATAATTGGTAAATGATTTCAAGAAATATCAGTAATGCTGGCTGTAAGTCACAGCAGTCCCAAAGGAAGGTTATGCCTATAGAGGGACAGCGAGCCACTCCGACAGAAGCAGAAACCTTTATCTGCTCTCTTGAAATTGTCATCGTTTGAATAGAAAAGGATGAAAGTATGGCAGGAATTATAGATCATACCTCTATGAGACAGAGACCACATTCTAGAGATGAAGAAACTGAGGCTAATAAGTTCACTCTGCCTGATTCCATGCTCTTAACCCCAGGATTGCTGCCTCCCAAAGGGATGAGGGTGTCCTCTGCACTGTTCCGGGGAGAGAAATGCTGGCTCAGGGCACCCCCCCTCCCCCAGCATTCCAACCATGGAGAAGACCTTATTGTAGAATAAGGATATTTCATCCAGCTTTTCCAGAAATAGACCCCCAAGCCCAGCTAAAGCAGGCTTAAGTCTTTCCCATAAACTCCTCCCCTGACCTCAGCCCCTCCCTCTAATGACCACCCTCCTTGTCTTCACTGTCAGTCTTCTGGAAAGTATATCTAAGCTACACTCCCTGCCCTTCCCGTGTCTGACATCCACTCCACCACTCCATTGAAAAGACTGACAGTTTCCCTTTACCTCCTACTTGCCAACTCCAAATGATGTTGGCTGTGTGGACCCTCCTCTGGGCTCCTTCCTGCCCTGCATTTAACCTACAGGGCACTAGAATGATTTACATACCTGTCTCTCCCATTGACTGTGAACTTCAGAGTAAGAGTCATCCTTGTATCCCCAGGGCCTACCCAGAACTAGGCACATAGCAGACATTAAGGTTTCACTGGATGAATAAACTCTGAAATCCGACTCCACCCACAATGCCCTGAAATTCCCCTCTCCGAAGTCACCAGTGACCTCCATGTTGATAAATCCAAGCAACTCCACTCCTTATCTAGCCTGACCTTTTAACAGACTGGACACTGTTGACCACTGACTCCTTCTCAAATTGCCCTCTTCCACTCATATTTTCCACCTCTCTCTAGATGCTCTTCTCCACCTTTTTGCAGCATATTTATCCCTTCATGTTGGTATCTTCAGAACACTGTCCTAAGCCCTTCTCTCCTCTCTTTCTACATCCCGTCCCAAGATCACCTCATCTGCTACTGTGATTTCAACTGTTATCTATATACTGAAGATTCCCAAAAGTACATCACCAGCACAAGTGTCATGATTCCAGATACATATGAATATCCAACCACCTACCTACTGGACATCACCAGGTACAAACTCAATCTATCCACAACTGATCCCATCAATTTCTTCCCAACCTACTGCTCCTCCAGTGTTTCCCTTTTCAATAACTGGCATAACTATCCGCCTAGTTGCCCACCCCAGAAACCTCGGCACCTTATCATCATCAGCAACCTCTGCCCTTATCCAGTCAGGATCCAAGTCTTAACCTGTTTCTTCATCCCCCAGATATGCCTCTAGTCCGAGACACCGTCATCACTTACTGGGATCATGGCAACTGCTTCATAGCTGGTTTCCTGCTTTCAGTCCTGCAAACCACTACGAGTAATCTTTTTAAAAATCCACAAATTCTAGAATCTAAGTCACAAATGTCACTCTCCTGCTTCAAATGCCTGAAGAGGTTTCTCATTGCCTTAGGACAGTGATTTTTGAACTTTTTTTAATCCCATGGCACACATAAACTAAGTACTAAAACTATGTGGCACACCAAAAAATGTATTTTTTGCCGACGTGACAAAAAATAGGTATAATTTTGATTAATTCACTCCAGATGGCTACTGTTGTGTTGGCTGCTGTCATTTTTTTGTTGTTGTCATTGCTGTTATTTAACAATCTATGGTAAAAGAGGTCAGTGCTCTGGACTAAATAGTCAGGTATTACATGTTTTAAAAATCCCTGCAGCACACTAGCATGCCACAGCACACTAGTTGAAAATCACAAGCCCACCAAACTCCTTAATATGGTTCTTGTGATAGATTATATTTCCCCAAGATGTCTCAACAATATCTCCCATCCCACATGCTTTTCATACAATGATACTTTGATACTCCATCAAAAGGTAAGGTCTGTGCTTCTTGAAACTGGATGATCTTCTGTGACTGTTTCAACCCCTAGAGTACAGCAGGAGTGACACCATATGACTTCACAAGCTAGGTCATAAAAGGCAATGCAGCTTCCACATGGCTTGCTGGGATACCTATTCTTGAGGCCTTCAGCTGCCAAGTAAACAGTCTGACTGCTCTGAGGCTACCATTCTGTGAAAAAGCTCAATGCAGTCCCAATGGAGAGACCATATGGAGAGGCCCTGACACAGCCTGAAGAGAAAAAGATGCCCAGCTAGTCACCACCTTCAGCACCCCAGTTCCAGCTCCTGCCACCACACCATGTGACAACAGCCACGTGAGACCCTGAGCCAGAACTGGCCCACTTATGCCTTCTCAAGTTCCTGAGCCACAGAAACCATGAAAGATAAGAATAAACTGGCTACTGTTCAAAGCCACTAAGTTTTCCATGATTTGTCTCACAGCAATAATAGCTAGAGGAGTTTATAAAGCCCTGAAAAGCCTCTCCTATGACCTCCATCTACCTCTGCAATCCAGCTCTCAACATTTCCTATCTTAGCCCTGGCTGGTATGGCTTAGTAGATTGACTGCCAGCCAGCCTGAGAACAGAAGGGTCGCTGGTTTGATTCCCAGTCAGGGCACATGTCTGGGTTACCAGCCAGGTCCCCAGTTGGGGGCGTCCAAGAGTCAACCAATCGATGTATCTCTTGCACATCAATGTTTCTCTCCCTCCCTTTCTCCCTCCCTTCTCCTCTCTAAAAATCAATAAATAACATTTGAAAATTTTGTTCCAATCTTAAACTCAACACTATAGCCTACCCTGAACCTCTTCCAGTGTCCTGAAGATGTCCTTCTTTCTTGGCTACAAGTTTTCATACATTCTGTCCTTGCTGCCTGAGATGTTCCTCTTCCCTCTCTACTCTTGGTTAATTTTCCTTCATCATTCAGGTGTCATGTTAAACTTCCTTATGGAGAGTTTATAAACTCCTAGACTAGTTCAGGTCCCCTCCTACAGCTCCTTACCCAAGAATCACAACACTCATCATAATCCATTGTAATCTTGTGTCGGGTTGCCTATCCTAGCCCCCCACAAGCATATACACTTGTGTACATACTGACACACTGACAGCCCATAAAAACAATAGTCAGTGCTAGTAAAATGGCAAGTGCTTCAGGAATATTTGCTGAATGCTCAGTCTCCAGCCCCATCTCTTTCCTGCACTCCAGATGGGCACATCTGCCTACTACCCTACAAATAAATCTCAAATTCAACATGATTGCATCCTCCCCGTTCTTGTAAATTGTGCCAGCACCTACCAGTTCCCAAAAACAGAAACCTCACTTCTTCATTCAAAGGATATGTATTGAGCTCCTCCCTTTGTTTCTTTGTTGGGGATACAATGGATCATAAGGCAGGCTCAGCCCCTATGGCACAGAACTCACAGGCTGCTGGATGTCATCTACCTCTTTCTTATACCAGACATCACAGTAAATGTCATTGGTTGTACTGACCGTATGTACCTTTTAAATCGCTCTCCCATCTGTCCTTCCCTGGAGACATCATCTCCTAAATAAGCTGCACCCCCACTGCCATTGCCCTAGTTCAGGCTTTTGTCGTTTCCTGCCTGGACTGCAACGGGCTTTCTAATCAGTGTTTCACCTCCAGCCTTGCTTCTTCTGTCAACCCCAGCTACTCAGAACCCTTCAATGGCTCCTCATGTGCCTTAAAATAAAATCTAAACCCCTAGGAAGGTTTGCCTCATGCTCCAGCCCCTTGGCTTCCTTTGTTTCCTCACATCCCACAATCCCTCACATCCCACAACCCTCCCTACACACCCTACACCCCATACTTTTTCTCACCTTCATGCCTTTATATTGCCCTTCCCTGTATCTAGAATGTACTTGCCCCTTCTTCATTCAATAGATATTTATTGAGTGCCTAACAGAAAACAGGCACTGTTCTAAGTGCCAGAGATTCAGCAGTGAGCAAAACACCTACTCTCATGATTAAAAAAAAAAAAAAAAAAAAAAAAACAGGATAGAAGACTTACAGCCACTTTTTTATGTAAAATTTCACTCTAAATAGGATAAGTCTCTGACAAGATAACATGTATGCAAACATATGAATGGAGTGAGGTAATAAGCTCTGAGGATATCTAGGGAAAGATCCTTCCCAGCAAAAGAGACACTCAGTAATCATTCCTGGTTACAAAACCCCTAAGGCAGGAACAAGCCAGGCAAGTTGAAGGAAAAGCAAAACAAACAGTGTAGCTGGAGAATAGAGGGTGAGGGTGAGATGTCTAAAGTGAGTCAAAGAAGTCAGACAAAGTGGGCCTTGAAGGTCATGCTAAGGGTGTGTTTCACCCACCCCTGATTCCTTTTTCCCCTCCAGTGTCAAGTGCAGAAATCATGTCCTGAATAGGCCACATGCCACCCCACTCCTAGCACTTACCATATACAATATGCTTGACTGTTTTTGAGGGTCTCTACCACACTATGAGCTCCCACCAAGCAGGGGCTCTACCTTTCAGCTCCATGTCTTATAGACCCCATCACCATCAGAAAATTATTTTTGAAGAGCCAAAACATTCTTCCTTCATTCTCATTCCATTTCCTGCAAGCAATTCCCTCATTCTTTTTTCCAGTGGCCACAGTATAAGGAAGGGGGTGCCATGAAAGTGAACGCATGCCTTCTGGTATTTAGAAATTACACCTGTCTGCCCACCATGCACATTCAGAAACATTGTCATTTATACACATCAGCCTCCCTTTTCGGTGAGACTCAGTTGATGAGAAAATGATCCACTCTGGGTGATGATGACCTGAGGAAGGCACTGCCCGTGGAGGAGCCACACGAGCGGCCCAGCAAAGCCCCAGATGCCCCCTCCACCCCATCACCACCTTCCCTATTCCAGATGGTGACCCTATCACCTCCCATCTGTCCAAGCTTCAATCCTTAGTATCACCTCAGGGAGGTCCCACACAGCCCCACAGCCAGAAGTCCTGGAAATCCCATCTTATAACTATTTCAGCATCAACCCCCTCATCTCACTTCCAAAGGCCACCCAGAGGGCAGGCCTTCACCACACTTCGTATGGACTCAGGTTTTAGCTCCCTAAACCTGTCTCCCTACCTTCTGCCCCTTTTCAAAAACACTCTCCACATGTCCAAGGGAGTTCTTCCAAGCAAATCTGATTTTACTTCCCCAATTAAAATCAATAGCTCCCCACTATTTTCAAAATAAAGTCTAGCCTGCTTAGGTACCATATAAAACCCTCCTTGAGCCAACCCTGGGCCATATTTCCAGTCTCTACCTTCTTCCCTGTCTCTTATTCCACATTCCAGCTCCACCAACTACCTGTAATCCTCTGAACAGTCTACCTTTTTGCATCTCCACACATTATTACATGCAGTCACCCCCATGAGAATGTCCTAGAACAGAGCTACATGTCTTTTCAAAATTCAGTTGAGACACTGTGATGTCTGTGACATCTTCCTGAGCTCTCCTCCCCATAAAAAGAAAGTTGTCCCACTTGCTCCTATAGTGCCTTCATCACCACACCTATTATCTTGCATAACAATTATTTGTTACTGTGTATGTCTCCCTCCTGGGATACTTCTTGGTTTTCTCCTTGAATGGTTATGGTTAAACAGAGATATTACTGCAGGTTGTATATGAGCAGAGTGTCCTCAGAGGTCTCAACATCTGACTTGTCCTGGGTGCTCATTAAATAATAACTGAAGGAAGGAACTCATGAATGAATCATATGTCCCTAAATTCTTACAATCTTCATTGTCCTTCAGAACCTTCTCCCAGATCTCCATGTGCCTCTGAAGTTATTAGAGATAGAAAAAAGTTCTATAAGCAGTGAAGAGATCTAGTAATTTTAAATATATAATTATTAATATGGTACATTTATGGTTTTCACTGAATCTGATTTCATTCTTGCAGTAACCTGGAAGTAAATAGTCACTGCACCTTGCCAAAGGCCATGGAGTTACTGAGTCCTACCTCAAACACAAATCTGGGGCACTTTTCACTCTACCAGAGTTGTCTCAAATATATGCCATGAATCCATGCAGCACAAAACTCTGTATTCTATTCACTGGGGAGCTCTGCAAACTAATCATAATTGTAGCTACTTTGCATGTATTCATACAAGAGTACATGTGCATTTATGTGTACATGGATATACAAGAGTTTGAGTCCGTCTCTATTCCCAAATTAAAAGCAGCAAATTAAAAAAGGGTGACTGATGGAGATGGGCACAGTGCCAGAATCAAGGAATGACAGCTGTCAGAGATGACACGGACCAAAACCAGAAAACAATAAAACCTGATGCACTGAAGTCAGGCCAACAGTCTGAGGCCACTGGGGAAGCCAACATTCATGCCCACCCCGCTGGCCTGGGAAGGCCCCATAATCATACAAGAGTCAAGATGTGCAGTGGTAACCCCAGGTCACCAAAAGAAATGTCAAGCTATTAAGGCAAGTAGAAATAGCATTGCTTTTAAAGAGATTTCAACAAAGATGGTTGAAATGAGAGAATTCTGGCATTTAAAGGGATGCATCCATCTTAGAAATTTTACTTAGATGGAATAAACCTTGCCTTACACAAAATATGTGACTATACCTACATCTGAGGGGACCCCAGTTAGTTTCACCAGTAAGTCAACCTACCAGATCATCTATAACAGTGTTAAGAATCTAGCCAAGCCCTGCCCAGTGTGGTTCAGTTGGTTGAGTGTTGTCCTGCAAACCAAAAGGTCATGGGTTCAATTCCCACTCAAGGCACATGCCTAGCTTTTGGGTTCAGTCCCCTGGGGCACGTACAAAAAGGCAACCAATTGGTGTTCCTCTCTAACACTGATGTTTCCCTCTCACATCAATGTTTCTCTCCCTGTTTTTCTCGCTCCCTTACCCTCTCTCTAAAAAATAAAATAAAATAAAACTAAACTAAAATTAAATTAAATTAAATTAAAACATAGATCTGTAAATAGAAAAGAATGTCACTGATAAGTCCTGGGGAAAAGCAAACTGTAGCATTATATATGAATATGATCCCATTTTTGTAAACCATAGAACAAAACTACATCCCTTGAAGGAGCAAAAAGAAAAGGACAAAGGGCACATGGACTGCTAATGATGCTTACTATGGGAGGTTGGGTGAAAGGTAAATCGGTAGGTTTTTTATACTTTGGTACTGTTCAAATTTTCACACAAAGCATACATTAATTTTTAATAAAATAAAAGCATTTGTAGGGTCATGCATTTCCTTCCACCTACTTCTTAACAGCCAACTAGACTCACATCCAGACCCCGCCCTGGCGCTCCACTCAGCACCTCCGGCCCCAGCCCCACTTACAGATGCAGGCAGCAGCCAGCAGGCGGCCAGCAGCATAGGGGGCGAAACAGCTCGGGAAGATGGGCTGCACCATGTAGTTGGCAAAGGTGATGGCGATGATGGCCTGGCTGGTAGGCTCAATGATGAGGAGAGAGGTCCAGAGTCGGATGAAGGCAAGCAGTCCCCCAAAGGCCTCGAGGATGTAGGCATAGCTGGCCCCAGACTTCTTAATGGTGGTGCCCAGTTCCGCATAACAAAGGGCCCCAAAGACGGAGAAGAGGCCCCCAACAGCCCAGATGACCAGGGAGAGGCCAAAGGAGGCACTGTACATGAGAACACCCTTGGGGGACACAAAGATGCCGGAGCCAATCATGTTCCCCACAATCAGGCACACGCCATTCAGCAGCGAGATCTCCTTCTTCAGCTTCACCTGCTCGGGCCCTGGGCAGGCCTCCCCTGCCAAAGGGGAGGCCTCCCCCATGTGCTGGGAGGCCACTTCATACTTAACGCCGTCAACCATGGTGGAGGAGAAAAAGAAAGACTTCACCAGCTTCCTGGCATTGCCCTCTAAGGAAGAATGATGAAGATAATATATATCAGATACTGGGCAGTACCATAGTACACTCCCCCATAGGGACCAGTATGGGCAACCCGCCCTGCCCACCACAGCTGAGACCTCTCTCTTGCCCCCCGCCTCCCATTCACCTTTTCTTCTGCTGGCTCCGGCTCATCAAAACAACCCCAACCTGAATTTTTAAGGAAAGGCATTCATTCCCCAGACAGGAAGCATCTGTCCCTCACCGTGCTGAGACTGGTGCTGCCTATGTGATTTACAAAATTAAAAACTGAAACCTGGTTCTACCTGAGCCTGCTGTGATAAGGGACAGGAATTAGGGCAGTCATCTGGCAGTTCCCAGATGTAACCAAAATAATTTGAGCCAGCATTTTTCAGCCTTACCCCAAAAAGTTCTGGCTCTGGCCAGTGTGGCTCAGTTGGTTGGTGTGTTGTCCCATAACCCAAAAGGTCATAGGTGCAATTCCCAGTCAGTGTACATGCCTAGGTTGTGGATTCAATTCCCAGTTGGGGAGCATAGGAGAAGCAGCCAATTGATGTTTCTCTCTCACATCAGTGTTTCTTTCCCTCTCTCTCCACCTCCCTTCCCCTCTCTCTAAAATCAATAAGCATGTCCTCAGATAAGGATAAAAAATAATAAGTCTGTCTTCCCTCCAATTCAGGTTCACCTGTCACCTGTACTGAGATGCCACCTGAGGAACCAACCTTGCAAGCACATAATCTGTGGGCTCTCCTCACAACACTGCTCTTTTCGCCCAAGGGTTCTATCTCTGGCAAACCTAAAGGCGTCAGTGATTTCTTGCTGGAAACCCACAACCATCACCCTGCTTACGCTTACATGAAGTGCTCAACCCTAGCAGAGCCCCAATGACCTCACCCCATCCTGAAGGAAGACAGGCTGTTGTCCTCTTTTCTTTGCTTTTCTTTTCCAAGAGACCTCTCCCAGTCCCTAGTATGCCAGATCCCCTGCCGTCAAATCCCTCACATCAGCATAGCTGCATCACCCAAACAGTATGAATGAGGGAAGGATGATCCCAATGTACAGCCCAAGGTAGAAATGACTAGAGTCAGCTGATGACCGATCCCCACACAGGAGCTGCAGCTGGAGATGCAGCACTGAAAGCCAAAGCCAAGAAAAAACTGAAGTGGGGCAGCTGATGCTGGCCCCCGCAAAGCAGGAGACAGCTGAGAGAAAAACGTGCAAGGCTGGCCGAGCAAGTAGGGAGGTACTAGGGCTAGGGCACTGGGGAGATGAAGTGGACACTGCACAGCAGCAAAGAGGGGTGGGGTCATGCGAGAGGGTGGGCTGAAGGAGAGAGAGGGAAGCACTCACTACCTGGCCAAAGGTGTGAGCAGGTTCCTGCAACAGCAGCAATGCCAGTGGAAGTCGGGAGCTGTGCTCTGACCACTCCTTCTTCTCAGCCAGCAGTGAAAGGAATGGCCAGGCAAGGGCATATGGATTTAAATCAAATCAAGAAGTCAAGGAGGGCTGAGGGCGGGGGAGAGGAGTATTAAGCAACTGTGTCTGGGTCCAAGGTTCACTGGTCCCTCACCTCTGCAAAAAGGGCAACTGGGAGCTCTGGGCTCAGCACTTTCTATGATAAGAAGTCACTCCCTCAGGAACCTCCTTTGACAGGAACCAGAAGAAAGGACTGTCAGCTGGGTGCAGCTCTGAAGCCCTGAGGAAACTGTCTGCTTGCAAATTGGCCCTGATGAGGACAGGGCTGGCTGAGAAACACTGCACAGCCCTAACTCCTAGCCCTCCGGGTCCCACCCTAGCCCACTTCTCTCGTTCCAAACCAGAAAGGTTGCACAATGTGACACAAAGGCTTGTCTCAAACTGAGATTAGAGGAAGTGTGAGTGCAGTCCCTGTGCCTCGTGAGTAGATCAGCTGTCCTAGAGTAGAACACTTCACACTTTCCCGCACAGAGTGAGGGGTGGCTGCCCCTAAACTCAGGCCATTACCCCAAGGCTGAGCCTCAAGCTACTTCCAAGGAAACAAGGTCAAGAAATTATACTCAAGCCTCTGGCTGCATCTGCCCCACCCTCCCACTTGTGCCCTTTCATCCTTAAGAAAATATACCAGGATCTTTGGGTAAGCATAACTCTTACAAACATCTTCCCCAAATACAAGTTTACTACAATCTCTTAAAAATATTAGGGGAAATAGGGTTTCAGTGAGCTACTTTGAACATACAGGCACAGAACAGAAAGAAAAAGTTGAGTATTTTTTGGAAATCATAGATTATTCTACCTTTATAGTCTACTTAAATCAGATATTTTGGGTCTCTTTAACCAAAAGAAATATATTCTATCCATTCTGAAATCCAAGTATCTGTTCTTTTTCACAACTTTTTAAAAACAGCCCTCTTTGGCTATTCTACAACCAGAGAATGATGATCTAAAAATCCCAGAGGTATTTGTCTTTACCCTACTCCCTCTCATCCTAGCCCCTGAAATTTTTTTTAAACCAAGAGAAAGATACAGATGTTAGCCTTCCCAGACATCATGTTCCTCCCAGGTCACCCTCACAAACGTCTGAAGTCTGTAGCTAAAAAAATAGATGCTATGGAGAGTAACTTTGAAGGGTGATCTAATTATAAATTCCTAACTGGGCAGGTTGTGATGGGTAGTCATGCCCCAGGCATATAACTTCTTTACTAAAAGGCTTATCTTTGACTTAAGCAAGCCCTGCTCACTGTTTCTGTACATCTAGGTTAACACACCTTTGACATGCCCCATCCTTCTAGTGTATGACTGAGACAGGATAGTAAGAAGCTGGGAAAATTCCTTGGCAAGTGGAACAGGGAAACTGAGACAGACAGCTGAACAAACTGGCCAAGCAATCTCAGCCAGACACAGAAGTTCGCCTCCCTAGAGATGACATCTAGGCTCCATTGTATTTCAGGTCCAGGCCCAGAAAAGCTGCAAAACCAGGTGGGTGACACCAGGATCAACTTCAACAACTAATGACCCTGTCCTGGCACTGACCAATCAGTAGAGACCACAACCCTGAAAGAGCATACCTGGAGAACTGATGAATATCTGCTGAAACCCTCCCTGAGACCTCCCCTGAGATTCCCACCCGCAAGAGAGAGATAAAAGCCTCAAGACAAAGGACCCAGCTCTCCCAGCTCCATGTAGCTCTCCTTCTGGGGAGCAGCCTATGGCCATGCCTTTTCCCCTCTTCTTCCCTCTCTTCTTCTGCCACAGGCACACATCTCCTAAACTTGTAAGGGTCCCCACAAGATCTACAACCAGAGGAGCAATGGGCAGAGGCAGCTTGTCCCAGGATAACCCCCAAACCTGTCCCCGAGGCCCCTTTTCTCTGACTTCCCAGTGAGCTCAGGCAGCCCAGTCCAGGCTCTCCTGTTGCTTCCTCTGTGCTAAGCCCTCCCTCGTTTTACTGTCTCCAGCTTTGATCAATGTGCCCTCAGAGTCACCTGGACTCGTGCTGTGAAATCTTTCCTACATGAAGTCAAGAACCCACACACTACAGCTGGCCTAGGCAGACCCGCTCAGCGGCAGGCGCCTGTCCGGTCACATGCCCACCTTCCCAGGGCCCTCCCTCTAATACATGACCACCCTCAAGAGAGCACATAAATTTACGCTGTAATCCGACCCCCCACCTTGCTTTTTCCAACCTTCCTGTAATCTTCCTTACATTCCCGCTTAATTTCAAATGCATAAAAGAAACTATAAAACTTATTCTCAGGAGCATTTGAGATCTTGTTCCCCCAGCATATGTTGTCAGTTTGGCTCAAATGAACTCTTACAAAAATTCTCTACAGGTTTGAACATTTCCTATGTCCACAAATCCATCCAGAGGAGATTGTCCTTTCCCCCAGGTGCCCCCTAAATTCCCCTATAATAATCATATCTGTCATTTACTGAGCACTTACTGGAGCCAGACACACTGCTAGGCACCTAAATGCCCTTCCTCATTTAATCCTCCCTGTAGCCCCTTGAGGCAGGCACTAAGTCCCATGCCAGGGTGCCAAACTAGTGAGGGCAGGCTAACCAACGGAGCCCACGCTCTTCACTGGCACTGCACTGCCTCCCAACACTCCTACCCCCTCCTATCTGCCCAGCCTCTAGGCCTTCTGCAGACAGGAAAACACTTCAGATGGCTTCCTAATGATTTACCCAGGAGAGGGTGTCATTAGATTAAAAAGAAATCCTCCGCCCTCCTTCAGCCTGAAGCCCAGACCCTCCAACAAAGCCCATCCACCTCCTTCCTGGCTGTTCCTCCCCTTTCTCATCTCTTTGCGGGCAAACACAAGCCCTCTTGGCAGCACTGCAACTGCCAGGGTGCCCACTTATAAAGCAAACAAGGCTCATGAAAATACATCATCGTGCCTGCCCTTTTAAGGCCCAATTCATTGGCACCAAGGGGTGGGCATGTGTCCTAATGGGACATTGAGAAAAGAAGAAGAAGAAATGAAGGAGGGACAAAGGAAGGAGAGAGAGTGTGAGGGCAAGTAGGGAGAGAGGTGTGTTGGGTTTGGTTCCTGCCTGATGTTATCTGAAAAGTCCTCTTGGAATCTTGAGACAGAACCCGCACTCCAGCAAACAGCACACCCTAGCGGCCTCACCAGGAATGCTAAGGGTAGAACCTCCTTCCTAGCCTAGCCTGCACTTGCCCACACAAACTGGACAGGAGTGGCTGTCCTTCACAAGAAAGAGAACCTCTCTTGTCAACCACCATCTAGCACCAGCACCATGGTCAGAAAGGCACCGTCTCTGGCAGCTCACTTTCCTCCCTGAGACCCTGGCTCACAGGGTAATGTTTCCATCAGTTAGGCAGCGTGGGACTGCCAGGACCTCTCCAAAAGGGCTCTTGTGCACCAGACTTTACAGAAGAATTTTGCAGAGTCTAGAACCCCACAAGACAGGGGTGCTGGTGTTCCCAATACCAGCACCCCTAGTCCTATCCCCCTGCCTAAAGTGCATTCAGGACCTAGAGGAGATTACAGGACAACGAGGAGATTACAGGACAACACACTCATCCAACAGCCTATGAGAGAAGTTTCAGATTCTCGGGCTCAGGGAACGCAGTCAGCAGGGCCCCCAGGACACAGTGTCTGGTGCAGGAGCCAGTGGGGCCCCTTGCCCTAGCTCCACCCATGAATGGCAACAGCAAAACACCCTTTCTCCAGAAACCCGCACACAGTTCAGGGTCTTGGCTCCTCAGTCAAGCTCAGGGAGCTAAATGTGAGCAGATTGTTTCTCCCCCAGAGACCCCTATCCTGCCTTCCTAGCTCCAACTGGCCTGTGTTGCCTCCCCTAACGACAGAAAGAGAAAACAAATACACTCTGGTACAGCTCGATTACCCCATCAGCCCAAGCTGGAATCTCAGCTCCTCCCTCCCCAGTTCTCTATTTGTTTTTCTATATTCCACTGTGGCTAGACAGTCCAAAAAGGAAAAAAGTGAAACAAGAAATTGTTTACTCCTGTGGCCAGGTGTTTCATTAATGTAGGGCTGAAGTCTCTGGGCGGAGGGCTCTGCCTCGGGAGGGTCAGCACTGGGGCCAGGAAACAAGAGGCTCTGAGACCCTCCATTCAGTCTGTCTTCAGGACTCTCACTCCATCCTCCTCCTGTACTTCCCCTCTCACCCACTGACCCCCGTCTCCCACCTCTTACCAGTCCCGTGACCTTTGGGCAGGTTCGAGGAGGAGGGGCTACCAGCACGCTGGGGGTCTGGGGAGGAAAAGGTGCTGGGAAGGGGCACCAGGGTATGGCTGGAGCTGCAGCAGCTGTTGACTCTGAGGAGCAGAAAAGGCAGAGGGTAATGGGACCGAAATGGAAAACAGGAAAACATATGTGTGACTCTGGCCGGGCTGCAGCAGCGGGGAGGGGCCAGAAGGACGGGCTGGAGCTGGGACCCACAGGACCTCAACGCCTGCCCGCCTCTAGGCTCCTCCTCTTCCCTAGCTCAGCAACCCGTCAGCACACCCCCCAGACCCCCGAACTTCCTTGTTGCCCAACACTTACTGAGTATTGAAGCTCTCCCGGTGACTTACACTGCCCTCATGCCCTAACTCCTCCCACTAATTCCGTTCCCCCTGCATCTCCCACTCTCGTACTATCATCAGTCCTGCTTAAGGCATAGAATCCATGGTTAGGGCCTTGGACCACTGTGGTCCCATCTCCAGAGTCTCAGTACCATTTCAGCCCCTATGTAAGTCAATCCATACCAAGAAATGTCACTTTGGGGGGTGCAGTTGAGTGCATACCTAAATGCTAAGCAAGCCTACTCACGATCAGGTCCCCAACTGGTTTAGGTGATGCATGTGTTGCCAAGGCTAGCCAAGGGGGCCCGAGCCAGCCCTGGCACAGGGCTAATGAGTTGGCATCACTTCAAACCAGGAGTATTTAAAAATGATGAATGTCTGTTTAATAAAAGTAGGGGAATATGATTTTCTGGGAATAAAAACTGTTAGCCTCATTCTTTCTACTCAAAATTAGAATTTATTACATGGATTCATTACATACAACTCTCTGAAGCAGGCAACTTCTTGGTAAGCATATTAAACCATTTAAAATGTAGATATGATATAAATCTCACTCAGGAAGTAGCACTTCACAGTGTAAGGTACATTCCCAAAATTCTAGCTGTGACTGCTGCCTTTAATCAACTAAAAGCTGGTCATAGGGCTAAACCATGCAACTTATACCTGTACTTGCACATTGCAAAATTATTTTGGAGACAGATGGTCCAGGTAAGCAGTCTTTAAGGATTTCTCAGTGGGTGGGAGCCAACTTACAATTCACAAAGAGACACAGACAGAAATCAGAGTTCACTGGTACCAAATGTCCGAATTACTCCAAGAATAATTTAGTGCCCTTTGAGACCCAGGCTGCTGCCCAGCTGGTCCACCCCTTAATCCTACTCTGGGGTCAGGTCCAAGCTGTAAATAAGGACCAGAAGTCTAAAACTGCCCCTCAGCTCTGACCCCTGGTCTCACTTCACTCCAGCCATATGGGCCTCCTTGCTGCTGCCACACAAGCATGCTCCAGGGAAAGAGCTTTGGCCATTGCTGTTCCCTCTGCCTACAACATTCTTCCCAGAGATGTTAATCCCTACACTCATTCCATTCAGGTCTGTGCTTAAACACCAACCTCTCCATCTCTTCACCATGTTTGACTTCTTCAAGGGCACTCATTACCACGCCAAATTTGGAGTTGTTGTCAGCTGCCCCACTAGAATGCAAGTATCACCAGAGCTTTATTTACCCCTATTCTCAGTAAGGGCACATGTGGACCGTAAAGAAATGTTTGCTGGAGGAGTGAACAACGCTGTCCCCCTAGACTGATTTGCCAGCTGGCTGGGCTCCGGGAATGTCCTTGTAGTCGCCCTTCAGACCTACCTCTACAGCTGCAGCTGTTGCTGCTCTGGTCCTAAGCAAGGAGTCTTTAGAAATATGTATTCTTTCTTATAGTAATTCTTTTTTATAGTAATGGGTTTAATGGAAAGAGAAAGTATAATGTTCAGGTTTACTGGGAGGCCTAGAATAGTCTGAATGGACTTTTTGTTTTATTAATGGGAAAGCAAAAACAAAAAAGCCCCTCATCTAACGCGCTTTCCCGGATCCGGAAAGCTCTCAGTGCTCCGTCCCACCGCCCAGGCTCAGAAGACACTTCTGGATGCAGCGAGAGAAAAGTGAGACGGTCTCGAAGAGGCGAAAGGGCGGAGGAGAAGGCAGAGAACGGCGAGCGCTCAGGTTCTCAGCGTGAACCCTCCCCAGACGCCGCTCCCCGCGCCCTCAGCGCTCTCGCCCCTTCCCGGCGACCCTGGCCCCTAATCCGCACCCCCCGCCCGGCCGGTTCGCCAGGGTTCACCTTCGCCCCTTCCTCCCACTCTCCCCACCCAGCCTCACTTTCCGGGCCGGGGCCTTCACGTCGTTCCCGCCTTCTCTCTTTAGTTCCCTCTTCCTCTCGGCCAGGTTCCGAGTCTGCGGCCCTAAGATCTCGCCTTTCCAAACCCTGAACCTGCCGCTCCCCGCCCTCAGAGCCCATCTCCACAGTGCGGTCGCCCTTGCTCTCCGGGTCTGGCTGCGGGGGCCCAACCGGTTCGGGCCTTGGGGGGCCAGGACCCCGCTCCACCCGGCGTCCCTTCAGGTCCCTCCCCCTGGCCAAGTAGCTCTAGCCCCTCGCGGGCTCCAGAAAGCGTTAGAGGGGCTTGTGGTGGGTGTAGGCAAAGGGCACAGAGGACCGAGAACCCAGAAACCTCGCAACCCGCTCCTCTGCCTTCTCCTGGCTCAGGCGCCGCTGCGCCGCCTCTGGGAATGAAAATGACCGCGGCTGCCCTCCGACGCGTCCTCCGCCCCGGCAACGCTCAGCTTCCTCTTCCCTCCCTCCCAATGCGGCTCGAGCTGGCGGCCCGACGGGGTCTGGCACCCCGGCCCGCCTCCAGCTGCGAGACGCTCGGCTGAAATTCGGAGGGGTTTAGGACTGCAAAATTCTGTGGGGGAGGGCAGCAGGAGCAGCCCGCTTGGAGCTGGGGGAGGGGTCTCCCGGAAGGGCGTCTCCTCCCCGGAGGTTCTCAACTCCCCGCCCCCTCGGGGGAGCTGTTGCATCATTTTCGAGATCCCAAATTAAGGCAAGTGGTCTCCTCTAGGCCAGAAAGGTGTCGTTCAGGGGGGCCGTCGCCAGGAGGCAGCACTTAACAAAAAATGCCCTGGCTGGGGGTGCCTGGGAGGTTGGAGGCACCAAAGCACCTTTCACCTGAAGAGTCTTAGAGGCAGCGTCAACCCAACAGTAAAGGAATTTGCTGGGCTTGTTAAAAAAAAAAGGGGGGGGGGGGATCTGTAAATGCTTCATCCTGTTTTAAGGCTAAAAGATAACTTGTAAATCATATAGTATGTATGTAAAACCATACATTTCCTTTTTATATACCTTTTGGTCAGTCTCCCTTTGGCATTTTATAAAGCCAATGTTACCACTCTGCAGAGATTCACAGAGAGCCACCGACCTTCAAGACCAGTGTGGTGGAAAGCCACAGCTTAAGAGATTTCAAAGTTGTGCAAAAAAAAAAACCCCAAAAACCCCATACAAGAAAACGGTGTGGCCCAAGGTCATATTGATTTAGCAGAGATTTGACAGCCACGAGATAAGAAGAGGAATACGTTACAATAATTATGTAGATAATAAGAAAATAATATTCGAAGCAATGCACTGTGTGAGTGGGTGGTTTATAGCCATCAGTGCTCACACTTCTCACTGGGTGTGACAGTGATTTGATCTTTAGCTGTCGTAAGATGGAAGATAATGAAGGAATGTGAAATAAGACACTTCCCAAATTTTAGAATTTGGTCACAAGTATGCAAAAGGGGGAAGAGGAAGCAAAATGAGGTGGCGCTGGCAGGAGTCAGCTTCACTTATGCTCTCTCCAGCCTCATCATTAATCATCCCAACTGTTAAGAAAGCACCTAACCTCCCAGAGCAAAGCAGTTGTACAAAAGTTACTGTATACAAACCGAGCAGAAGGATATTTAAATAAACATGTTGGACAAAAAAAAAAAAACATGCGTGGATAACAAAATGTTAAAGCCAGCCCTGGCTGGTGCAGCTCAGTAAATTGAGCGCTGGCCTGTCAGGATTCCCAGTCGGGGCGCCTGCCTGGGTTGCAGGCCAGGTCCTCAGCAGGGGGCGTGCGAGAGGCAACCACACATTGATGTTTCCCTCCCTCTCTTTTTCCCTCCCTTCCCCTCTGTTCAGAAATAAATAAAATCTTTAAAGGAAATGTTAAAACCAAATACAGGCCATTATGCCCTTGAGGGACAAAAGTGTTAAAGAGAGGGGAGACATGGAGCTCAGATTCCTGATGCTTCCCTTGCTCTTAATTCCAGCCTTTGCCAGATGAACTCCAGAAGTAGAAAGACATCTAGTTTGGGATGCTGAAACCACTTTCCTGTGGCTTATGAGTCTGATGAAGTCATCGAGGAGAGCTTTCCAAGTGCCAAACCCCTCCCTTGCACGTGTTCCATGAGGTCCCTGAGAATGCTGATGATGTTAGCTGTCAGCACTAGTGTTCTGTCTCTCTCTCAAAATCCTAACCCATATTTCCTGCTATTTGCAGCCCCATGGATTGCCCCCTGCCACATCAAAATAACCACGTCAAAGGCTGAACTTGTCTTCTTTCCCAAGACCTTTCCCCTCCCAGATTTCCCGGTTTTCATGGTCAAACTTCCCATCTTGCCCCAAAGTTCTCCAGCTGTAGCTCCTTGACTCCCACAGCTATTCAATTATTACATGTGTTCACTTCTGCAGGTAGAGTTCATATTGTCCACATTATTTGTGCACCTTAATGTATGTTCTTTTTTTTAAGATTTTATTTATTTACTTTCAGAGAGAAGGGAAGAGAGGAAGAAAGAGAGGGAGAGAAACAGCAATGTGCAGGAGTTACATGGATTAGTTGCCTCTTGTACTCCCTCAACCAGGGACCCAGCCCACAACCCAGGCATGTGCCCTGACTGGGAACCAAAACCAGCAACCTTTGATTCACAGACAAGCACTCATTCCACTGAGCCACAGCAGTCAGGACACATGTTCCCTTTTTTATGAATATGCAGATCCCTGGTGTCCCCTTCTGTGTTACTACTAGAATAAAGGAATGTTGCTGGTTCAGTTCTATAAACACTGTAAAGATGGAGCATTGGGCCCTGACTAGTGTGGCTCAGTGGGTTGGGACTCGTCTCATAAACCCACAAACCTAAAGGTCACCACCGGTTCAATTCCCAGTAGGTTGGGGAAAATACCTGAGTTGTAGGCCAGGTTCTTGGTCCCGGTTTGGGGGCATGCAAGAGGCAACTGATCAATGTTTCTCTTCCTTTCTCCCTCTTTTCCCCTCTCTCTAGAACTAAATATAATCTTTTTTAAAAAAATAAAAAGACATAGCATTGGTGGTAGTGTCATCTTTCCTGCCAATCTTGAATATTGACACTGAGGTTATTTTTCCAACCCTTGGCTTCTACTGCTACTTGATTCCCCAAGTGTAAACTATGTAATGGGATTCCAGTTCTGTCGGCCTCAGCTGTCCATCTCAGAACCAGCCAAAGGCACATGGAGCCCAGCTTGAGAAAGGTGTCACTCAGTGCTTATTATAACTATAAAACAATAAATCCACAGCCACATTTGGGTTCAATTTCTTGATCTCTGAAAACTACAAGCAATCTATACAATGACTGCCTCCTGGACTGTCTCATCTACTTTACAGGTTTATTATGAAAATTTTATGAAATCATTCATACAGAAGTGTTTTTGGTAAGTGAAAATGAAGCATATGAATGTAAGATGATAATAGTACTCTATTGTCTTATTTCCCTTGCTTAGTTTTTTGGGTCCATCTGTTGGTTTATAGTTAAGTTTTTCTTTTGAAAAAAATTTTATTGTATTTTTCCATTACCATTTAACCCCCTATAATCCCCTCCCCACTGCAATCACCACACTGTTGTCTACATATGAGTACTTTTTCCTCCATCCCTCCGCCCCTCCATGACTACCCACCAAGTTTCTTTTGTTCCCATTCCTTCTTCTGGTTTGGTCCTAGCCTCTACCATTCTTATTGTTATCAAAATAACTTCTTTTACTTCTTAAACTAGGATCCACCCTTCCCCTCTTTCAAAGCACAGCTCAGAGGCACCTCCTGTGGAAAAACTTCCCAGTCTTGCAGAAGGAAATGATAAACTTCAAATAAGCCATTACACTATACCTTCAGGTTCCCTCTGTCAGCACGTGTTTAAGTGTCTAGCCTAGCACATAGTAATCGGCACTTTTGTAGGAGCTTCACCATTTGTAAGCACTTTCACTTACATGATCATCCTGAAAATGTTTGCGCAAATGTTATATATTACGCTTCTGTTTTAAAAAAAAGATTTTATTTAGTTTTAGAGAGAGGAGAAGGGAGGAAAAAAGACAGGGAGAGAAACATCAATGTGTAGTTGCCTCTCGTGCACCTGCAACCCAGAACCCAGAACCTGGCCCACAACCCAGGCACATGCCCGGACTGGGAATCGAACCACCAGCCTTGAGGTTCACAGGCCAGCGCCCATCCCCCTGAGCCACACCAGCTAGGGCTATTAAGCTTTTTTTAATGAAGAAATTAAGGACAAATGACTTACTCAAAGCAAGTAAATGATTAAAAAAGAGGAAGGAATCACAGATGTGGATTCGCCACTTACTAATATCTACCTCACAAAGTTGTTGCCAAGATTATATTCTTTGGCAATGGATGGTGGTAGCTCTTACAAAAATGGAATCAGATCTTAGCTTTCCCAGCCTATTCTAGGTCAAGTTTCCTTATATGCTCACAAGCATCACATACTTCCCTTCCTTATCTCAGCTGTAATGTTACAGTAATGTGTGATTATTTGCTGTCTTCTCTCTCTAGACTGGGAGCTCTATCAGACTAATGTCTATCTTGCTCCCTACAGTCTCCTAGACTTAATACAGTGCTCGTCACATAGCTCTCCAATTTTGTTGGATAAATGAGTGAGAAATGAAACCCAAACTTTCTGATTCTTTAGGTTTGACTCTTGGGCTGGGAAAAATGTTACAGGAATAGGGAGAATATAGAATGCGGTGATGTGTATGTTACTCTGCTGAGATAAAAGATAAATTTCAAAGGACTAGAGACTGCTGCAGGAAACTCGTAGAAACAGTTCAGAACGGTTCAGTCTGGGGGGACACCTCCACTGAGGATGTAACCACCAATAAGGATGTATACGATGAAATACCGTTCCGGTCCAAAAACCAAGCCGCAGTTTTGTCCCTCTCTTCCGTACAATAACCCAAGATGGCAGGGCCCGTGATTCAAAACCAGATTCAGGATGGCGGCCTCCTGCTTCCCCTGCAGCGTCGCGTGGCCCCTGAAGCCACGCCCACTTCCGGTTCCTCGGCCACAGCATGGCTGCGTTAGGTAGTCTGCTCTCTAGTAAGTGGATGTAGGGTACCTAGGCTCGGGAGCCGGTGGAGGCGGGCGTGGGACCCGTGAGCTGGCAGCACGGACTCTCTCCCAACTCTGCCCCGTTTTCCCAGCAGGTGTCCGGAGGCTGCACTGCAGCGCAGCGGCTCGGGCGGGCAGCCAGTGGAGACTCCAGTGAGTGCCGGTTTAGGGAAGCGGGGAGTCCAGAAGCTTTAATGAGTCCTAACCCGACTGTTTTTATCCACCCAGGCAGGGCCTAGCTGCCAACCCCTCCGGCTACGGGCCCCTTACGGAGCTCCCAGACTGGTCTTACGCGGGTGAGCGCTGACCTGACAGTTAACCCTACTTAGGAGAGTTTCACTCTGAGGGAACGCGCCTGAACAGAGCAGGGTTGTGGGACTGTGTCTGGGTAAACAATCTATTGAACTTTATAGGGGGAAGAAACCCTAGTTTATTTTGTAAATTAAACTACTCCTGTGGAAAATAAAGGTAGACAGGATCTTTTGGCTTGTGCAGATAAGCAGAAGACAGTTGGGACTTGGGGCGGCCCCCGGGGGAGGTAGTGAAAAGACACTACGTTTCTCAAAGTGAGACGTAGTTCTAAGCAAGTTAGGAAGAACTGCCTATCTGTGTGATGAGTGCATTATTGAGAATTTGGTACCGAGTTCAGGGAGAGGTTCTTGAAAGGCTGCCTAAATGAGCATCTCAGAGAGAGGAGTCCTATTGGATTTTACAGAAGTATAATCTTGCTTTATCAGATATTTAGTGTCTGAGGAGGATGATGCAGGTCTTTTCTATTTGTTATTTACTGTAGGAAGCCTAGGAGCTCCTTGAAGTAGTATGGAATATCAGAAAGACTCTGGAATTGATTCTTAATCCAGGTTTCTCTACTTGCTAACTTTGTGGGTCTTGGACAAGTTACATAATTGTTTACCTCAGTTTCCACATCTGTAAAAGAACGCCTATCTCATATGGTTCTTGTAAAGATACAATGAAATGACAAATGTACACCTGCATACTATTGGCTCCCTTGATTAATAAATAATATCCCTTATCTGTCTTGCCTTCAAACTTTTGGACACAGTTTCACTCTATTTGTTTCTTTGTTGAAAATGCCCTTTCTGTTCAACTCCTTTATAAGCTATCTGAGATACTGCATTCTCTTAGCAAATCTGCAGGTATTTATGAAATTTTTGTTCTGTGCACATGTGCCTACACTACAGTGAAAGCTTAGTGACACAGTCCCTGGTCGCAAAAGACAAAATCTAGCTGGGGAAATGAAGCATGGACATTTTGAAAATTAAATAATACTCCACTGCTCTGCTAGTTTCCAAAAGGACTTGAGATGACTGAATAAGGTTAAAAACAATAGTACAATAAATGTCCCAAGGCAAATAGATGAATATTAAGTGATTGATACGTGCTTCTTTCATAAGAGAGTTGAAGAGGTTAGAGAAGGTTTCTGGGACAGGTAGGGCTTGAGGTGGGCCTAAGGATGAGAATTTGGCTGGAAGGAAAGGCAAGAAATGTTTTGCTCAGTATGGAGTGAGATGGACTTTGGCAAAGACTCACGGTGAGTAGTAGCACAGTGGTCAGTGTGCTTGAGTGGAGTGTTTCTGAAGGCAACACAGGCAATTCAGCATTGCAAAGAACCTTGAATTCCAGGCTAATGGGGGGGTAAGCGAAATGGAGTAGGAACGTGACTGGAGCTTATTCTTGGTGGTTCTGACATACTTAACCCTCAAAAGTGAGGGGCACGTTTTAGTAGAACTTTACAGTGGGTGTATCAGTTCCTCCCTCATTCCTGTCAGTGCTTTCACAAAGTACTACAGGCCATGCCTAATATTTGCCTTTTCTCTCACTTCTATCTGCAGATGGCCGCCCTGCTCCTCCAATGAAAGGCCAGCTTCGAAGAAAAGCCCAAAGGGAGAAGTTTGCAGTGAGTGGCTAAAGCCCCAGCCAGGGCAAGCTGCATGTAATATGAAGGAGAAAGTTTAAATCATAATTTGTCTTGAGCTGTGTTGACACCTAATTTAACACGTACCCCTCACACTAAAGTTTTAATAGTACTGTGAGAAGGGAGGAATAGAGTGGGGTACTCCTAGGGCAGGAACCAGTAGTAAGACATTCTGCCACACATTTTACCATCTTCCTGGTGCTTCCCGACAGGGAACCTGGCCCCACCCCTTCCCCAGTCAGCAGTGTCATTTTCCAGCTGAAACCTCTGACTTTGATCTGTGAGTGGAAGGATATATGGTGCGGAGCTCAAGCCCCAGATGTTACCCACACTGTTTTCCTGTCTGTTTCAGAGACGAGTTGTACTGCTGTCACAGGAAATGGATGCTGGATTACAAGCATGGCAGCTCAGGCAGCAGGAGAAGTTGCAGGAAGAAGAAAGGAAGCAGAAAAATGCTCTTAAACCTAAAGGGGCTTCTCTGCAGAGCCCACTACCAAGTCAATAAAAAGCAACTATCTCCCTTTCCCAGCCTCTCTCTGGCTTTCTTGCCTGGCACATTCATGCCTCATCCCAACCATCTTTTAATTCCCCACCCATCTTCAAAGCAAAAGAGCTTGAATGCCACATAGAACAGGTTATAAGAGCACTCCTGCAATGGTTGGTTCAATGCCCTAACCCCTGCTCCCTTCCAGTTCAGGGGTAGCTTGCTCCAAAGTACTTAACCCCTTTGCTGGTCATAGGACTGGCCCAACTATGGGCAGTTACTGCTTTGCAAACATGAAGAAGGGGCAGCAGTTTCCTTCATCTTTGGCCTTCAAGACTTGGAAAGCCAATATATGGCTCAGTCTGCATGCAGTTACACATTTTAATAAACATTTTGATGAAATGTTTAGATCTTGATGAAAAAGATCTTAAGCTGAGGTCCATTTCTTCACAAGCAACTGGTATCATTTCTAAAGCAGACACGAGGCCCAAGAGGATACGTTCACTGGGAAGGCTGATATGGGAAGAACCAGACTTGGGTGTTGCATGTTCTAAAGATTTTGATCTTGAGGTTTCCATGGTTCTGATTGAATTCCAGAGGTTGGTTAGAGAGAGGGCCGCCCTCCTAGGGAGGTACTCAACCCCCAAACAGTCCCTGTGGAATTGGTATCCCTGACATACCTCCCACAGACCCATTAGCTGGCCCCCAAGACCAGGGAAACCTTTAGTTTGTTTTTTGTTAAAATTTTATTTATTTTAGACGGGAAAGGAAGGGAGAAAGAAGGAGAGAAACATCAGTGTGTGGTTGCCTCTCGTGAGCCCCCTACCGGGGACCTGACCTGGCCCCCAACCCAGGCCTGTGTCCTGACTGGGAATCCAACAGGAGCCCTTTGGTTTGCAGGTCTGCACTCAGTCCGCTGATACAAACCAGCCACAGCCCTTTTGTTTTATTGATCATACCTCTTCCCGTGGATTCTGTGTGGAAAGGGCCTTTGCTCCAGTTATAATACAGAATAGTGGACCTTTTCTTTTTTCCATTCTCATGCTACAAACTAGGATTTTAGGAGCTTCCTACCTGACCTAATTCGTCCAGCTTCTGTTATGCCTTCCCTTGCTTTCTTTCCCTCCCTTCTTCCTCCCAATACCTCCTTCCCCTCTCGCTGACCAATGCAATTCTTGGGTCTCAGATTTCACTGATGGTCGAGTTTTCTGTCTCCCACACTTTTCCTGCTTCTGTTGTTTGGCTTTTCCAGATCTGGTTCTCAACCTCTTATCTGTCTCCTTTTCTCAAGGCTAGTTTTAGCCTGCTCTCTCCCACATACCTCCTCCAGCTTTTGTTCTCAGAGACTAGTCAGCCCCTGGAGATTTTACCCTTAAAGGAATTGCCTCCTTTTCCAGTGTAGGGAACTAATCCCTCATGTTCCAACTTCCAGTCTCTTAACAATTACACCAAACTTGATTTGCCTTTTCCCAGATTCCATCGCCTTGCACCCCTTTCCTCCCCAGGCAGTTCTAGTTTAAGGAGCAGCCAGATTGCAAATGGCATAAGAAAGTGAGAACATTTGTTTTTCTACGAGGATGGGGACCCCACCCCCCACCATTCAGCGTGGTTGTTCGGTTAGTAATGGGTGGTTGGTTCTTGTTGTTTTGCAAGGGGGACAGAGGTGGTTGTCAAGAATAAGAGACAAAAATTCGGTTTGGTTTAGTCCCAGGTCCCAACAGACAATCCCCCAAGCCAGGTCTCAGGACACGGAAGATCCAACCACCACCACCACTATCCCAGACTCCGAACTTGTTTCCTGCAGCCACTGAGCCTCACTCACAGTGCTTCCCACTCGGAGGTGAGACAAACAATGAATACCAGAGGAATCAAGCCACCCAAAATATGTTTAGGGGGAGAAAGTCGCCCACATCCCGTTCCCTGGGTCCCCCCACTATCCCCTGCTCTCGGCTGTGGCTTCAGCCCCTGGAGATGGCAGCCTTCATCACAGAAAGTCAACTTAGGGTGTGTGTGCGTGTGTGTGTGTGCGTGCGCGCGTGTGTGTGTGTTTTTAACCGGGCTCTTGGCTGTAATTGGATTCAGTCTGAAACAACCACGTCCGCACCGGGAAAGGAGGGCATTGGGGCGGGGGCGGAGGAGAGGCTGTGGGAGAAGGGAGGGACCAGAGGAGAGAGCAAGAGAGGGCTCGCGATCCAGTTCGCCGACTAAGCAAAAGAAAGATCAAAAAACGGAGAAGAGGGGACGAGCTAACAGGCGCTTTCAAGAACAATTGCCTCATCTCCAGGCGGACAGCGCTCGAGGAATCCAAATTCAGCGCCTCCCGAAGACAAAGGCGCCCCAGGGAGTGGCGGCGCGACTCCAGGGCTTGGGCCCCGCCGCGGAGCCCGCACGGCCGGTCTGCCCGGACGGTCGCGGACCATGTCTCCCGCCCCACGGCCCTCCCGCAGCCTGCTGCTCCCTCTGCTCGCGCTCGCCACCGCGCTCGCCTCCCTCAGTTCGGCCCAAAGCAGCTTCAGCCCCGAAGTAAGTGAGCCCCTCCGGCCCTGCCTGGGGTCGTGCGGCGGAGGAGGCGAGCCCCGGGGTCTCCAATGGGAAGCCCCCTTCGGAGCGGCGGGCTTTCGGGGTCCCGGTCGCTCCGGCCTGCAAGATCCCCTCCTTTTTCTTTCTCTCCTCCAGACTTCCAAGTTGATCCAACTTTTGCCTCCTCCACCCTCCCCACCCCCCGCCCGCCACCGCCTTCTTTCCCACTCGTTTCCTTGGAAGAACTTTACAGCCGGGCCCACTCCCCACCCTCCCCAATTCCCCCGGGCTCTGCGCTCCGCTCTGGAACCAGTGGGAGTCTGATAAATATTTGGACTCGGCTCAGACCCCGCGCTCTCCTGGTTTCTTGTCATGTGGAAGAGTTTGTTGTTTCTTAACTTTCCAGCTCGCCCGCGCTCGCCCGCGCTCTCCCGCCAGCGGGCGCCGGCGCCGGGCGGCCAGGGAGGGCTCTGGAGGACCGCAGCCCGGGACCCCCACGCTGCGGCCGCTGCCCGCCGGCCGGGCCCTCCACCCGCGCACTCGCGCCCATGTGGGGTCGCGGGTGGATGGCGGAGCGGCCCCGGCCCCGGTCCCCCTGAGAGGATCCCTCTGGGTCCCGGCCCCGGAACCCTGGCGTCGAGGGTCGCGGCGCTGGCGCCCTGGCCGCCTTCGCGCGCGCACAAAGCTCTCCTTGTGAGCGGGGGCTCGGCCGGGCCGCCTCCTCCCACCGCCCCCTCCCCCGCCCTCGCCTCGGGGCCCTTTTTGTTGTTAATTGCTTTTCTGTGTTAATTGCATGGAAACTGAGGTGCCGCACGCACGGTGGAATGGGGACAGGGCCTGGGCCTGGGCGCCCGCGCAGGTCTTGGCTGACTCAGGCGCCCCCCAACCTATTCCTCGACGTGGGCCCACCCGGCGGGGAGGAAGTCGCGTGGGAGTTGTCTGAAGAGGTTTTTCCTCTCTCTCTCTCTCTCTCTCTCTCTCTCTCTTTTATTTTGGGGTGAAGGTGGGAGACGGATTTGATCAGCTTCTTATTTTGGGACATCCCAACCCACTCAGCCCCGACAGGGCCTGGGTGCCTGGGTGCGGTCTGGAGGGGCTGGGAAGGGCCTGAGAAGGGGGAGGGGATCTGGACTTGGCTTCCTCCAACTCCATCGGCGCCCTGGTCCCACCCCTAGAGGAAACATCTCCAGAAAGAACACACTCTCTCTGTCCTAAAGGGATCTGAGGCTGAAAGAAGAAGGGTGGCCCTAGGCAGGGGGTGACCAGGAAGTGTGAAAATCCGCCCTGTGGCTAATCCTGGCGCTGGCCAGGCGGAGGAGGCATACCCTTTCCAGGCCTGGAGTCTTCATCTGCAGCCTGAAAGCAGAGCTCCCAACAAAAGGAGCCTGGGCACCTGGGGGGCAGCCCTCTGCCAAACTCGCCTGCCCTGCCTTCCTCCTTCCCCTGCCCCACTCGGCCCCCAAAGGGAGGCGGGCAGCCCTCTCTCTGCTTTAAGTGGGGCATGGGCAGTCCTAGTGCCAGAACCACCATTTGCTTCTGGGCCAGGGAGGGGTGTGAGGCAGAGGGAGGGAAGAGCAGGCCCACAGGCTGCTGCACGGGGGCCTGCTGGAGAGCCAGAGGGTGCCCCCGACCCTGGGCTCCTAGGCCAGAGGTGGGAGCAGTTCCCTTGACTATCCCGTAGGGCAGCGCTTTTCAACCAGTGTGCCGCAAGAATTTTTAAAACATGCAATACCTGACTATTTAGTCAGGGGCACTGAGCTCTTTTTTCCTTAGATCGTCAAATTAAAAAAAAAAAATGACAACTGGCAACACACAATAGCTGTCCAGTGTTAATTCATCAAAATCAGACCAGTTTTTTGTCAGATAGGCCAAAAAAATACACTTTTTGGTGTGCCCCGAAGAGTTTTAGTAATTAGTTTTATGCGTGCCTGAGATGAGAAGGGTTGAAAATCACTGCCCTGGGGAATGCCTCGCACCACTCCGTTTTCAAGACAAAGCCAAGGAACAGTTCTTTGACCCGACTTGTTGCTCCCTCTCCAGGACAGTGTGGCAGAGGAGCTGGGGTGGCCCAGGCCTCCATAGTCCTGCAGCGGCTTCAGGACAGCCCTCTTCTCCCCTTGGCCTGTCTGGCACTCAGCCCTTCCCCCACCCAGCCGCAGACACAAGAGTCCTCTCTTCTGTGGTTCCAACCTCACAGTCTCTGCGGTTCTTGCTTTGCTCAGAGTCTGCCCCTGTGAGGGAAGAAAGCCTAGGCATGGGAGGAGAGGAACAGGGGCACCTCCTTCCCAGGACTTCCAGTACTCTTGACTCGAGGGAAGTCCCTTCTTTGACTAAGTCTTCACTTTTGACTTTGGGTGTGGGGTGGAGGTTGTGGGTATGAATGTTTACACCTGCCTACCTTCCTGAAAGACTCATCAGGGAGAAGGGTTTATCCCAGAGCTCTTGGCTGTAGATTCTCCTCACCTCTCTGCCACCCTCCTCCCTTCCATCATCCTGCCCTAGAATTCCCCTCAGTTTCACTCCCTGAGGGTTAAGGGGACCTTACCTGGGTCCTCCTGACTTCCAGCTCTGCATAGGCCACTCTAATCCTTTCCCAGAGCTGAACTCCTAACTGGGGTCAAAGGCCTAGAATGTGTCTGCCCTACAAGTGAGGCTAGGGGCAAAGGGAGTTTCCTGCACAGATAGGTATAGGCCACAGCAGGCTTCCCGAAGGCACTTAGCTGAGGCATCAGCCAGCGCAGGTCAGGGCAAGCATGTAGTTGTTGTGGAGAGCAGCCCAAGCCTGAAGCGCCCTGCTCCGCTCCGCTGTGGTATACCAGAGGTTAAACTTTGCTCTTGCTTCTACCCTTGAGAAAGGGCTCTCAGAGCAGGGTGGTGCTGGGGTTACTCTGGCCAGGCCTGTTGGCTGAGGAAAGGCTGTGTTGTTTACATCTCAGGCCCTACCTCCATCATCCTTGGGGGATTACTTCCCAACACTATGTTGCAATTCTTGCCCCTGCAGGCTCAGGTCCCCAGTCAGCTGCTCCTGAATCACCTCTAGCCCCTGTGCAAGAGCACTGTTCTGCCACTAGGGCGTCAGCCTGGAGGCAAAGGGCCACGTGGAGATTTATCCTAATAACCTGGGGCAGAAGGTACAGCACCTAACACTGCAGCCTCAACTCCTCTGCACCCCAAGTTCTGCCAGGTGCCGTGCAGCCCCTCTCTGGCCTGCCTACAGAGGCAGAGCTGGAGCAGGTACCAGGTGTCCAGGCAGTATCTTCCCCATTCAAGAATCCAAGTATTTTCACATCCCATATATGACTTGGCTCCTTCTCCTTCGCAGGCTTTAGGAAAATACTCCATTGTTCTTACAATAAAGGCAAACTTTTTCCTCAACAAGGTTTCGCAGTGTGTGTGCCTTTCAATCAAAGACCAAAAACCTAACTTTACTTTAAGGCAATATGCCAGCCTTTATATTATGAACAATTCACAACATGCCTGAAATAAAATAAATACAGTCACCAAATCTCCACCTCACCCCATCTCCCACTCCGTGTATTGAGATCCTTAAATGGATGGTTTAGGTCCCCAGCCTTAGGCCAGATGCCACTTGGATGGAAGCAGTGGAGGGATCCTGGCTCGGGCTGCATCACACCTCTCACCACCTGCAGAGGCCCCAGCTTCCCCTATCAGCAGCCAGCCTCGGCCCCAGCTCCTCTTCTGCCCTCCTTTCTAAAAAATCTCAACCATGAGGGCCCTGGAGGCTTACCATCCCTCTTTCACAAGGGGCTCATGCCAGCCCCAAGAGTGGAGCCCTTCAGCCTCTCCCCTTTCCACCCTGAGAAGACATCTGAGAACTCGGTTAAACAACCAGGGCTCCCATCCTGAAGACAGCTACAGCCAGTGACCAGAGCTGGAGCCTGCAGCTCCAGGAGGACAAGCCATACTGGGGCCTGGGCCAGAGTTCTGGTCCAGCCTCCAGTCTTGGAGTGCCTCCAGACCCACTGCCAGAGCCAGGCTGAAGCTCATTGCCCTTTCCTCATCAAGTGGAGGGTTCATGCTAGGTGCCATGAGGAGGCAGAGGCTTCCCTTGGTCTGGGTGGGGATGCTCTAAGCCACATCCCTTTCCCTACAGGCCTGGCTGCAGCAGTATGGCTACCTGCCCCCTGGGGACCTGCGTACCCACACACAGCGCTTGCCTCAGTCACTCTCAGCTGCCATTGCTGCCATGCAGAGGTTCTACGGTCTACGAGTGACAGGCAAGGTTGATGCAGACACCATGAAGTAAGTGCTAGACCCTGGTAGGAGTTCTGCCCAGCACCCACTGACACAGCACTGAGCACCACAGAAGTTGCTCCCTGATTGCCTGCCTCCTGCCCTTGCCTCATCCCCACATGCTGATCCTGACCCTCTTTTTATTCACCCTGACCTTGCCCACACTGACCCTGGGGCCAGACATTCCCCCTGACCTCTGAAGACCTTTGGCTGTCATACACTATACTGATCCCACTCTTCACACTCCCACCTACCTCAGGGCTATGAAGCGCCCCCGCTGTGGTGTTCCTGACAAGTTTGGAGCAGAGATCAAGGCCAATGTTAGAAGGAAGCGCTATGCCATCCAGGGCTCCAAATGGCAGCATAACGAGATTACTTTCTGGTGAGTCCAGTAGGCAAGTGGCCTTTCTCACACTGGGTTCCCCTTCCCGACAGTTCTGTTTACAGACACTCAGAGGCATCTTGCCATCCTCACCTCTTCCTCGGATGCATCCTTGGGAACGGGATGGAGAATAGCTGTAACCCTGGAGAGAGGTGCAGCCTATAAGGGGGAAGGGTACACCTCAGGGCCAGAAAGTGAAAGCCTGAGGGTCCCCTAAGCCCTCAGTACTTGGGGCAGAGGCACGGTGAGGCAGCAAGAAGAGCTGGGTCAGGCAAGGCTGGCTGAGCAGTTCGGTCAGCCCTGGGAGAGTGAGTACAGGGAAGGAGAATTTTGTCGCTTATAATCCTAACATACTGTAATCCTCTCTCCATATGGCTGGACCTCAGCATCCAGAATTACACCCCCAAAGTAGGCGAGTATGCCACGTACGAGGCCATCCGCAAGGCATTCCGCGTGTGGGAGAGCGCCACCCCGCTGCGTTTCCGAGAGGTACCCTACTCCTACATCCACGAGGGCCATGAGAAGCAGGCCGACATCATGATCTTCTTCGCTGATGGCTTCCACGGCGACAGCACACCCTTTGATGGCGAGGGAGGCTTCCTTGCGCACGCCTACTTCCCAGGCCCCAACATCGGAGGGGACACCCATTTTGACTCTGCCGAGCCCTGGACTGTCAATAATGAGGATCTGAATGGTGAGCCCTGGGACTCTTATTCTGGGGCGAGTCAGTGGTCATTCGTATAGCATTGGCCTGCTTCCTCCCACAACTTTATACCCCAAATCTCAGGGCTGCCGGGGTCTACAAAGATCTGCAGGTCTGACTTCCAGCGAAAAAAGGAATCCAGTTTTGAACTACTTACATGTGGTTTTTTCTCTCACCCCATCATTGATTTCTCAGTCAAAGACTTCAGAGCATCCACATCACCCACTTTTCCAGACAGATGTCATCTGGGGAGAAACAGACCCAGACAGGGCCTCAGCCTCCCTTAGCACGGGTCTCCTGGGATTGGAATCTAGCCCCAGAGCACTCTCTCACCTTCTCCCAGAAGACCTGGGGGGCTTTGTGGCTTTTTGAGTGAAAAACCCTGCAGGCAGAGTTGGGTGTGAAACTGGAGCCTCTGATAGCAAAGCTGGGAGTCTTCGGGAAGGGACCCAGGCTGCCATCATAACCCTCCCCGTCCCCCCAGGCAATGACATCTTTCTGGTGGCCGTGCATGAGCTGGGCCACGCCCTGGGCCTCGAGCACTCCAACGATCCCTCGGCCATCATGGCGCCCTTTTACCAGTGGATGGACACGGAGAACTTCGTCCTACCCGATGATGACCGCAGGGGCATCCAGCAACTGTATGGCAAGTAATCTCTGCCCACACCTGCTCCTTTCCCTCTGCTCCTTGTCTTTGCTGCTCTGGCCTGCGTGTTTCTTCCCCTTTCCCGGGCCCTACAGTCTCCCCACCCCCAAACTCTGCCTCTGTCCACTCCCACTTTCGAGTCTACCTTTTCTGTCCCTCCTTAGCTGATTGCTTCAGACGTCCTCCACCTTTTCCAAGGGTGTTGTCTGCCCATCTGTCTGTCCTTTCCTCTCCCTCTCCCACCGCGTCTGAAGTGCTCCTGTGTTCTCTGCCCCAGGGAGTCAGTCAGTCCCCACCAAGATGCCCCCTCAGCCCAGGACCACCTCCAGGCCCTCTGTCCCTGACAAGCCCAAAAACCCCACCTATGGGCCCAACATCTGTGACGGGAATTTTGACACCGTGGCTGTGCTTCGAGGGGAGATGTTTGTCTTCAAGGTGAGAGGAAGATGTGGGCTGGTGGGGGGGCACAAAGAGGCTTGACGACCAGGAGGCAGCGGGAGAGCCTTGGGGACTGAGCTGAGGAACTGAGTGACGAGACATAATGTATTCTTCTTCCCTCGCCTGCCTCCCAGGAGCGCTGGTTCTGGCGGGTGAGGAATAACCAAGTGATAGATGGGTACCCGATGCCCATCGGCCATTTCTGGCGGGGACTGCCCGCGTCCATCAACACTGCCTACGAGAGGAAGGATGGCAAATTTGTCTTCTTCAAAGGTAACCAGGCCACAGTCTTGGGGTGTGGGGAAGGTCTCCCTGGATGAGCAGATTCCACTTGACTCCTCCACAGACCCTAGAACCCAAGTGGGACCTCGATCCCGCCCTTCTGTTGCCTCCCCAGGAGATAAGCACTGGGTGTTTGATGAAGCTTCCCTGGAGCCTGGCTACCCCAAGCACATTAAGGAGCTGGGCCGAGGCCTGCCTACTGACAGGATCGATGCTGCTCTCTTTTGGATGCCCAATGGAAAGACCTACTTCTTCCGGGGAAACAAGTAAGATCTCGACCCCTCGACCCCAGGCCTGCCTCCTCAGACACCACTACCAGATTCCCTGTCTTCTAGAGAAAGACACATTTTACCTCTGGGATGTTTCCCTGGAGGAGTTGGCTAAGCCCCCATTGTTGCCTAGCAACAGGCAGCCTCCTTTGGATGATGAGTGAGTGGGATGTGACCGGGTCACCGTTTCAGACCTGGTCATTTGACGCCTCCTGCCCCCAGCACCATGCCTCCGTTCCAGCAGCCTGGCACTGTCATTAAGGGCTGCTGGTGGCTTCTTAGAGCCTGGGCCCTCCCTCCCACCTCCACCTTCCGCCACTTTCAGCTGCAGGCCCTCATTACTCAAAACCCCTGTCCAGAGCCACTCTTAACTCACTGGTGAATCAGTACCAGGTCCTGCTACCTTCTGAGGACGTGCCCAGTGCCCAACCACTTCCCTTCCTCTCTGCTCCACCAGGTACTACCGTTTCAATGAGGAGCTCAGGGCAGTGGACAACGACTACCCCCAAAATATCAAGGTCTGGGAAGGAATCCCTGAATCTCCCAGAGGGTCATTCATGGGCAGCGATGAAGGTGAGAGGGACATGGGAAGTGCCTCTAGGGGGAGGATCGATGGGTACAGGAGTTAAGAGAGAGGAGGAGGAAAGGTGGAGAGCACTGTGGGAAAAGAATGACGACGGTAATGATGGTGGAGCCCTCGCCACAGACCAGGCACTGGGCTAAGGGCCTCCCGGTGTTCGAGCCGTTAGTCCCCACCACTCCTGCCACCTGGTGCTAGAATTACCCTGTTTATAGCTGAGTTCACTGACGCGTTTTCCCTCTGCTCTTCTCTCCGGGCCTCCTGGACATGGCCCCGCCTCTGTCTCCTTTGCCGCCTTCTTGCTGACCCCTGCAGTCTTCACATACTTCTACAAGGGGAACAGATACTGGAAATTCAACAACCAGAAGCTGAAGGTAGAGCCGGGCTACCCCAAGTCCGCCTTGCGGGACTGGATGGGCTGCCCTGCGGGCGGCCGGCCCGACGAGGGAACTGAGGAGGAGACGGAGGTGATCATCATCGAGGTGGACGAGGAAGGCGGCGGGGCCGTGAGCGCAGCCGCCGTGGTGCTGCCCGTGCTGCTGCTGCTCCTGGTGCTGGCAGTGGGCCTTGCGGTCTTCTTCTTCAGACGTCATGGGACCCCCAAGCGACTGCTCTATTGCCAGCGGTCCCTGCTGGACAAGGTCTGACCCCCACTGCCGCCCGCCCACTCCTACCATGTGGACTTTGCCTCTGAAGGCCAGTGGCAGCAGATGGTGGTGGGTGGGCTGCTCCCACCCGTTCCAAGCTCCCTCCTCACCCCCACCTCCCTTCTCTGCCTTATGACTGGCCCCTCTTACCCTCATCCCTGGCATTGCTTCTTCCCAAGATGGGTCTCTTGGGGGCTGAACAGGGGCCACCCCTTCCAGTCCCTGCCCCTGAGGGGCCCCTGTACCTTGGTGTATGTCCAGCCTCATCTGAATGTCTTGGCTCTGCACTTGAAGGCAGGACCCTCAAACCTCACTGGTAAAGGTCAAATGGGGTCATCTGCTCCTTTCCATTCCCTGATATACCTTTAACCTCTGAACTCTGACCTCAGGAGGCTCTGGGCACTCCAGCCCCAGCAAGCCCCCAGGTATACCCAATTGGCAGCCTCCCACCACTCTTTTCAGTTAAAAGGAATCTAACCTTTTATGAAGGGAGACCCTGAGAGAGTGTGAGGGGGTGGGAGCTGCAAAGCCATCTTAAGATCTTGAAAGCTTAGAGAGGGTCAGTCCTCTCCACAGAGATCTGCCTCTCCCCCACCCACTGCCCCCCGAGAACTTCATGGAAGGAGCCTGAGCCATTAAGGAGTAAACTGAGGCTGCAGAAACCCTTGACAGCCTTACTCTCCCAACTGTTAGCCTTGGATGGAGATGTCAAGGTGGGAACAGCTGAGATGAGACCAGGGGGCGCAGCCACCAGGGTGGGACCCTGCAGAGAGATTAGGTTGGGAGCCCTGGGGATGAACCTCAAGGCTCAAATGTAGGCAGCAGGGGGCAAGTGCCAGGGGCAGGGCCATCAGAGGGGTCGGGGTGGGACCAAAAGGTGCAGCAGGAGTGGACAGCTGGGGGCGGGCAGGCCAGGCCAGCAAGGATGCCACAGGGTGGGCTGTGGTACCCAGGGAAGGGTCCATTTTATTGGACCTCTCAGAAAGGGCCTGAGGAGGGCACACCTGCTCCCCTTGGTCCCTCCCCTCTGACTAGACAGTGCAGAGGGGAAGGGTGAGGAGCCCAGAGAAAGGAGCAGGGACTGGGGACTGGCCCTTAATGAGAGTAGCCACCCACTTCTTAGGGAGCAGGAGGCTCCCAGCAGCAGGCAGCCCTGAGTCAGTTTGCCTCAGCCAGCCTCAGGGAGGGGCAGGTGCCTGTACATTTCTTATTTCTTGGTCAGGTTACCCCCTCACTTCCTGATGCCCCACCCCTCAGCCTATCCTATCGATGTCCTGCGCCCCTCACCCCCACCCAGCCCACCCATTTGAAGTCTCTTTCGGCCACCCCGCCGAGGTGGTCATGGTACCAGGGACTTGGGAGAGTGAGAGACCTTTCAGGGGGTGAAAGGAGAGGGATGTCAGGGGTGGGGGCATGGGGGGTGGGGGAAATGGGAAGAACGGTGCTGGTAGTTCGGCTAAGTTTGTCTTGTTTGGGTTTTTTTGTTTTGTTTAATGTATATTTTTATTATAATTATTATATATGAATTCCTTTCAAATCGTTCCTTTTTGTTAACAAGGGGCATGGGGAAGGGTGGGGGTGGGGGGCAGAGGCATCCGACCCCAGGAACCTGCAGGGCGGGGCTGGGTCAGTGCCCTCTAAGGACATTTTTGACCTTGTTCAACCTTTCCACAAAGAATAAATGGTGTTTCACATTCTTTGTGTGGCTGCTGTTCTCTCAGTGCAAATGGGCTGTGGCTGCGAGGAGAACAGAACGGGGGGAGCGTGCTCATGAGCAGCGCTTTCCAGGAGGGGGCATTCGGTATTTTTCATAAAATACCTGATGGATAAAGGGATTCAGGGGCCAGAGTTGGGGAGAAAGGTGTACTCCGTGAGGGCAGAGGGGGCGATCCACAGGGCACCCTCCCGACCCGGCCTAAGCGGCTACAAAGGTAGGAGGAAGTGGTCAAGCTGAGGCCACTCGGAAGCTTCCTAAATTGCACGATACAGTCCTGTGATCTGGCCACAGACCCTGTTTCCTCAAGGCTCTGCCTCCTGCTGAGGATTCCTGGGATCATATTCAGCCCCAGGCTCTGGCCGGCCTTCCACCCCAGCCCTCAGGGTCTGAGCCTCTTTCAGGCCTGGGGCTGGGCTCCTGGGGCAGAGGTAACGGACTGGCTGCTTCAAGGCCAGTTAGGAGTGGCCTATCTCTGGCCAAACAGCACTTCTACCCCAACCGCCCGGGAGAGGCAGGATGGTCAGCTTGGAAGGGCAGGACAGAATAGCCAGGCTTTGTTTCCTCTTTCCCTATACACTGGGCCAGACAGGGTTCCCAGGCTGCTGACCCACCCTTCCTCCGAAACCAGCCTGAGGGAGGAATAGCTCAGTTGCTGAGTCAGCTCAGCTGGAGGGGAGCACTCATCCCCCCCACTCCCCACCCCTTTCCCTTCCTGCCTCAGCCCAGCCCACCCTGGGCTTCAGCCCAGGCCCCCTCCACAGCCTGCCTCCAAGAGCCCTGGCCCCACCTAGGCCAGTCCTATCCAGCTGCTATTCAGGGCTGCTTGGTGTGATTGCTTTGGCAGAAGGGGTACCCCATCTTCCTGCCAGGCAGGAACCCTGACCCTGCACCCAGCCTCCTGCGCCTCTCCTGCCAACAGCTGTTTGGCACAGCCCGTGTGTCTCAGTGGAGTTGGACACCACCTCCCTGCCACCCTCACCGGAGGAGATAGGGACCCCTGAGAAACTGGCATGGAAAAGTCAGGGGTGTCTGGGGGTGGTGAGGCCTGTGCATGTGGCAAGGAACTCAAGGATGAGCTCATGGCCCCCTTGTGTTTTCGTGGCCCACATCTGGAGACAATTACAGATGTTATCCAGTGGGAGTTCTGCAAAACACAGCTGGAACCAGTGGAGGAGCCTGGGGAGGGGGGATGGCCAAAGGGAAGAGGAGGGAGAGCCCCGGGCTCCCAAGGCTGAATGTGGTTTCCCCATCACGAGGAAATTGTTTGGCCCTGATTCCGGAATCACAAGATGCTCTCTGAAGCCAAGGGGAAAGATGGGAATGGAGGACCAGAGACAAAGGGGGAAGGGGTGGAAGAGCAGAGAGAATTGCTGGGTGGAGGCTGCTGGTCTCGTGCTGCCCTGGGCTGAGGGATCCAGCCCAGTGAGGCTGCCTGGCTACCCAGGAAGTGACTTGGTGACCTTCAGGCCCTGGCTGAGTGAACTACTTGCCCTGGTCAGGCTGGGGTGAGAGAAGAGCAGAGGGCCCCAAGGCTCCTAAGAGACCTGCAAATGTGCTTTCACTGGCCCTACCCCCTTTGTCCATTGGGCCTGACCCAATGTCTACGGTTCCAAGTTCCTTTATTCGAAAGCAGCACATGTGAGTTAGAGCAGCCAGGAGAGAGCCAAGGGGAATCTGTGAGGAGGTTTGGGCAGGACCCAGGGAAGCCGGCTCTGAAGAGACTAAACTGGGGGCAAGCGCTAAAAAGAGGCAGTTCTCTGCCCCTGCACTGCACCCCACACATTTGGAAGGGGGAGACACGGACTCCCTTGCCACCGCCTCCCTTCTCTAAGGATCTTGCCGCCAGCTGCGCCCACACCTCCAAGGCTGGCAGCCAGGCAGGGGGTCAGCAGGGTGGGAAGGGAAGACCTAAGTGGAACCGTAGAGAAGAGAGGACTGAGCAGAGTGACCCCCAACACACAGCCTAGCCCGCTTTACTGACCTCTCAGGGTCCCTCCCCAGGGCCCCCTCTCCCCACAATCTGATGGACATCCCGGTCCTCTCCCTGGAACCCCTCTGTATTCCTTTTTCCCTTTCCAAGTGCAGGAAACCGGCATTTGCCAAGAGCCTCACAACACCCAATGGCACAGGCACTAACACTGCCTCCATTTTACAGATGCCATAACTGAGGCCCAGATAAGACTTGCTGAAAGCCACAGCTTGTTAGTCCAAAACTAAAACCCGGGTTGTCTGACTTTTTTTCCCTGTACAGGCAGATTCTGACCATGTTTCTTGAGTATCCCTTCCCATGTGAACTCCACTTAGCTGGGTGTCTGCATAGCAGGGGATCTGCCAGCATGCTCGTGTGCTTGACTGCTCTGCCGCGCAGTGCATCCAACATCAGAATGGGGACTGGGGGTGCGGGGGGAGAAGGGTCCTTCCTCAGGGATCTACTGTGCCAGCAGTCACCTCCCTTCGTGGGGGCAGGAGCAGGTATTACCGGGGGAGAAAGGAGGCAGCAGGACACAGAAGCCAAGGCACTGAGTAGAAAGAACAATGGCGGCAGGTAGGGGAGGGAAGAGTTTGGTGAATGGCTGTGGCAAGGGTTTAGGAGGGCCTTCAAGGGCAGTTCCCACTCCCTAAAACCCCAGGGAAGCCCCGGTCAAGGATGTTCCATTGTCCTGCAGTTCCCATTCCTCCTTCCAACCGCCCCCTCCCCTTAAACCCGTATTAACCTCCTTAGATCAATTCCTGCACACCTAGCCTGGGGGGATTTGCCTTCCTCCTTCAGACAGTCTTGGGAGACAGGGGAGACCCAGAGATGGGGAGGGGGCAGAGAGACCTAGAGGCAGCCTGCAAGGAGGCTGGACAGCGGGGCCTGAAAGGGAGGCAGGCCTGACTGGCCAAAAGCCACCTTCCAAATGAGCTCACACACATACTTTCCACCCTGGCCCACGGCCCACGGCTGAGCGCCTTCCAGGCCAGCCTTCCCCAGTCAGGCCCAACCCCCTCTGTCCTCCCCTGTCCCTCACCAGTCCTGGGTCCAGGGTTCCACAACAGGATCAGGCACCCCAGTTCAGAGCTATCCCCACATTCCGGGGGGAAGCTTCCTCTGCCTCCATGCTGAGGCCAAGTTCCCCCAAAGTCCCTTATTCCTCCAAGGGCCCCTTTGTGGCTTAGAGGAGGAGGAGATTAGCTTCCTGCCCCCAGAGACCCGCACCTAGGGAGAGGGAGGCAGAAGAGGGAACAGAAGAGGTGTCCACACTGTAGTGAATTGGTGGAAGGACTTCCTTTGAGTGTCTGAAGTAGTTCATTGACTCAGGGGCCAGGCCAGGTGTGGAGCTGCCTCACTATGGGTCACTTCCTGCTCACTCACTTGATTTCCCGTTAGGGCACTTCCCTGATTTGGGGCAAGATGGGATCATGGGATCAAGGACAGGCTGACCACAAAATTGGAGGGGGGTGGACAAGAAAAGGGGAACAGGACACCAGTGACTCCGAAGGCCTAGAAGACTCACACGCATGCAACAGGCTGCAGCTCATTTTGATCCCGCCTGTGGTCAAAGACGTCACCCTTCACCCAGCTTCCAGAGACGTGTAGCACCAGGCCAGAGAGCAGGATCAGTTCCCAGAAATGCTCTCTGTAGCCACTCAGTGCCTGACTCTGTGCTAGGATGTGGCTGCCCTGACCATATACCCTGGATCCAATAATATCTTCCTGAGGTCCTGTGAGTTAGTATATTCAGACATGACAATTTGTCTCATTTTGGATTCCCAAAATACAGCCACTGCAAGTGATCACATAGTGGCTGTTGCCATCTAAGGCACTAATCGTGTCATCCTGTCAAAGAATGACTATGATTTATAGTAATACTGACCTGGTCATCACAGCCACTGGACAAATATGTACTGTCCTTACTTATTTTTAATCTATAGTAAAATTTATTGGGGTGCTACTAGAAAAGTCTAAAAAGGCTTCCCGGGGGAGGGTGATAATGAGCTCGAAGAAACACTGAATTAGAAGTCGATCTCAGTTACATGCATTTTCTCTCAACACCATCATTAGCTTGTCCCTTTTTCTTTAGATTTTATTTATTTATTTTTACAGAGTGGAAAGGAGGGAGAAAGAGAGGAGAGAAACATCAATGTGTGGTTGCCTCTCACGCACCCCTCACTGGGGATCTGGCCCAAAACTTAGGCATGTGCCCCAACTGGGAATCAAACTGGTGAACCCCTGGTTTGCAGGTGGGTACTCAGTCCACTGAGCCACACCAGCTAGGGCTCCTTACTTTTTTTTTTTTTTTTACAGAAGAGTAGAATGGTTCTAGGCACACAGAAGCCCCTTAAGTTAATAAAAGTTTCCTGACTTGAATTGCCAATGAGAGCTGTGGTATACGTAAGTAAACAGTGGTATTTGTATACACAAGTACTGTGTGGTATACACATACATAAGTATTATACATAATAAGTAATGAATATGTAACTTTAAAAAGCATTGAATTATATATCCACTTAAGCTTATTTTATTTCTGTAAACTATATTTCTGTAACTTTATATTTCACCTCAATCTTTAAAAGGTTAAAAAAATAAAGAAAAATATATTGAGGTAAAGAGGGTCATAGTTCCAGAACTACTACTTCGTCCCTATAGGCCTCTTCCCTCTGTGCCGACCCCTCCCCCTCCCGAGACTACCCCTGAAGGGGGAGGGGTCAGTACTGAGTTGTGTTGGCCCAGCTCTTCTGGAAATACAGATCCTTCCAACTGTACTCCGGTCCAGGCCGCTTCTGGACCCTGACCTGTAGAGCCCAGCAGGAGAGTCTCTCTTCCCTACAGCCCGCTAAGCTCCATTCCAGTTGTCCCGTGTCTTCTCCATTATACTGGCCTGTGCTCCAAAGGTCCCTTCACCCTGTGCCTGCACAAAACTGCACATAAGTTCTGGGTGAAGGAAAGCTGGGGATGGGGACCAAAGACCCATCCCTCTCTGGCTGGCGGTGCACCCCGCTACACAGCAGAGACCAGCTGGCAAGTTTTGGAAGGTGTCAGCTCCCCCTTGTGCTGGGTATTGGCACTGCAAATCAAGCTCGAAGTAAGAGAAGCAGAGGCAAAGCCAACCGCCCCACCCCCCACCCCGCACAGGACCACCGATACCACCAACCTGTCCTGTCCCCCTTCCCACTTTCCATATTTCCACCCAGGACACCTGTACTTAAAGGGGTGGTGCTATGGGCGCGACAAGATGACAAGCCTTAGTCTTCCAGCTGCAGAGAGGGGGTTGTCAGATTTTCCGTCTCCCGTCCTTGTGTGGGGTTGGTGGGCAGCCCTCGAATTACTCTGAGAAGGACAATGTTGAGGGAGTTGAGACAGAAGATCCGCAGGAGGAAGAGAGACACTTTGTAGCCCTCTCTGTAGAGGCCCTCTGAGTTGTCACACTGCCCCCCTGTGGATGCCTCAGACACTGATCACTCCAGGACGCTCGCCATCTAGGCTTCTGGTTGGGCGTCCAGGTGGGTTCGCTCTCCTGGAGTTCAGAATGCTGTGACAGAACTCCCTCTAGCTATGGCAAGCGGGCCTCTGTAACGCCTTTATGTAAGGGTGGGACCTTTCTGTGACACTTCTCTGAAGCCTTTGGAGATCTTGGGGGTTGGGGAGAGCCTCCAACCTGCACACACCCTCCTAAACTCATTCGCACACCCTGGGGCCAGGAGAATCCTTTAAGCCCAGTCTCACAAGGTTCTTAAATTTTGAAGTTTAAAAAAATGTCTGTAGGTATTTTGTGAATAGCACTATATTATTGCCTTGTGCTAAAAGTTTCATTTGCTAAGTATAAACATTTAAAATATAGCAAGTATTATCAAAACCATCTTAGTATTCAATTTTGTAATATACCAGGGGCTCAAACAATGGGCCATAACCATATGGTAGGGTCTTTAGCTTCCCCGCTTCCTTCAAACACAGAAGTTTCTCCATCTTGAAAAGCTCTCTACTGCATACTTCTGCAGTCTTGGATGATTTCCCCAACCTCCCCTTTTTCTCTGAAGCCAAGGTTTTCCAAGAGCTGTCTGTACTCCTTCTCCAGTCATTTCTTTTTAACCCAACCTCATCTATATCCCAACCGAGGATTTTTAGAAATTTACCAAAACTGTGGCTGACCTTTCTTTCCACCCCAGGCCTTTTCCTCCTTTCACTTTTTTTTTTTACATAAAATTTAAAATTTTAATGGTAAAAAGATAATAAATCTGAAAAGACAAACAATAGATTGTGAAAATGTTTCTAAATCAAGCATCTACATCTAAATGAAAAAAATAAGAGTCTACAAATTGATAGGAAAAACATAACTCAAAAGGAAAATGACCAAAGGATATTAGTGACTAGGTAAGTCACATGGCTAACCGATATAAGATGACCAACTCCACTGTAGTTTGGGATATGCAAATTAAAGAAACAATTATAATTTTTAAAAAGGTTTTGTTTATTTTTAGAGAGAGGGGAAGGGAAGGAGAAAGAGGGAGAGAAACATCAATGTGTGCTTGCCTCTCACACGCCCCCTACTGGGGACTTGGCCAGCAACTCAGGCCTGTGCCCTGACTGGGAATCTAACTGGCAAGCTTTTGTTTCACAGGCAGGCACTTAAACCACTGTGCCACACTAGTCAGGGCCAATTGTAATTTTTTTAATTTAGAGTATCAAAGTAAATGAGGGCACTAACATCCAATGCTGGTGAAGAGAATTGGAGAGTAGTACATTCAAACTTACAGGAATGTGACCTGCTCTAAAATGTTTCTGAAACGGTTACCTATGCCATTTATTACAATTAAAAACAACATATTTGCCCTGGCTGGTGTGGCTCAGTGGATTGAGTGCCCTCCTGCAAACTAAAGGGTCATTGGCTCTATTCCAAGTCGGGGCACATACCTGGGTTTCGGCCCAGGTCTCCAGTAAGGGGCGCTGTGAGAGGCAACCACACACTGATGTTTCACTCTTTCCAACCCTTCCCCTCCCTCTAAAAATAAATCAATGAAATCTTTTAAAAAAATAAAATGAGGACAACAAAAGTGCTTTTCTGTGGTTCTCATCATCCTGGTCTCAGCTCCATTGTCACCTCCTAGAGCAGCCTTCCCTGACCGTTAAAACAAAAACAAACAAAACCTACATATTCCCTTTGACTATAGCTTCTGCCCCAGTAATCCCATTTTAGGAACTCTGTTCTTTAGAAATAGAAGCACAATTATGTACATTCTTTCACTTTGTTTGGTTTCATGTGATCATCTAAGACAACTTGCTTTCAGAATTTCCCTTTGCTCTTCTGTTCTGGGAAGTTATGACACCCTGAAAGCCTTGAGTGAGTCCATAGTTGTCAAGGAGCCCTGAAGGCCCAGGTACAGGCGTCCCTCTGCATTAACCCTACCTGAGCCCTCAGTTTTCTGTGCCTCAAGCAGGGAGTAAGCTGACTTTCTTCATTTGCTCCATTAACTCCAGTTTCTGTTCTCCAGGCTATACAAAATAAACAAATCCTTGCTTTACACTACAGCTCTTCAGATATTTGGATCTAGTTTTTGTGTATTCAATCCTGCATGAAAGTTAAGCTTTTCTTTATGTGTAAAATTTTCTGGTTCCACAAACAGCTTACCACATGATATGGCCTAAAGACCCACACCATTCATATCACCCTCCTTTGGACTAATGCATTTTACCAGTTTTTTAAACATAGTTTCTAGTACACAAGAGGCAGTACCACACAGTGTTAGACCCAAGGGCTCTGTATTTGAATCCAGTTGTACAATTACTATTGGGGTGAATTTCAGCAAGTTATACATCCTACCTAAGCTTCAATTTTCTCTTCTTTATAATGGGGTTAATAATAAAAATTATCGGGGTAGTTGAGTGGATTAAAAGATATAATCTATGTAATGCCTATGTCTGACAGTCATTGTCTAATTGATTCATTCAACATACATTTATTAATACCTACTTTATACTTGGGCACTGAGAAAATACCAGCTAACAAATGGATCCTTGCCCCCATTAAACTTACACTCTTGTGAGAGGAGCAGGCAGGAAACAAGGGAAATGAATAAAATACATACTATATTAGATAGTGATGAGAATTTTCCAAATCTTTAAATTCTGCATCCTTTTTGATGAGAGATTCCACCTGTATTCTCTTCTCGCATTTTAGTATAAACATTCACGAGAAACCAGGCTGATTCTTCAACATTTTGCTTAGAAATTTCTTTTTTTTAAGATTTTATTTATTGGACTTCCGGCAAGATGGAGGAATAGGTGGACGCACCGTACTTCCTCGTACAACCAAGATTAGAAAACCAATAATTTACAACAATAATTTACTATCAGAATAACACCCAGATCTGGCAGAGGATTTATCTGAATGGAAGTCGGGCAGCCAAGAAGTTGAAGTAGACGCATTCATCCGGACTGGTAGGAGAAGACAAGCCGGGCGGGCGCGGGGCTGGCGGCGCGCGGAGGTCGGGGGAAGGTTTGGCACGAAATCGGCGCAAAAGCCATCGGGCGCGCGAGAAGGCAGCGGTGATCCCTGAGTACGCAAGCTGCGGCTGGCAGACCCAGAGGGGTAGCGATTGTGGACCAGGGCAGAACTCGCGGCCCAGAAGCCCAGACAAGGGTCTGAGTCCAGGGGAACGGAACTACCGCCATTGTTTTCTCCCGCCCCGCTCCCGCTCCCGCCCCACCCCCACATATAACGTCACAATCTAGCGACCGGGGTGCCCAGCCCCGGTGAGCACATAAGGCTCCGCCCCCCACCGTAACAAGAGCAACCAGACCGGAAAAAAAAAGGAGAGACGGGGGGGGGGGGGGGGGATATGTTTTCAACAGAGCAGATCAGTCCCCCAGGACTCATCCTTTTGAGCGACCAAGAATTAGCCAATCTATCAGATGCGCAGTTCAAAACACTGGTGATCAGAAAGCTCACGGAACTGGTGGATTTTGGACAAAATTTAGATGAAAGAATGCAGATTACCATAAAACAGATGCAGGAAGACACGCGGAGGAGAGCCAATAGTGAAAGGAAGGAATATGAGTCTCAAAACACTACAGTGGACCAGAAGGAAGATAGAATCAACCAAGCAGGAAAGCATGATGAAATAAGAATTCAAAAAATTGAGGAAAAGATTAAGAGCATCCAAGACACCTTTAAACGTTCCAATATCCGAATTATAGGGGTACCAGAATCGGAAGGGGAAAAGCAACAGATTGAGCACGTATTTGAACAAATAATAAAGGAGAACTTCCCCAATCTGGCAAAGGGAACAGTCTTCCAAGAAATCCAAGAAGCTCAGAGAGCCCCAAAGAAGTTGGACCCAAGAAGGAACACACCAAGGCACATCATAATTACATTAGCCAAGGTAAAAACGAAGGAGAGAATCCTAGAAGCAGCAAGAGGTAAGGGGACAGTAACCTACAAAGGAGTTCCCATCAGACTGTCAGCTGATTTCTCCAAAGAGACCTTACAGGCAAGAAGGGGCTGGAAAGAAATATTCCAAGTCATGAAAGACAAGGACCTACATCCCAGATTGCTCTATCCAGCAAAACTCTCATTTAGAATGGAAGGGCAGATAAAGTGCTTCTCAGATAAGGTCAAGTTAAAGGAGTTCATCATCACCAAGCCCTTATTTTATGAAATGCTAAAGGGACTTATCTAAGAAAAGAAGATAAAGAAAAGACATGTATAGTAAAAGGACAGCAAACTCACAAATATTAACAACCACACCTAAAGCAAAACCAAAAGAAACTAAGTAAACAATTAGAACAGGAACAGAACCACAGAAATGGAGGGCACATGGAGGGTTAGCAGCAGGGGGGTGGGAGGAGGAGAGAGGGGGAAAAGGTATAGAGAATAAGTAGCATAGAATGTAGGTTGAAAATAGATGGGGGAGGGCAAGAATAGTACAGGAAATGTAGAAACTAAAGAACTCATAAGTATGACACATGGACATGAACTAAAGGGGGAAATGTGGGTGGGAGGGGGGTACAGGGTGGAGGGGAGAGAAGGGGGGAAATGGGACAACTGTAATAGCATAATCAATAAAATATATTTTAAAAAAAGATTTTATTTATTTATTTTTAGAGAGGGAAGGGAGGGAGAAGGAGAGAGAGAGAGAGAGAGAGAGAGATCAATGTGGGGTTGCTGGGGGCCATGGCCTGCAACCTAGGCATGTGCCCTGACTGGGAATCCAACCTGCGATGCCTGGTTCGCAGCCAGTGCTCAATCCACTGAGCTATGCCAGCCAGGGCGCTTAGAAATTTCTTCAACCAAATATCCAATTTCATTGCTCACAAGTCCTACCTTCTGCACAACACGAGGACTCAAACAGAGTTAAGCAGAGCCCTCTCCACTTTGTAAAAAGGATCCCCTTTTCTCCACTTTCCAATACTCCTCAGCTCCATCTGAGACCTCTCAAGATAACCTTTACTGTCCATATGTCTAACAACATTTTCATTACCACATAGGTATTCTTTAAGAAAACTGAAGCCCTCTCTACAGCAGTCCTCTTCTGAGCCCTCACAAGAATTGCCCTTAACAGTCCATTCACGGCAATGGAGGCTGTCTCCAGCATGCACCTCCAGACTCTTCCAGGCTCTGCCCATTACCCAGCTCCAAAGCCACTTCTATATTTTAGGTATTTGTTACAGCAGCACCCCCACTTCTCAAGACCAGGTTTCTGTCTTAGTCCATTCAGTCTCCTACTAAAAAAAAATTACCACCAATTGGGAACTTATAAACAATAGAAATTTATTGTCCACAGTTCCGGAGGTTTGGAAGTCCAAGATTAAGGGCTGACATGGTCACCTTCTGGTGAAGTTTCTCTCCATGGTTCACAGCCAGTGCCTTCTTACTGTGTCCTCACACAGCAGAAAAGTTTAGGGATCTACCCTCATGACCAAAGCATCTCCCAAAGGCCCACCTCCTGAGATGATTATCCTCGGGGTCAGGAAATCAACAAAAGAATTTGGGGGGACAGTGTTCAAAGCACAGTACAATATGAATTCAGTATCTAGCATCATTTTTTTTGGTTTCATGCATATTAAACCAGGTTTTTTTTGACACACTAGAAAAAAAGAATTGGGGGTACACAAACATTCAGACCATAACACCTCGGCTCCTGCACATGCTAGCAGTTTGATCCTGAGAAAATTATCTAAACTATTTGTGATTCAGTTTCCTCAATTATAAAACAAGGACAAAAACAACACCTATTTCCTAGAGGTGTGGTGAGGATTAAATGATATTATATACGTGAAGTACTTAGAACAGCGCCAAGCATACAGTGAGTACTCTATAAAAGTTATGCTGTCATTTTGAAAACCACACTTCTGCCCATATTCCATTGCTTCCACTATTTTTATAATTCCTGAAAGAATTCTAAGAACATTACTATAGACCCATTCCTACATGTATGTGATGGTCTAGGGTGTGACTGAGGTAAGCCTGGACACTTAAACTCACTAAACAAATTAAAGCTTAAACTCATTATTAGCACCTTGGTCCTCTTTTCTTCCTCATATTTTTTTTTTTGTTTGAATTCACTCTTAAATATGTTTTGCACAGTGCCTTGCACTTGGAAGTCATTCTAATAAGTAATGCAAGGCTCAAAAAGTATTTGCTATTGTTCTACTCTGGTGCAGTTTCTTCCGGATGGTGATGATGATGATGATGATGATTTCCAACAGCATAGATCTTGATTTTATTTTCATCAATTTTCTTTTTATTCAGCACACCAGACCATAGGCTCACTTCCTCCTTCCCCCTGCAACTCTTCCCATCTCACCACCATCTGTCCTGCTTCCTTTTCCAACCGCCCACATTTCCCAACCACCCACATTCTGGCTGCCATGGGTACTCCCCATGGCTCTCTGGCTTTTTAATTTATGTATCTGATTTCTTTTCCCAACTAGACTGAAAGCTCCCTGAAGCTAAGGTGAAATCCTAAGAGTTCCCGGCATCAGCTAAAGACCCAGCATGGAGAACACAGCCAAGCACGCTACTAAAATCTCCATGATCACTCTCAGAACTTAAATATTTTTAATTCCCCCAAACTCTTTGTCCCTCTTTCCTTTGCTCAACATCCTCCTCCTACAGGGAGGGTTCTTTCTCACCCCTCATTAATCCCAAGGGCTGCAGTAGAGAGCAGAGAGAGGTGAGGCATGGGTCCAAGTGGCAGGAAGGCCTTTTCCTGACCAACTCTGTGGCTTCAGGCCCGGTGGAGATCCCAGTTTTGAACATGTCAAAGCCAATGTCGTTAACATAAAACTGTTTTGCACCATTTGTAAAGCAGCAGGAGTAGTAAGGATCCAAGTGTATGTTCTATCCAAAGCAAGATCACCTAGGTTCAAAACTTTGTTTCAGCATTTACTAGATCCATGATCTTGGGAAAAATACTTAACCTTTCTGTACTGGGAGTTTCCTTATCTGTAAAATGGGAGTAACAATACTATCTTACCTCTCAAGATTGTTGACAGGAATAAAAGAGCAAACAATTGAAAAGTGCTTAGATTTGTACCTGAAATGTGAAAAGAAAAAAGCTAAAAAAATATTTGCTGTGGGTGTTTATTAATCTTACCTATCAGTGCCACAGGAAATCAGTAACCCCAAGCTTCCATAAATTAGAAATACCTCCTGTGACTAATAGTTACTATTACAACCAGGTATGGAGCACCTTCTATATGTTCAACTTGCATTATCTCCCTAAAGGACTGACAAACTTACGAAGGAGATGCACTATTATTACCCCCATTTCATAACTGAGAAGCACAGGAAGGTTAAATAATTTTCTCAAGGTCACAAAGCCAGCAAGTGGGGAAGTCACGTTTATTCATTTATTTACCATTTATTGAGTTTTTTCTGTGTCGGGGCAGGAGGGAAGCCCTGTGGGTACAAAGGTAAACAGGAAGTTTCAGTTTTCAGAAAAGAGGCAGGGCGGGGCCTGGAGTGACGAGTAAACAAATAGTTATCACACCGTGTGGTAATTTCTATAATAGAGGCTAACTACAAAAAGTGCTACCGGAGCTCAGACACAGGCACAAGAAAAGTTCTGAGAGCTTGAGGCCAAAGGAAAGACACGGCAGTTAAGGAATAAGCAGTTGTCTTTTACAAACGTGTCCTGTAACAAACGAGTTACACCGAAAGGAATAAACAAAGCCGAGATAAAACTGGAGAACGAGCGCTCCTTCAAGAAGCCAGTCCGACCAGTCCTCGCTGGGCCTGAAAGGGGTTAAAGCGCGCGGGCGGGGTGCGCGCTGTGGAGCGGGGGTGGGGCTAGGCTCGTCCCCGCCCCTTCTTCTGCCCTGGTTGCTCCCAGCCCTAGGGTGCCGCCCGGACGAGGGCCGGGGAGCAGGGCAGTGCTTCCTGTCCCCCTCCCGGCTCTCCTGCTGCGTTCCTCTGAGTAGACGCACTGGATAAGTTAAGCCGCCCCACGGGCCGGCCGTGCAGGTGAGGGTCGGCAAAGTTTGGCTCGAAGAGGAAGTGGCCTCAAGCCCCGGCAGGTGGCGGCCAAGCCTGAACCCCGGCGCTCGCGGCCTGCGGGCGAGCTGTAGGCGAGGGCGCGCCCCGGAATCCGGCCTCGAGCCGATTCCCGGGGCTTCGGGAGCCGGCTTGGAGAGGCGGCTTTCAGTGCGAACGAGGCGGCAGCCCGGAAGACAACTCCGAAGTTGGCGAGAGACACCGCCCCTGCTCTCGGGCCATCGCCGCCTCCCCGCCCCCAGCCCTGGCATCCCGAGCAAGGGTCAAGGAGCCCGGGCTATGGAGCCCCCTCGGGAAGGCGTCACTGAGGGGCCTGGACGCTCGGAGCGGCGCTGTCTCTGCACTGGGTAGACAACAGAGCCTTTGGAACTCTTTCTGCTGTTCCGGACGGCTCAGGATGCCGCCGGCCATCCTCCTCTTCCTCCTCCTCGGTAAGAAACCAAAACGAAACTCCTCACTCGGCACTCCGCCCCTAGGGCTGTCACGGCCCCAGACGCTCTAGCTCGGTTCCTCTTCTGCTGCCCCTCAGCCTACCCTGCCAGCCCCTGCCCCCAGCCCTGCCGCCGCACCCAGCGCTGCCTGCCCCAGCCCCCGAGAAGTCTTTAGTCACCCCCTCAGCCCTCATCATCCCTCCGGCTTCCCTAGATCTCCGGGCCACCCCTCAGGCCATGCTGCAGGACCTTCCTTTGAGTTTGTACGCGGTAGTCCGCCTGCTTCACCACCCCTTCCCATAAACTACCGGGAAGTCCCAGGTGGCTCCTTTCCCCCCTTGAGTTGTACAGTAGAAGAAAACTTCTAAATGCCTCCCTCTCCTGCCCTTTCTCGCTCTTCCTCTAGGAGGCGCGCTGGCACATCCAGACCGGATAATTTTCCCAAATCCTGGTGAGCATATGATGTCTCTGGGGCCTTGGGGCTTGGTAAAATGAGGGCAGGCCCAAGAGAAGGAGCCTCTCTTCTCTGAATTCTTCTGGTCCCTACCGTAGTTTTTGAGTGAAGATCATCCACCCTTTATTTTACAGATGGGGAAACTGAGACCCAGTATGAGCCCTCACCTGGTAGTTACACATTTTGGGGTTTTTTTTTCCCCAATCTCCATGCTTGATCTCCCTAGCCAGAATGTAGTCTCCCTGAGAGTTGAGACAGTTATTTCCTGCTCCTCCTCGCGAGTGGCCCCAGTGGCTGGCACAAAGCAGACCTCAGATTGTTTATATTCTTGTTACTTTTAAGGTGAAGCCAGGATGCGTGTGGGGAGGAAGGGGACCCACTGAAGACTGACTATATAGAGTATGGTGGTCAGGGGAAGTTTGCTCCTTTAAAAAAAAATTTAGAGAGACAGAAGAAAGGAGAGAGGGAGGGAAAGAAACATTAGTTTATTCCATTTATTTATGTATTCATTGTTTGATTCTTGTATGTGCCCTAGCCAGGGTCAAACCCTGCAGCCTTGGCTTATGGAGATGATGCTATGACCAACTGAGCTACCCAGCCAGGGCTGTCTGCTCCGCCTTGAAGAACCCAGGCCCTTGAAGGCCTCAAGCCTAGGGAGAGGTGGGTTGGTACCAGACTCTCATCCAGTTTCCCTGCCTCTCTCACCAGCTTGTGTGGACCCCCCAGCAGTGCTTTTGGAAGTACAGGGTATCTTACAAAGGCCCCTGGGCCGGGACAGCCGAAGCTCCCCTGCGTACTGCACCTGGCTCATCCTTGGCAGCAAGGATCAGACTGTAACAGTCAGGTGAGAAGCAGGGCAAGTCCCTATTCCACTCCCCTGCCCCTCCTCACTTCATCATGGGAAAGCCTTCAGGAGTCACTTCTTTGTAGAAATTCTGTCCCTGTCAATAAGGGGAAGAGTAGAATATGATTCCGCCTTACCTGTCCGTAAAGCCTGGCTTATTCTTGACCAGACACAGTGAATTGGAGGTGGGCAGGGATGGACATCTAGCTTGGGTCCTGGTCATTTCTGAAGGCCAACAGTCTCTCTAGAAACAGTCCTTGGGCTCCTGTATGGCTGCTCTGAGGAGTGCTTCAATCCTTGCACATCGTTGCCTAGGGTTCAGAGGTATTCCCTTAATCAGTGTAGAACCTTCAGCTTCCCCAGATCTCTTAAACAGTCCAGGTCTCCCTAGGCTCCTCCAACCTTCGGCCATGGGATTGGGGCCCATGTTAATTACCTAGCTGTCTGCTTCACACAGTTCACTTTTCATGAATTTACCCAGAAAAGGGTAGGTGAAGGGAGAGGGGCAATCTGGGGAGAGGCTGTTGGGGCAGAGGGATGGAAGTGCTGGTGTTCCCAGGTCTCACCACCAGGCATTTGGAAGGGATGGCAAGTTCTGATTAATCGAACTGTATGGTAATTGTTGGTTACTGCTAACACTGTACTTGAGTGACAGTGCTGCAACAACTGGAAAGCAATACACCTGCTTTTATGGCAGTCCCAGCAAACAAGTCAGTTTTTCAGGATGTATCTCATAGTCTCATGGTGCCACTGGCCTCTGTTACGACTATTGCCATTGACTATTAAGGAATTTGGCTAACTGAATTTTCACTTGGCCATTCGGATTGTGAATAAGTAGATATTTGTGCATTTGTGGGTAGAAAAGACCTGAGGGAGGAAGAAGCCAGTGGCAGTCAAGAATATCTTACATCTTGTTCTCCTCCATCCCTATAGGTTCCAAAAACTGCACCTGGCCTGTGGCTCAGAGCGCTTAATTCTACGCTCCCCTCTCCAGCCACAGATCTCCCTGTGTGAGGCACCTGCCAGCCCTCTACAGCTACCTGGGGGCAACGTCACCATTACCTACAGCTATGCTGGGGCCAGAGCACCTATGGGCCAGGGCTTTCTACTCTCCTATAGCCAAGGTGAGCTAGACAGGGATGTCCATGGGGCTATTAACACAGGCAATGAAAGCCCCAGGGAGGAAGGGAGGATCCTACCAGCTCTGGTGCTCCATAGCCCTTCTCCATGGTGCTTCTGCAGATTGGCTGATATGCCTGCAGGAAGAGTTCCAGTGCCTGAACCACCGCTGTGTGCCCTTGGCCCAGCACTGTGACGGGGTCGATACCTGTGGAGATGGCTCAGATGAGGCAGGTTGCAGTTCCGATCCCTTCCCTGACATGACCCCAGCCTCTCTCCCCACCCTACCCTGCAATCATACCTTGGAAGAGTTCTATGGGGTCTTCTCCTCCCCTGGCTACTCACATCTGGCTTCAGTCTCCCATCCCCAGTACTGCCTCTGGCTGCTGGACCCCCACGATGGCCGGCGCCTGGCAGTGCGCTTCACAGCCCTGGATCTGGGCTATGATGATTCAGTGCATGTGTATGATGGCCCTGGGCCCCCCGAGATCTCCCGGCGGCTGCGCAGGCTCACCCACTTCAACAATGGCAAGGCTGTCACCGTGGAGACGCTGTCTGGCCAGGCCGTCGTGGCCTACCACACAGTTCCTTGGAGCAATGGTCGGGGCTTCAACGCCACCTACCACGTGCAGGGCTACTGCTTGCCTTGGGACCAACCCTGCGGCTTAGGCTCTGGCCTGGGGGCCAGTGAGGGCCTAGGTGAGCGCTGCTACAGTGAGGCACAGCGCTGTGACGGCTCATGGGACTGTGCCGATGGCACAGATGAGGAGAACTGCCCCAGCTGCCCACCTGGACACTATCCCTGTGGGCCTGCTGGCACCCCTGGTGCCACAGCCTGCTACCTGCCTGCTGACCGCTGTAACTACCAGACCTTCTGTGCTGATGGAGCAGATGAGAGACGGTGCCGGCACTGCCAGCCTGGCAACTTCCGATGCCGGGATGAGAAGTGCGTGTATGAGACGTGGGTGTGCGACGGGCAGCCAGACTGCGCCGACGGCAGTGACGAGTGGGACTGCTCCTATGCCCTGCCCCGCAAGGTCATTACAGCTGCGGTCATTGGCAGCCTTGTGTGCGGCTTGCTACTGGTCATTGCTCTGGGCTGCACCTGCAAGCTCTATGCCATTCGCACCCAGGAGTACAGGTCAGCTGGCTGTAGAGGAGTGGGGACTGAGGGTGAGGCAGGGCCCATGCTGCCACCAGACAGTATGAGGGTGTCCATGTTTGGCATAGGTTCCCGTGACAAACTTATGGGATGGTTCGTGGGGTTATCCAGCTTGGGGAGAGGGTTGCTTCTCTGAGGAAAGGATAGCTCTAGGTTCTGAAGGCAACCTCAGAGAAGGAGGGGACCTCAGTGACTTGGAAAAACCATAGCATAGCTTCAGTTGTCCTGTCCTGGGTGTGGAGGGAAGAGGCCTGTCCAGGCTGGGACAGGCTGCTCTATCCAGAACCACCTCTGACTGAGCAGCCCTCATTCCTTCCAGCATCTTTGCCCCCCTCTCCCGAATGGAGGCTGAGATTGTGCAGCAGCAGGCACCTCCCTCCTATGGGCAGCTCATTGCCCAGGGCGCCATCCCACCTGTGGAGGACTTCCCTACAGAGAACCCTAATGATGTAAGTCACTACCCCCAACCCTAGCTCATCCTGCTCCCAACCCCACTGTGGCCCTGCCACTGCCCCTCCTCACCTCTCTAACTCTGATGTCTGCCTTCTGTCCTTGCAGAACTCAGTGCTGGGCAACCTGCGTTCTCTGCTACAGATCTTGCGCCAAGATATGACTCCAGGGGGTGCCTCAGGTACCCGCCGCCGCCATCGGAGCCGCTGTGTGCGCCGCCTGGTGCGCCGTCTCCGCCGTTGGGGCCTTCTTCCTCGAACCAGTACCCCAGCCCGAACCCCTGAGACCAGACCCCAGGTCACACCTTCTGATGCTCCCCTTGAAGCCCTAGATGGAAGCACAGGTCTGGCCCGTGAGGTTGGGGCAGTAGGTGGGCATGATGGGGAACAGGCACCCCCCCTGCCTGCCAAGGCTCCCCTCCCATCTGCCAGTGTACCTCCAGCTGTCCCTACTGTCCCAGAGGCCCCAGGGCCACTGCCCTCAGTGCCCGTAGAACCATCACTGCTGTCTGGAGTGGTGCAGGCCCTGCGAGGCCGCCTCCTGCCCAGCCTTCGGCCCCCAGGACCAACCCAGCCCCCAGGACCAACCAGAACCCCACCTGAACCCCACACGATAGTCCTGTCCCCAGAGGATGAGGACGACGTGCTGCTGGTGCCACTGGCTGAGCCAGGGCTCTGGGTGGTTGAAGCAGAGGATGAGCCACTGCTTGCCTGAGGTGGCCTGGCTACCCTGAGAGCTCTAGTCACAGTGACAGCAACCCTTTAGAAAGCAGCTCAGCTTCTCTTCCACTACTGCCCTCCCATACCCTCAGTCTAAGGGGACTTGGTGAGCCTCCCTCTGGCCCTGTATAGCTGCTGTTAAGTCAGGTGTCCCTCAGGCAGAGAGGTCTCACACACAGCTCCCTCTGCACCTGTCCGCCACCACCCTGTCTTCACACCACCACCATTTGGATGCTTCTTTTCAAAAAGTAAAGTTCTAAAGAGGGCATAGGCCTGAACACTCCATCCTTTCCAATCCCCCACCCAAAAGTGGCCTTAAGCACCAGAATGCCAATTGGCTGGAGACCTCCAGCCCACAAGGGGAGGATTTAGGCAGGGCCTGAGGTTGGCACTGTGATCCTTCCTATGGGGCCTGGTTTGAAAAAGAAAACAAATGCTCTGTCCCAGAGCTAGGTAATTGCCCAGAAATCAAGACTGAAAATAAAGGAATCCAAAATTTAAGATTTTTGTTAAATGAGCTATGAGCCTACACCCTGCCTCTCTACCTGTCTCAGCTTATGCTCACCTCTCTCGGTTCCTTCTTGTGTGGGCCTTTGCTCTGGCTTCCACTTCTGCCTCTTCGTATTGATCTTCTAACCACACAGTCTTAACTGTTATACCCCTCAGCGGGTAAGAAAGTTCAAGGGGCCCTAAGGTGCACTGACCCTTTCCACCTCCACTCACCACCCAGGACCCAGCTCCACTGCAGTTGATACCAGGGTGAGTGCTAAGCCTCTTCACTGCCAGGCTGGGCCCCGTAGCTGAAAGGCTCCCATTGGTGGAGTATTCCCAGAGTGTACATTACAGGAGCAGACTATCCCCCTAGGTCATGGGAGCTGTGACACCTGCCCTCCACCCTCTGCCCCTGCTGTACTGTCCTAAGAGAAACAGATGCACTTTTAGGAGCTAGGCTACCTCAAAGCAGGAAAAGGTGAATCAAGAGAAAAATGAAAAACATTTGGGGTGTGAGGATCCTGGCATCAATTTGGCCAAATCTAAGAGGTCTTCCTGGAAGAGGGCCCAAACTAGAGCCTAAAGAATGCTGTCAATTGTTGGAATAGAGTTGTGAGTTCTAGTCAGGGTGAGTGTCCACAAGATAAGCAGACTTGAGGGTGAGGGCTGTAGGGTGGACCCTGAACCTCCTCAGAAAAGGGGCAGGATCACAAGCAGTGGCCAGAGCCAAAGAGCTGAGGGTGATGGAGGAGGGAATAATCTGTGAAAAATGTTGGAACCCAGCCTCTGAAAAGAAAGCTGATGGAACTGTCCTAGAGTTTGACATTAACATCTGGATAAAGGGTATAGGAGTCCGATGCCCCAGGAGCAGAGCTGAGACATCCCTGATGGAGCCAGCTCCCCCAGGGAACTTCCAGTCTCGTCCTTACACTTCCTGTCCAGGCTAGCCTCTCTCCACCCATCTGTGGATCACCCCGTCAACATCTTTACATGTGTACGGACTGCATAATGTTTCCCCCCAGTGAGCGAGAGCCTGAGGAACGGCAGGGATGGGGTATGGTGCCACCCTGGGGCCCTAGCATCTTGGCTCAGGAAAGACCCAAGTTCTTTTCATTCCAGATCCTCTCCAGAGACTGGGTCGGGGTGGGGAGTGCTCTACAGATCCTCATTCTTGCTTACTGCTCTCTTTGGATCTTACTTCCCAAGTGCCAACAACCCCTGGGGCCCACCAGTGTCAGGCCCAGTGCAATGAGGAATGGTGATTACCCCTCCCATCCCTCCATCACCGGCTCTGCCCTCTCCATGGGCCTGTCTTCCCCACCAGCCATCTCAGAACCTTCAACCTGGTATCTTCATCCCCTGTCCTACCCCAGACCTTTTTCTGTAACTTGAGAGCAAACAGATTAGGGTAAGATTGCCCCTCTTGGTGGAAGGTTCAGAGTGCTGGAGGGAGGACTTGAGGGCAGAGTTCACTAGGAAGGCCTGTGTGTATGGGGAGATCCACAAGCCCGAAGGAAGCTTCTCTAGGTGCTGGGCGTGCTGTAGGAGACACAAGCAGGAGCACTACATTCATCAGCCACACTGAAACCCCAGGTTGGCAGGGAGAGGGAGTTGGCCTTGTACAGGTAGTAAGGGAAATCCAAAACAGGTTCCTAACCAGGAGAGGGTGGAGCACTGGAGAACAGTCACCAGAGTTTAACTATGACCCAAGGGAGAAAAGGCAACTTCAAACACTATCAGAATAGACAGTGTGTCCCCTGACACCCAGTATCAGGGGTGTAAGAGGAGGTGGGAGGTGTTCTCGGCCTGAGAGGGAGATGGGCTGGGAATCTGAGATGACAACAGAATTCAGTCCTTAAAGAGCAGGATCTGGGCCTGAACCTAGCTCCAGTTCCCACTGGGAAGGAAGAGAGTCCCCCAGCCACACAGCAAAGGCTGTGTGAGCACCAAAGGCTCAAGGTGAAACCCAACCTGTTCCTGTGGCCTAAAGCTGGTCTGAGGGCAGGCGGAAGTCACGGTCAGGAACCCCTGCCGGGTTCTGCAGCTGCTGGCTCACTCTAATTTGATAGCATAGAAATGAATCCAACCACCTAATTGAGTTTTCCAGCTACATCAAGCTCACCCCTTTATAATTTAAAACTTTCCTAAAAACTCATTTTGGAAGAAAACCATTCTAAAATATTATATTCTTCTTTAGTGCATCTGCAATATAACAAATTTTTCTGGGGAGCTGGGGATCTTCATAGAAACTAGTGGTTCCTCTTCAGCAATGTTTTCAGAAGTTATAGTAGTGTGAGGGGGCTGTTTGCCTTTATGCGAAATGACGTTAGAACAATTTTTTAAAGATTTTATTTATTTATTTTTAGAGAGGGAAGGGAGGGAGAAAGAGAGAAAGAGAAACATCAATGTGCGGTTGCTGCGGGTCATGGCCTGCAACCCAGGCATGTGCCCTGACTGGGAATCGAACCTGTGACACTTTGATTCGCAGCCCGTGCTCAATCCACTGAGCTATGCCAGCCAGGGCAATTTTTAAATAATATTTATTTATTTTTAGAGAGAAGGGCAGGGAGGGAGAAAGGGAGGGGAAATACCCATGTGAGAGAGAAACAGCGATCGCTTGCCTCTCACCGACTGAGACCGAACCCGCAGCCCAGGCTTGTGCCCTGACTGGGAATCAAACCGGTGACCCTTTGGTTCACAGACTTGCACTGAATCCACTGAGCCACACCACCTGGGGCTGACTTGTTGCTCTTAATGCACTTCTGATCTATGAGTACATGAACACACATGGACACATTAAAATTGTGAATAAAGGATTAAGTAGTCTGTGGCTGAGGACTGGAGAGTCTATCCAATGAGTAAAGTGCATGAGTATTGTACCTGCTCAGGAGTCTTTTCTGTTCCCACTAGACCCTACAGTGTTGTCCTGTAGCTGTCCTCCAGGTAAATGAACTGTCGTTGCATGTTAGTCTAAAGATTACAGTTTCCCTCTTCTATTGGAAAAGTTCACAGAAGAGTGCCACACGGAGCGTTCCCAGTAACTGGAGACAGTTGGAGTATTTAAGACAGGGAAGGCAGTATAGGGTAGAGGTGAAAGATCTGGGTGGAGGGGTGGAGTTCTGAAGCCCTTACTTAAAAAAAATATTCACTTATTTTTTAGAGAGAGAAGAAGGGAGGAAGAAAGGGAGAGAAACATTGAGTGGTTGCCTCTTGCACACCCCCCAGCTGGGGACCTGGCCCACAACCCAGGCATGTGCCCCAACGGGGAATGCACCAGTGTACCTTTCGGTTCACAGGCTGGCACTCAGTCCACTGAGCCACACCAAACTGCTGTCCTTGCTTTTTTTTTTTTTCTTCCAGTGCCGTGATTGATTTGGGGACCAGCCACCCGCCTACCACTGTGAGCCTTACAGTCATGAGGATGAAAGGCAATAATGCAGGAAGCTGCTTAGCTCAGCACCTGGCAAAAATAGGGTCAGGGGCTGCCAGGAAATCAAAACGTTTGGGTGCTTGCGGGTGTCGGGAAGGAAGACAAGAGTGGACGCCTGAAGGGAAAAGAAACCAGGCAGGAAAGGAACAGTAAAAGACAGGTCCTTCGGTCTTTGCAGAGAGCTAGACTGACCCACAGAGGGACTGGAGGGGCGGGGCTGGCACTCTCCACCCCCACCTTTGGGTTGGGAACTTCCAGAGGGTTGGTCTCTCCCTTTTTTCCTGCTCTGATTAACACTGGGCTGGTGGGCCTGGCAGGAGGGGGGAGGAACCACAATGGTTTGCACCACCTGAACTTAGTGACAAAAGGGCGCTGCCCAAACAAAGCCCCTACCTGCCTAGGAGCCAGGCTGGGAAACAGGTACTTCTGTGGGGCTTGGATGAGAAGGAGTGGCGTGGGGAAGGAGAGAATGTTGGGGAAACTTGGTGGCATGGTGACTGTCCCTCTCTCTCTGCATTTCTTTTGGTTTCTTCTCAAGCCCCTCCACTTAGCCACAGAGCACCCTCGGCTGGACACTGGGCTAGGGGGCTGGGGACACGGGGACAAAAGACTCATAATCCTGGCTGCTGGAGAAAGATGTCTGGTCCCCGTGTCTCTGCCTCCTGCAGCGCTCAGCCCCCTTATCCACCGACCCCTCGCCCCACTTCTCTGAACCCCTCTCTCCTTCTGCCCTCTGAGTTTATTCTGTCTTAACCAGACCTGCAGTGTGTGTGCTCCCAGAGGGAAGCGACACAAAAGGGTTGGGGGTGGGGGGCGTGCAGAAAGGAGGGAATCCCGCTGACATCACTCATTAGCATGTGTGACCTCATCAGGAGGCGGGACAATTTCCCCAGGTGTCTGGCGGTGGGGGGGGGGGACACGTAGCGGGGTGGCATTTGAAGGGAAAAGCTGACAGTGCTGCCGAGTGAGGGAGCGGGTGCTGCGAAGGGCCGCCGGGCTGCACACGCACGCCGATGCATTCGGACCTGGACGCCGACATGGACACGGACACAGAAACCACAGCACTCTGCCCCTCCGGCAACCACCAGGCCTCCCCGCCAGGGACGCCCACACCAGGTGAGGCTGAGCTGGGCAGGCTTCGGACCGAACCACGGAGGTGGGAGCTGAAGCTTTGGTGGGGAAGCCAGAACTAGGGGTTAAAGGAGCTTGAACCCAAACAGCAAGAGGAGAAGAGCAAGGAGGAGAGTGGGGAAGCCTCCCACTCACACTAGGAATGGGGCTGGACGGGAGGGGGGGGGGCAGAGCTGGTTAAATGCCCCTTCCCCCCCCCCCACCCCGGGCTTCGCTGGGGAAATTGGTGCTTGGCCCCTTAGGTCGGTCTCATTCCCAAGAGGCTGGGATGGGCGGGGGGGGAAGGGGGAAAGGGAAGGAGCAGCCCACCAGCCTGGGAATCACGGGCAAGGGGCTTCCCCGGAGACCTGTTATGAGGGTTTCTTCTGGCTCCCTGGAGGCTCTGGCTGCTGGCCAAGTATCGATCCTGGGCTATTTCCAGCCTCTCTCCATCCCCCTTTGTTATGTCTGTCCATCCTCCTTCCAGTTACCCTGACCCCGTGCATTGTCATTCTCTTCCGCTCCCCCTCTCTCCCTCGCTGCCACACTCCCCCTACCTCACCACAAAGGTAATTTTCTCTCCAACTCACTGGGATGGCCAGTGATGCAGGACTCTCACAGTGAGGCCACATACTGGGGGATGCTCACCCACGGGGCCACAGGAAGAGGCAGCCCGCTCATGCATACACCCGCTGGGACCCAAAACACACAACTCAAAGAACAAAGGCCCTTCCCTGGGAACAGGCTCCCCACAAAGTTTTTGACTACCACTACCCACCCCCCCAGAACATGGGCAGCAGTTTCAGCTTCTCATCCCTGAGCCAGCAAGTGAGGGGGTTGCCAGTGCAGGAAGCAGTAGGGGCAGAGCCTCATGGCTGAAGGAGGAGCAGCCCTGGGGCTAGAGGCCTAGTCTGGGGGTGTGCCTATGTGTCAGCGTGAAGTGTGAGTGGGTGTGCAAGGCTGCATGCAGGTGCCTCCCCTGCATGGGGCGTGTTTTGAATAGGTTGTGGCTGGGACCACTTTGGACACGCCATCAGGTCAGCTCCTCGGTGCCCTACCAGTTCAGGCTCCTAGGAGGTTTCAGTGGAAGAGGTCAGACCAAAGATTCTAAGCTCCTCCTGGGTCATGGTCATCAACTGGGCCTCTGAAGCTAGAGCAGCCAGGACTGAATCCTCTGCAGATGGCTAGGCACCCCCTGCTCATAGCTTTTTCTCTTTGCACCCCCCCCCAGAAGCAAATGCCACACTGCTGAAGAAGCAAGATAAACTGCTGGCAGAGCTGGACCGGAGCGAGCCACCCTCTGCCCCAGGGGCCCCCAGACGAAGAGGCAGTATGCCTGTCCCCTACAAGCACCAGCTGCGGCGGGCCCAGGCTGTAGATGAACTTGACTGGCCACCTCAAGCCTCATCCTCTGGTTCCTCTGACTCCTTGGGATCAGGGGAGGGAGCCCTTACCCAAAAGGACAGCATCTTCAAGGTCATGCTGGTGGGGGAAAGCGGCGTGGGCAAGAGCACCCTAGCAGGCACTTTCGGTGGTCTCCAGGGAGACAATGCTCATGAGCCAGAGAACCCAGGTATTTGGGGGAGCCCTGCAAGGGTTGAGGGTGTGTCTTTCCTCGAGAGCCCTAGTCAAGGATTGAAGAGCTCCAGGCATGAGCAGCCCCTGGAGGCCAGAACTTAAGAAAAGTTTCTACAGTGCTTTCTGTGACAACCTCTCTCAAGGAGGGTCCCTGGTTCTGGGATCTGAGGCATCCCTGGTTACCGGGTCTCACCAGTGTTGGGAGCCTCCTAATGGGCTCTGTTCCCTGTCCTTATTTCCCAACAGAGGACACCTATGAGAGACGCATCACGGTGGATAAGGAGGAAGTGACTTTAGTTGTCTATGACATCTGGGAACAGGTGAGAACTAAGATGTGGCTGCAAACGGGAGATGAACCCGGGGAAAGCTGGGGAAGGGCAAAGCCTGGCTCAAGGCTAGGGGACTGCAGGAGCTGGTTTCAACTTGTGTTGTCCTTTCAGAGGGCAAAGGCCCATGCCAGGGTGCAACTGAGAGCTACTGTCTTTCCAGGGTCTTCAGACCCAGAGGAAAATTAGGATCTGGATTTGGCAAACCCTACAGCTGCAAGCCAGGCTAAACTTCCTGAAATTGACCCTACCCATACATTTTTTTTCAGCCTGGAAGAGTCTGACCGGACAGGACAAGGGGTCAGGGCTCTGGCCCCTTGTGAAAGAAAAAAAAAAAGTGAGGATTTGTGAACATTTGGACATAAATTGTTATTATGAGAGACTAGGTTACATACACTTGAATAGCATACAGTGTGTATGAGAAAGTAGGAAGGGCTACCCTAGTCTAGGATATTGTGTCTCCAATTCTCCAGAGTGGAGCTCACATTACTAACTTGTCCCTCCTCCACAAACATGCCCTGGGTATGGAGATTCTGCCATTAAGTAGCTCTGCTGTTTTAAGCCGGTGGCTTCTCTCTCACATCCTGATTCCTCATCCTGGAGCTGTAGGCGCTGGACAGGTTCTCCCATGCCTCCAGCCCTGACAGTCCCTGACTCTCTCTGCCCATCTGCAGGGGGATGCAGGAGGGTGGCTGAGGGACCACTGCCTTCAGACCGGGGATGCCTTTCTCATCGTCTTCTCAGTCACTGACCGACGAAGCTTCTCCAAAGTTCCAGAGACCCTACTTCGACTCCGGGCTGGGAGGCCCCACCACGACCTTCCTGTCATCCTGGTTGGAAACAAGAGTGACCTGGCCCGCTCCAGGGAGGTCTCACTGGAGGGTGGGTATCCAGAACCTCATGATACTTACAGTCTCAACAGGTATTCTCCTTGCCACCTCTACTCTTTTCCATGAGGCCTTTTTATGCTCAGGTGCACAAACTTCACTGCATTTCACCCCAGTGTAAGGACAGTCTACCAATGCCCGTCCTAGGGGCCTGAGAATCCCTTCTCTTCACTCCCCTTCACCTCTTCTCCAAGGTCCCTTTCTTCCTCCCCTCTCCCCACAGCATCCCTGCCTGTCCTCTTACGTTGCCCAACCCCTTCCCACACCCCACTCTGCCCCAGGCCCAGTGCAGTCAGGCAGGCAGGTCCCTGAACCTGTCCCTTCCCACAGAGGGCCGCCACCTAGCAGGAACACTGAGCTGCAAGCACATCGAGACATCTGCCGCTCTGCACCACAACACGCACGAGCTCTTCGAGGGAGCAGTCCGTCAGATCCGGCTGCGGCGCGGCCGGAGCCGCGCGGGGCTCCAGCGGCAGGAGTTGGGCAGCCCCGAGGGCGCCGCGCCATCTGCGCGCCGCGAGAGCCTCACCAAGAAGGCCAAGCGCTTCCTCGCCAACCTGGTGCCCCGCAATGCCAAGTTTTTCAAGCAGCGCTCCAGGTCGTGTCACGACCTCTCCGTGCTCTGAGCCGCCGTCGCCATGGTGACCTCGGTCGCCATGGTGACCACTCACTCAGCCTGACCCCTCGCCTAGCCCCTCCCCGCCCTGCCCCGCCCCTATCGGGCTTCCTTTGCGAAGACGGGCTAGGAAACCAAAAGCTCCCAGAACGCCGGGTTTGACCGTGGGGCTTGCGGGGAGGTCTTCAGATACATCCTCCTCCTCTCCTACCCCCAGCCTGGGCACCTGGGAGGCAGGACTCGGAACCAGCGGGGCACACCGCGGTGGGCGGGCGGGCGCAGCGGTTCTGGTGGGCTGGAAGGAAAATCGTTTTGCAAGATATTTTGTTTTTTATTACTTCGCGCTTGACCACCTCTCCTGCAAAGAGATCCTAAAGCCGAGAACTACAAAAGTGCTTTGTAGACTCCTTTACAGGGTTTTCCACCTTTGTACTCTACACTAATATGCCTCACCTTTAAGAGATTCTTAAAGGTAAATACACGGAGACCCTTCTCGGAGACTTTTCCTAAAACGTTCTGGCTCTTACCTGCTGCACTTGTTCACGTGCCTTTAAGAAGTTAAAGGCAAGGGTCTGGAAGTGCTAGTTGTGAGAATTATTTCTCTGGTTTATCACTACACCATGGCACTTCTCCTTTAAGGCTATTAAAGGTGAGGTGTGGACAGTCTTTTGCCTTCAGATGCCAGCGTGAGGAGCTGAGCGGGTGGTACCCCCCCTTTGGCCAGGACCCAGGAGGTACCAGCAAGGGGCCACCCTTCCCTTTTCAATAAAGAGTTTTTCTACTGCACCTGTTCACTTTGACTCTCTGTCCTCAACACCCCCTGTAGGGTGGGTGTAGGAAACTTACAGACGAGAAAACTCAGGCCCAGGGGAGCAAGGAACCTAAAACTCTAGGGAGGCTTCAGAACTTAGTCCTGGTGCAGTCTGGGGCAGGTGACCACAGGCCCTTAGAGATAATTAGGTCTAACTTTGTGCCTTTGTTGACGAGAAAACAGGCCTGGAGAAGAGCTAGGAGTAATTTACTTGCCAGAAGTAATTTAGTAACAGTGACAGCGGTCAAGTCACTGTCTCCTTACCCTAATATATACCACAAGGAGTAGGCTAGAGGCTACCTTTAGCTCCCAGAGCTACATTCAGCTGTGCCCTGGACTGGTTCAAGGTGAGGCCACATCCACCAGAGAGGCCACCAGTTGGGGTCAGCCTGCAGCTCTTGCTGACGGCCCCACTGCTCCAGCTGTCACCTGCAAACCCCGGGTGAGAACTGAAGCTGTCAGTGCCTTTCCTGGTGACACCCACGCCTGCTGCTGCCTGAGCCACGAGT